>NC_066329.1:9907487-10218946 GCF_022539315.1 Serinus canaria
CTCTGGAATATTTAGCACTGGCTTTAACAGCCACACTCCTCTGGAGCAGCAGCTCTGTGTTCCTGCTCCAAGGATCCCTGCTCCTGGCTCAGGGCTGCTAAGGACATGGGAACAGTGTGAAACCAAAGGTGCTGCAGCAGCACCAGCCACGTTCTTCTGTTCCACAGAGCTCGGTGGTAGAGGCTGAAACACACCAGGAAGTGGCTGTACAGTTTTGGATCATCAAGTAAAGCTCAAAGATTTCCAATTTAATCTGAGGCCATCTTTCTAGTAACCAAAGACTTGTCCACATTGCAGGCAGCTGCTGGCTGTGGCAGGTGGGGGTGTTACACCCGTCTCCTCTCCTCTTTCTCCTGCAGCTGCTGATTGTTCACTGAGAGCTCCACAGTCTCCTTGGGGTTCAGCAGCTTCAGTTCTGTCCTGACACCTCAGGGCTTCCAGTTTGAGTTGTACTTAAACCTGTTTGCAGCAGCCTCTAGGGCTGGAGCAGTGCAGAGGGGGAAGGAGCTGCTGCCTCTCCCCTTGGGGCTGGGCTAAGCTGAGGGTGAGGCAGGGAAGTCCTGGATTGCTGTTTCTCCAGCACTGTGTACTTTGGCACTTACTGGTGATTACTGGGCTGTCACTGGGCTTCTCAGCATGTGGAGCAGCCCTTGGGGGTGGAGCTGTGTCCCAGCAGAGGGGGACCAGGGACCAGCACCAGTCCTGCAGCAAACCCTGCTCACTCCAGCTGGGAGCTGCTCTGCAGCTCATCCCTGGCTGTGCTGACCTGCAGACTCCAGACCAAATCCAGTCCTGTGGGGCAGAGCAGCTTCAGCCCCAGGAGGTGACACCAGTACTAAGCACCTGACAGGTCACAGCTATGTGATTAACTTCTCTGTAAATAGATCCTTAACTGGCTTCAGGCTTTTCCCTTTCAGGTTATGCAAACTAAGTTCTTAAAAATCAGGGGAGGGCTGTTTTTAATCTTTGTACAGTGCTTTGTAGAGCTGTTGGTTTAGCAAAGTCACTCCAGGAGAGTTAAAGTTTCCATTTCAGTTTTGTTACTGCATTTGTGGGCAGGATCTGTCTTGACTCACTCCTGAGCTCACCCTCAGAGTGTTGGAGTGGTGCAGCCAAGCTGTGCTGTCCTGGGGGCTGTCCTTTACCTGCTGCCCCTGTCCTTGCTCTGGCCACACCCTGGTCATGCCCTTGCACAAATGCTCTCAGCCCTGAGCCTCGTTACTCTAAGTGGTTTTACTCTGAGCTCTCAGGTGCAGCTGGGGCTCAGGGCAGGTGTCCTGGGCACAAGCAGCTCTTCAGATTATCCGTCCCTGCCTCCCAGTGCCAGGGAGAGCAGAGCTGGCTGCTTCCATCCTCCAACACCAGCAGTGCCAGCACGGCCCAGGGGAGCTGAGGGAAGTCCCCCTGGGGAAGGGATTTTGTCCCCTCCCAGCTCCTGACACAGGTGGGGCTGCACAAGGAGGGGACAGGGACCAGCCCTGGTGTCCCCTTCCCACCTCTCTCCCTGTAGCACCAAAGCAGCTGCTCCTGCACTTCCCCAAGGCAGGTTTGGATCCCCTGAGCAGCACCTGGGCAAGGCTCCAAGCTCCCATCCTACCTTAGAGCAAAGCATAGGTAGAACCTTTCAGTCTTAATGGAATTGTTTCATGGACAACAGCAAATTCCTGTTCTGTACAATCATTCCCACCTGTCCAGACTTCTGCACAGAACAAGCTTCAGCTGGATTTCATGTATGGTTGATGTTTGCAATATGTACTTTTGTTTTTTTTTTAAATATAACACAATAAATTAGAAGATATTTCATATTTACATGTGTGTCACTTTATTACTTGCTTGGAGCTCAATGTCCTCATGGGCTGTATGGCTGGAGGAACTTTTGGGATGAAATACCAGATCTCCATCCTCCTTAATGTCAGCTTGACCTCCCAGCCCTCCCTGTGGGAGAGGCCCCAACTGTTGGGATTCTCTCAGGTCAATCTGCCTTGAGAAAAGTTGGTTTTACACCAGGGTTAATACTCCTCTGCATTTCCTGCAGTGCTCCTGAGCAGTGAGTCAAAGTACAGCTAGAGAAGCCTTTTGGCTTCTGTCCTAATCCTTCCTGACCTCTCAGAGATGGAGATTTTACCTTGGAACTTTGGGGATAAATGTCCCTGTGACCATGTAACGAGCGTCTCCTTCTGGGAACGTTACAGCAACATCAGGGATTTTATTTATCTATAGTTGAATAGATTTAAGCTATAAAAAAAGAGCCTAAAAGATGCAAACAAACTCTCAAATCACAGCAGCCCTCTGGCATCAGAGATTCCAGGGGAGATGTGAGGGCTGGTCTCATCCTGCAGGCTCCTTTCTGTTCCCAGCCAAGGGAACAGGAACTGGTTCTCATCAAGACTTTCTTGGGGTTGACACCTGAGAGGAGAAGAGGAAGGAGCCATTAAATCAGGGATCCTCAAGGTGCCTGGGAAGAGAGGTGGTGGTGGAGTTTCTATTTGCCCATTGGTACATAGAGACAATTTCCCCCATCTCATCTGCAGGATGGAGAACTCCACTTGGAATTCTTCCTTGGAGATGTCAGCTCCTCAGAGGACCTGTTGGGGTGACAAGAAGTGCCTTCCCTCCATCCCCCAATCCATTTCAGACAAAAATTGGTTGAGGGAGGTGGAAAACATCCCCTGAGGCCTCATTTTGCTGGAGCACATTGAGTTTGGGTCAGACGAAATTCTCCGAGTCTTGTTCCCCCATCCCTGGGCCAATTCCTGCACAATCCCTGGAGCTGCAGCTCCCAGCACTGTCGTGGATCACCTCCTGCTTTGGGAGGGGACTCAGGCCCTCCTGGACTCCCAGGAAGGGTGGGCTGTGCTCTCTGCAGGTGGAGATCCAAAGGAGGAAGCACCAGGTGCTTCCCTGGGCTCAGCTGAGGCCTTACCACTGTCAGCTGTCCAGTTTTGTCCTTGAAGACCTGAGGCTCTGGCCCCACGGTGAACACCATGGTCCCCTCCTTCCCGGAGCCCACGCGGAACCGGAGGCTGGAAGCACAGGATGGCCCTGGAGAGCTCTCCCCACAAGAGGCTTTACTCCAAACCCCCTTTATTTCTGTTCCCTGGGCAAATCTTGTTAGAGGAGCAGATCAGAGCCTCCAGCTTAGGTGAATTTCCTAAACAATTGCATTATCCCAGCGAGCCCAAGGGGTTGATGAATGGAAGGCTGCCCAGCCTGGGCTTTTGAGTGTTCCTGGTGCAATTAAGCACTGGAAGCTAAGCAGATCTGACCTGGAGGAAAGCACTGAGCACACCAAATCTAATTAGAGCTGAAAAGCAAAGGCCAGGCTGAAAAGCTGGAGCAGAAGTGCAGGTTTCACCTGCCAGCTCCAATTCCCAGAGAGGTTGGAGACATGGACTGCATCCACCTGCCAGGAGCTCGGGGCTGGTACTGGGAGGAGGAATCACATTTTGGGCCTCCTCAATCCTTCTGGAAGAAGAGCATTTGTCCTGATGTGACCCACAGCTTCCCAGCTGGCTTTCTTGAGGCTAATGGGATCCCCTGTAGAACCACTAAAGCCACGACCTCATGCCCAGGTCACATCAGAAAACTGAAAAAATAAAAGTGGGTTTAAAGTACAATCACCTAGAAATAAGTTGGGTTTAGGCAGGTGAGGCATGAGCAGCTCTCAGCTCTCACCCCTAGCAAGGTACAAGGACTCATTGGAATGATTTTTAATACATTGGAATGATTTTTAATACATTTTCTCTCAGTGCATCCCATTTCATCTCCCTGTGCCTCTGGAAGTCACAAAAACAGAGATGCTGCTGCACCAGACTTGTCCAGCTCTGGGCACTGTCTGCTGGGGTAATGTCAACAGTCTTAACCTAGTCCAGGCCTAAAAGGTTTTCCCATAAAATTGTGCCTGCCCAGTGCTCCCCATCCACTTCCTGCCTTCCTTACCTTCCCTTCACCACCTTAACGAGGCTTTGCTTGTTGGCCAATATGCAGAGCTTGGTCACTGTCTCAAAGATGTGCTCACACTGCAGGATCACATCTCCCTGGAAACAAAAAAAAAGAGGGATAAAGTCACCTGGCATCACCCCAGCACCTGATGGCCTAGAGAAACTCCATTGGAATGACTACCAGACAGAAGTGACCAATTTAAACATCCTCTCCAGGGATTATTTAGGATTTATGGGGTCTAAAAAAAGGCAGGAGCGTGTCCAGAGAAGGGGATGGAGAATCAGCCACACCTGGAGGGGCTGAGGGAATTGTGAGGGGCTCAGCCTGGAGAAAAGGAGGCCCAGGGGAATCTTCTCATTCTCCACCAGTCCCTGGCAGGTTGGGATTCCAAGTGAAAGTTTTCATGTTGAGATAGCAAGGATGTAAAGGCCTGGCTGATTACACACTGAATAACATCAGGAATTGTGTCATTCCAGAGATGGTATTGGAAGCATCAGCCCCATGAACCACCATCCCAGCTTCCTACCTTCTGCTGCTTGTCCTCAGGAACATGAATGACCACAATCCCATCACTCAGGTTACTGGTGGAGATCCCTTCAAAAGAAGCCCAAATTTAGAGGGAAACCTACCAAATCCAGCTCCACCCTCAGCTCCTTCCCCCAGGAGAATAAACTCCAGCCCCTCATGGTCACAGGGGAAATCAAATTCCTGAAGAAGGGCTCTGTCCTTCCTTAGAGTGAATATTCCAATTCTTAGAGCAAAACACACAAAGCTCCTACTTTGATTGATTAAATAATCTGAATTTTCAAAATATCTTCTGCAGGTCCCTTTATGTCACCCATTGTACACAGCACAATTCCAACAGTGGTGATTTAAACCCCTGCATGAGCTGTTTGCCCCAAACCTTTCCCTGGTGCCTTGTTTTTGGTAACAGAAGAGGGAGAATGATTCATTCTACCCCTGAACTGTAGTTCCAACAGTGCCAGGATTAAAAAATACCCACAAATCAGAGGAGGAAAGGTTTGGGTTATTTTTTCTCCCCTCTATGTCAGCAGAAAGTGATGTCCTCCTGCATTTAGACATTTCAAGGAACTCTTACTCATAAAATCATCCTTCAAGACTTTGTCCAGCCCCCAGGAAAAGAGGGACAGATCATTCCAATATCTTGGCAAGACAAAGTTTCAGAACATCATCTTTCCTAAAGGATGCCTGGCAGGACAGGAATCCCCACAACAACTCACAGAACCATCATGGAATGGTTTGAGTTGGAAGGAACATTTGGGATTATCCCATTCCACCTGTCCCACTAGTCCTGGCTGCTCCTTAGTCCCACCCAGCCTTGGACAGGGACTCTCACAGGTACCTTTCAGGGTGGAATACTCGATTTTCTGTTTGATCTTGGCCATCTCCACCACGTAGGCCGAGCTCTGGGTCAGCACCAGGAGCCGCTCCCGCGCCTTGAACCCGTTCCTGTCATATTTTACCACGGGGGTCACATACTGAAAACAACGAGGTGCAATCAGCATTTCCACTCCTGCAAGCTCCTGCTCCAGGGGTTTGGATTTTCCTGACTGGAAGCAGCTCAGAAAGGAACAGCTCTGCCTGTGGAGCTGCAGGTGCCAGCTCACAGGGATCTGGATTCCCTACACTGGGAAATTCAGGAGGCAGAATCCTGGGAATGATGGGGCCTCTGTGCCATAACCATGGGAAGTGCAGGGACACTCCAGCTCTTCTCCTGCCCTAGACAGGGCCAGGAATGTTCTTTAAGCTTTCATTAAAAGAAATCTTAAATAACTTTTAATTAGGTTTTCAATTATTTCAATTCTTTCTCTCAATTATTTTGAGACCTGTCTCAAATTTAAAAGCAAGGAAATGGTGGTTCTCCTGCTCTTCATCAGTCCCTGTGTGAGCAACCAGCTGCAGGATTCCAGTGAATGTAATTCCAAGAGTTCTGTCCTTCCCTTACCTTGATGTTCTCCCCACGGATGAGCTGCAGCACTTTGGGGTTTAGGTCATTCTCTTCTGAGGAGCAAACCAGAAAGAGAAACTGGGTGTGGGTGCCAGAGCCACAGCCCCAGACAGACACTCCCCATGCCCCAGCAAACTCCAGAGAGCTGGTTTAGCTCTCTTCATCCCAACTGGCTTTTCCCCCTTGGAATGCTCCCTCCCAAACTGAGGGTGGTCACCTCCAGCTGCTCCCAAACCCATTCTGGTGGCTTTTCCTGCCTGACAAGTAAATTCACACCGGGAGTTTCTGCCTGGTTTTGGGTCTGCTGTTGGCTCAGAGCCTGGTCTGTCCATCCCAGCCCCCAGGGAATTCTGCTCAGGTTTATGGCTTTCTGTCCCAGAGGGATCCCAGTACCCCCAGTTTGATTCCAATCCAGCAGTGATGTCATGTCACTCGATGTGACAGGGAGGAACTCCAATGGCAGGTGATGCTGCCTCTGCCAGGAGGGAATTTCTCTTGGAAAAAGACTCTCTTTGGTCAAGCAGGAATTTACAGAGCCAGGAGGACGTGGCTGAGGCCTCCAGGGGTTTGCTGCACTCACTCAGGCGGGTCTCCAGGAAGGGCTGGCTGAGGCTCTCCAGGTATCCCTCCTTCTTCCCACTGAAAACAGCACTGGTCACCACCTTCTGCTGCAGCTGAATGGGAGAAGGAACAGCCTTTACCCCCCTCAGAATTCCACCACTGGGAACACCAGCAGGGACAAAGCAAACACTGCCACTTCACAGCATCCTTCTGCTCACACACTGCCCACCTGACCAATGGAATCTTGGAATTGTGCTGCATTTCTCCTGGCAGCTTTATTCTGGGAAAATCCTACAGATTTTTTATATTTATAGATTTTTTCCAATTATATGGAGAGCAGATTTCATGCCATAAATTAAGCTCCACCTGCCTGCTCTGTCCTTTGTGAGTGACACGGGAGGAAACCCCTGGATCCAGGAATTTGCTCTCCTATGATGAGAAGTTTGCTCTTATCCCTGAGGGACTGATTGGAGCAGCAGGATCAGAAGGTGCTGCCTATGTTCCAGGTGATCCTCAGGGATCACATCTGTTTGAACTGCCACATTTCCATTCCAGGGGTTGTTACCTGCACTTTCCTCTCAGCAGTGAGCCCTCGGCAGTATTTCCTCACCAGGTTCCTTATGCAGATTTTCTGGAGCATCTCAGATGTCTGCATTAAAAAAACCCAGGAAAAAATAAAGCAGGGAAGTTGTACAAACAGCTCTGCCAGTGCCATGAGCCTAGAATCCTGTGGGATTCATTTTGTCTTTATTAGGGCTTGTGAATTCACTCCTCTGTCAGTGCATTTTCCCTTTTTATTGCTTAAACCAACAGGGAGCTTCCTCATTTCTCTTGGAAAGACCAAGCACTG
Organism: Serinus canaria; assembly: GCF_022539315.1. NCBI lineage: Eukaryota > Metazoa > Chordata > Aves > Passeriformes > Fringillidae > Serinus > Serinus canaria. The sequence goes on from NC_066329.1 coordinate 9,914,810, forward strand.
TGCTATTCCACCCAAACACAGCAGATCTTGGGGTTTTCCAAAGGCTCTGAACAGAGGATGAGCCAGCAGCAGATCATTTACTCCCACCTGGAATATGCACACACATGGCCACCAAACAGGGGCCACCTCCACCTCTCCCAAAGCCTCCAGGACCCCTCACCTCTTCCAGGATGGAGGGAGGCTGGAGCCAGCTCTTGTCCAAGACATTTTTTGGGAGGTGATCTCGGAGCCTCATCAGGTAGTGGTACTGGGAAAGCCTCACAAAGTCCCTGTTCTCTTCACAGAGGGGTTTCTTCCGATTGATGAAGCCGTTTATGAACCTACAGAAAATATCCCATGACCTCCAGAAATCCATGGAAATGAGGGGAAGGACAGGCTAAGGATTACTGGTGTTAGTTCAGGTGCACTGAGGGTCAGCCATGGAAATCTCAAGCTTTGGAATATTCTAAATATTACCAGGTTTCTACCAAGTTCTGTTGGCCAAACCACAGTGCTTTGGAGTTCAGAAGGAATCAGCTCTGCTGCAGGGCTCAGGGGAGTGGAGAAGGAGGATGAAGAGAATGGAGTAGCATGAGAAAAATTAGGATGAAATTCTTCCCTGTGAGGGTGGTTAGGCCCTGGCACAGGTTCCCAGAGAAGCTGTGGCTGCCCCTGGATCCCTGGAAGTGTCCAAGGCCAGGTTGGACAGGGCTTGGAGCAACCTGGCACAGTGGGAGGTGTCCCCTTGATGGGGGAGGGAGACTGGATGGGCTTTGAGGTCCCTTCCAACCCAAACCATTGTGGGATTCTGGGGATTCTGTGGTTGGACAATATGGATGGGGCAGTTACTTCCTGATGGTCTGCACTGCCCACGTCCTCTTCTTGGCCGCCCTCCGTGCCAGGGCTCCTCTCCAACAGGCCTCCAGCTTGATTGCTGCAAGAGGGAATCAGTCCTGGGCTTTGGCCTTCACATTCACCCAGCAGCAGCTAAAACTGGTTATTGTGCAGCTCTAAAAACCAGCTGGTGGGAACAGCAAGTTGGGAACGTTTTCTTCTCCGTGGTGGATCAAGTTCCACCTGGGCTCAGCATCAACCAGCCCTTGTCCCTGCTCTGCCTCCTGCTGTCCCTGCCCACAGCCCAAAAAGCTGCTTTGAGCTGCACTTTACATCATCCTGCTGTGATAAGAGGGGTTTTTCCCCCAGCAGCTGAGGATCAACCACCAGGTACCCCAGAATGCCCCCAGTGTGTGACAGAAGGTGCTGCTGCTGCTCAGAGCTGCTCCCACAGCTGAGGCCAAGAGCAGCTCGTGGTGTGAGGATCCAAACAGAACTAAAGGAACCTCTGGAAAAGCTCTGGGAATGCTCTGGGTGCAGCTGCCACCTCCTGGGACCCCAACAGCCCCAAGTGCTGCTCACAGCACCACAGATTTGGGACCTCCCAAGGCTCCAGCCCCTGAGGAAAGCTCCCAGCCCTAAGAGAACCCCCCATTGCAGAGCCTGTACCTGCTTTCCTCTTCTTCTGGTAGGCTCTTTTCCCAAGGAATCCTTTGTATTTGGCCTGGAGTCTTGAAACTGGAAAGAAGGCAGAGACATCACTGGCACCTGCAGGGTCAGGGGGGCGAGGAGCTGAGCTCCTGCCCTCCATGGCACAGGGGACAGAGGGGACCAGAGGCAGCCCCTGTAGGTACCATGCCCTCTGTCCTGCTTCTCAAGGAACAGGTACCCCCAGGATGAGACAGAAGAGACCCCCAACCCCAAGGGAAAGGCACTTGGTGCATCTGGGCATGGACAGGGAGGTACTCATAGGACTGAGGAGCTCCAAAGGAGCCACATATCCACAACTCAAGGGATTTCCCCCCAGCCTGGAGCAACTTTACTGAGTTTCCCATGGATTCTGAGAGCTATGCAGACCAGGGTTGGGAGAGACCTCCCAAGCCCATTCCATTCCACTCCCTGCCTTGGGCTGGGACACTTTCCACCATCCCAGGTTGCTCCAAGCCCCACCCAAGGCAGAGCCAGGAAGGTCCCAGACCAAGAGAACTGGAACCTTACTCAGCAGGTGCTTTCTGTACTCAAAGGCATCTTCTGTGGCAAACAGGGTCTTTGGGAAACGGATGAATATTTTGGTTCTGAAAAAGAGACCAGGAGCAGGTCATCCATGGTGAGCCATCCTTCCTGAGCAGGCTCAGAGCCCAACAGCTGTAATGCCACCCAAGCCTGAGCTGCCCTGGGCTGCCCAGGGAAGCAGGAGAAGTTGGAGCCCTAACACAGAAATAGAAGAAATGAGGTTGGATTCAAGCTCCCATGGAAACAAGTAAAAATAATGAGGAAATTTGTGCATCTGGGGGTTTTATCTCTCTCCTTACTCCTGTCACAGACAGGGCAGAGGATCCAGGACAGCAAACACTGAGCAGCCAGAGCAAGGACTTTACCTTCCTAATTTGTACTCCTCAGGCTTGTAACCAATGTGTTTGATGAGTCTCTCCACACCCTCTGCTGCTGGCCCATGCCAGTTTGGCCAGGTAGCTGGGCAGAGACATTTGTACCTGAAAGTTCAGCAGGACATCAATGCAAACAACCTGAAGTTTGAGGAACCCCTTCCTGAAACCACCCCTGAAATTCCCTCTGCTTTACTCAAGGCAGGAGATGCCAACGCAGATCAAAATGATGCAGACAAGAACAGGCAAAGAGTGTTTTTAAAGAAGAAGGAATTCTGCTGACAACTCTCACTACTGGGAGGGGAGTTTTGCTTGCTCTGCACAGCCCTCAGGAGGGCAGGATTACCTGGCCAGAGGGGAAGCAGCTCCCTCACCTTTGCAGGAAGAGCTCGTACTTGCGGCGGTAGGCGAAGCCGGCGCGTCTCACCCGCAGGTGCTCCATCAGCCCCAGGTACTTCACCTGGTGTCGGATCAGGAAATCATCAAACTTCCCTGCAGCAAGAGCACACCTCCACTGGTCAGTTCTGCCTGGGGAAGCTCACTCACATCCCCATGTGTTGGGGGAAATCAGGAAGGAACCAAATCCCCAATTACCCAAATTTCCTTCCTGCTTAACCAGGCTGTTTAAACACAAACACTTCTCCGCAACATGCACACACTGCACCCTCCTCCAAAGAAATCCCTCTGCCCATTCCTTGGACTCAGCAGAGCCTTCAGGCCCAGCCTTACCAGGCTCCTTGTTCTCATTGGGTTTGATGCAGCGGATGTAGGAGGGCTCCTTGGACATCAGGATCTCGATCAGACTCGTCAGACTGTTCTTGAACTGGGTTGCAACCTAGGACAGCATCAAAAGGACTTCCTGAGCTCTGGAACTCCTCCCTGCAGGAAGGGAAATCGACTCCCTGCATCCAGCTTAAACCTGGAAGCAAAAACTGATGGTGTATTGGTAGCCTGGGGTTTCTGGAGTGTGGTCAGTTGTGTCAGGGCTGAGCTGGAGCATTTGAGCCCTGGAGCAGCTGGACACAGCAGGCAGCCCTTCAGAGCCCCCTGCTCCTTGGGGATGTGCTATGGGATGTCACTTTCCTCTGCCAGGGAGCTCTCGGGGGTGGATGGCAGCAAAAACATCCACCAAGTGCAGGAATCCCAGAATCCCACAATTTATAGGGTAGGAATGGCCCTCTGGAGATCACCCAACCTCCTACCAAGGCAGGGTCACCCAAAGCACACACAGGAACGTGTCCAGGTGGGTTTGGAATTACTCCAGGCCCTCCCTGAGCAGCTCCATGGAAAGCTCTTCCTCAGGTTGAGGCAGAACTTGTTGTGATTTAGTTTATGTTGTGTTTTACTTTATGGCCATTAGGACTGAGGAAGGAATCAGGGATTAAGCCAAGGCTTGGGAAGCTGAGTTGATAGTCAGAATTAAGAGTAAAGACAGAACTCACAGTCTCTGGTCTCCTCCTGTTGTCCAGCTCTGACAGGAGGAAACAATCCCTGATGATGTTGTTCTTGGAGTTGCACAGCACCTAAAACAGGAGGAGATAAAACTTGTCCTATTGAGCAGCCCTTCTACTCCTCCTGAGAGCAGCACAGCCCTGAGAACATGCACAGTTACCTAAAGACCAGTGCTAAAGAGAAAAGGATGTTTTTGTTTGCTACAGAGAGTAAATAAATCTTCTGCACCAAGCAGATGATGTAAAAGAGCAGCATCCCTTTTTTTGTGCTTACCTCCTTCAGGTTTCTGTACAGCAGATCATTATTCTTCTCCAGAAATCCTGAAAAAAAATTTGAATTAGAAGAAAATAAAAAAGAGAAAACAGAAACATTCACATCCTCAAAATTCTCACTGCAGCCACATTTAAGATTTCCAGGTCAAGTGCCTGCAGAGGGCAGGTACTTGGTAATTCCTCTGCCCATCAAGTCACCATCACCCACAGCAGTTCAGGAGCTCAGGAGCTCCAGCCTGGCCATTCCTACTCACCCACAGCAGTTCAGGAGCTCAGGAGCTCCAGCCTGGCCATTCCCACTCACCCACAGCAGTTCAGGAGCTCAGGAGCTCCAGCCTGGCCATTCCCACTCACCCACAGCACAGTAGGTGACCTCTCCTGCGTAGTGGAGGAGGCGGAAATCCACCCAGTCGATCGATTTCCGCGTCTTCTGATCCGCCAGCTTGCGCCTGCCGGGGGGAAAAACCCAACAGAACACCAGGAGAAAGAGCAGCAAAGAGATTCCCTCAGCTTGGGGACAGCTGGAAATGTGGTGTTTGATCCTATTGATGGGGCTCTGACTGTGGAGTTATGGCCTTTGAGCAAACCATCATCTCTCCCTGCTGGCAGCTCCCATAAACTCCTCAGGATACCTGGGATCTACTCATGGCCATTTGGCAGTGATAACCCATTCCAGAAATATTAAGATTTCTTCCCATAACAACCATTTAAATACATTTTTACTGCTTATGTGGGGGAAAAACCACCAGCATCCTCAACCCCCAAGCAAACCCGGGGCGGGGGGGGGGGGAAAGGATTTCAAACATTTTGCCCTAGAGCAAGAACCCAAATACAAAGGAAGAATCCCAAATGCTCAAGAATAGCAGGAATATTTCAGAAAGCAAGGATTCCTGGGGAAAAAAAAATAAAGAAGCAAACAAGAAAAAAAAGAGCAACTTCACAGCTGAAGTTTCAGCTTTGTAAGCAGTCACAAACAGCAGAGCTGAGTGTCACAACAGCACGTTCGTGTATCAAAGCTCCTTCCAAGAGCAGATCCCGTGAAAGCAGCTCCAGCACTTCTATTTAAAGCTTTTAATCAGGCAGAACAGCATTAAGGCACATTGTGGTGACAAGGAAGTTGGCTACAAATTTTCCACTTGGCTGTGGTGGAGTTCAGAGCTGCAGGAACAGTGACAGCTCAGCACTGTGACTCTCAATTGATGACTTGTCACAGCCCTTCAGCAGCTCCTGCAGGGAAGTGCCAGCACAGCTCGGCGCCAACGCGCTCAGCTGCCACCAAAATGGGATCCAAACCCCCTCCAAATGGAGTATGAACCAAAATGTCACTCATCTGGGGGAGAGGAGCACGAGCATTTTCTCTCCTCTTTGTACTCCAGGCTCACACAGAACAAGATGGGTGTGAATATTTACATATCCCCCCTCAGCCTCAGGCATTTGGCTCCTTGTCACAACATCTTCAGCTTTTCCTGGAGTCCCTGGGGACCAAAGCCATCTATGGCCAAAGCCATTTAACCTTCCTGGGCTAAAATCTTGGGCCAAATCCCAGATTAGGAGCCCCTAATTTCTGGTCATTCTGGAATGACAGACTCAAAGCTCAGCATCAGAGCAGTGAAGAGACAGAGCCCTGCTCACACCTCCCAGCACTCCAGATCCACCAGTGGAGATTTCCAACATCAGACACTGGGTGGGCTCTTTGATTCCCTCTGGAACAAGACAGAGATTGTTCCCCCACCCAGCCCTGGCACGGATTTGGGATGGGAAGGGTCTGGGATAGGATACAGAGGGTAAATGCATACGTCACGAAGTGGGCATGGTCTCCTACTTTCTCTTCCAGCTTTTCCAAGAAGCTCAAATCAGTTGCTTCCCCAGGCCGTAAGCACTCCTCATCCTGGAACAGCAGGCACAGGATCAGAGCTGCTCTGAGCTCATATTCCCCCCTCAACAACAACATTTAGGAGAACTTTGCTCCTCAAACCCAAAGCTTCATTGCAGGGGAAGCAGAACAACCCCGACCTTTAACTCCCCCCGAAATCAGATCCTCTGCCTCATCCTCTGGGTGTTTGTTACAGGAATCTCTGTTTATGTTCTGGATAACACAGACCCATCCCATCATTAGAGGGGAAAATGTGATTAAGAACCATTAGAGTAAGGCACAGGCCTGCATTTTAATTTAGTACAAGCTCTGTTCTTACCAGGATGGAGATTATTCCTTTGTGCTTCTGCTCAACCAAGTCACAGATGATTTTGTTGTTAAAATATGGGATTGGTTCCCACTGGAAAAGGGAAAAAATGAAGAGCAGTTTTAGATTAAGACCTTTTTGAAATCTTTAAAGTTCTTTGGTACTTAAATAAGATACAGCCTCAGATCCCACTGAAATGAGTGGTGTGATTAGGATCCACTGAGGGAAAAGGTGACAGCACAGTGATCCACGATCCCACTCCAGAGTTCTCCTGCTTCCAGCAGCCCTCACCATCCTCTTGTTCTCTACATAAATCCTCTCCAGCTTCCCATGTTTTACACTGCTGGAATCCCTCATTCTCCAGGGACATTGTCACTGCTCAGCATCTGAGTTTTGGGGAAGGTCCTACTTCTTCCTTAAATGATGTCAATTCAATCTGGGCTAAACTGCACTTCAAAAGGGCTACAGAAAAACCCCTGCAAATCCTACACTTCCCATGGGAACAATAACAATCTAAAAAAGCAGGATGACTTTCACACTGGTGATCAAAAGCATTCAGTGCAAGGGCAGTTCAAAGGGAAAAGGGAGGGGGAAATATAATTTACCTCAATGCCTTCCAGTTCATATTCCTCCTGCTCTGCCTTCAGGGTCATCTCAATCAGCAGCTGCTGCAGCTTCTCATTGCAGTAATTAATGCAGAACTGCTCAAAACTTCAGGGAGGTTAAATGAGCAGCAGGTTTGATGTGATCCAGGGGCAGTTTTTCTTCTTCCTCCACCCATTCCCATAGAGAGACCAAGCTCCCATTTCCACAGGGACCAAATTCCCCATTTTTATAGGGACCAAACCCCCTATTCCCACACAAACAAACCTACCCCTTGCTCCCACACTGTTACACCACAGCCCAAGGCAGACCTTTTCCTGCTTTTAGTGCTCTGTACCCGACCCTGCTGGGCTGAGGGCACACTCCAAAATTCATGCAGGAATGCCCCAGGTCACCCCAAATCCCAGGAACAGCCCTTACCTGTTTGTGTCCAGCACTTCAAAGCCATAAATATCCAGCAGGCCAATAACTGTTTTCTGAGTGGAGTCCTGTCAAAAACAGCCCTGCTCTGCCATTGCTCCTTCCCTGCAGGTGGCCGCTCTCACCTGAACTTCAAACTTTCCCTCTCAGAGAAATCTCAGTGGAGAAGCCACTTTAAGGCAGGTATTGAACTGCTAAAACTCTAACAGGGAGTAACTAAAGGATTTCCCAGCTGAGGGCTGGGGCATGTCCCAGCACCAATTCTCCAACATCCCAGATATTTGGTGATGAGGGTTGTGGGGCCTCTCTGGAGAAACTGCTCAGCATTTTAGGAGCATTCAAGACCCCAGACAAGAAACCAACCTTGTTGGCAAGAGAGCCATTGATTTTGTTGACCAGCCATGTGAAAGTCCTTCCATAAATTGCTTTTGCTACGGCGTCCCGGGCATAGAATGCCAGATCCACGTTCAGTGGGCTGAGCACCTGGAAATAAAAATATCCCAGAGAGCATGAACACCACGGGGGAATAGAGCAAACCTCTGCACAGCCAGGTCACCTCTGTGGCTTGGAGAAGCAGCCACATTGTCCTACAGCACAGCACAGCCACCCCTGGACTGCAGCTATTCCTGCAGGGGGTTAGAATAGGACCATTTAAGGTCCTTTCCAACCCAACCCACTCTGGAATTGACTGATTCTCCCTACAGCTTTATTTTCCACCAGTATTCCTTCAATCTGGTGTGTCCCTACCTGCCAGCAGGATTGGGCACTATGTTTTGGTGAGTATTAATTTAGACGAAGCAGGAAAATATTCTGATCTCATTTTACTTCTATATTATTAAAATAAAAATATAAAATGTTCAAAGAGTGGTTTTTACCAGTATATGTGCAGCCTAGTTTCCCAAGAAGCCTGTGGCCTGGGCAAGGGGAAATTGTTTGGCTCAAATACAATTCCCTCCCTTGTTCAGCAATAAAACTCCAATATATTTTAGTTTAATGTCTTAGGCTGGAAGAAGGGGATGTGGAGGAGGAGAGGGACAGTCAGAGGGATCTGGTTTACACTCAGAACTGGCTCCTCACCCACCCCCCAGCTGGGGGTCTCCCAGATTAATCTGGGACTGTACAGAACTCCCTGGTACCTCCTCGGATCTGGCTTCGATCTTCCTGTGGGTGAGAGCTTCCTGCAGGATGGACAGGTGAGCACCCAGGAGCTGCAGGGAGAGAAATATCTGCACTCAGAGCACAGCCACAGGTCCCTGTTCAAATAAGCAGCACTGTGTGATCAGCAGGGCACAACTCCCACCCCATCCCCAGCCACCCCCATCTTGGAGCCACAGGAAACAAGGAAATTTCAGGGAGAAAACTCAAGGTGCTTTACAACAAAAGCTGGGTATTTTTAGAGTTATCCTTGTGCTTTTGGAAATAAATATTTTGGATATTTTGGACCGATAAGAAAATCCCAGCAAGGTTCAGGTTTTCCTCCTAGCACTGAAAATTCTGAGCCCATCTGGGCAGAGGCACCTTGGAAATCCACTTGATCTGGGAGCCATCGCGGATGATGGCGTGGCCATTGCTGTCCTCCTCAAACTGGATGTTCCCAAGGTGCAGGACACTGGCAACGATTCCAAAGAGATGCTGATAATGGGAGATATTCCATTAGAACATGGCTTCTCACAGCCCTGTGGGGTGGTGCTGATATTTCCTATCATTAATTCACAGAATTTTGCCCAGGCTGAAGGAGGTGAACCAGAGGATCCAGTACCACCACTGGCATCGTGCTCTTCACCACCCACTCCCTCAATCCCACGGAATCATGGAATCCCAGAGTGGTTTGGGGTGGAAAGAAACTTAGAGATCATTTAGTTCCACCCCTGCCAGGGCAGAGACACTTTCCACTATCCCAGGTTGGTCCAAGCCCCATCCATCCTTGGACACTTCCAGGGATGGGGCAGCCACAGCTTCTCTGGACAGCCTGTGCCAGGGACCCAATTTCTTCCCAATATCTAATCCAAACCTACTGTGTGGCAGTGGGAAGCCATTCCCCTTTGTCCTGCCACCCCAGGCCCTTGTCCAAAGTCCCTCTCCATGTTTCTTGTCAGCCCCTTCAGTCCTGACCACCCAAAGTGTGTCCTGTGCCACCTTTCACCCTTCTCCACAGCTGCTCCCATCCCTTCAGGAAAAGAGCAGTGCCCTCCTCTCTGAAATCCCTTTGCTCAGCCCCCTTTAAGCAGCAGTACCTCGAGATCTTTTTCAGTGAAGTCAATGATGGAAAAAGCTTTCCGGACTATTTTCCAGTCATTCTTGTCATTGATAGAAAACACTTTGGCACATCGACCCTGGGCAGCAAAAGATTAATTAATACAATTAATTGGTAAAGAACTTCTATTATCAGCAAACAGACACTTCTGGGCACACTGCTTCCATTGCCAGCTCCCTCAGTGAGTTTTTTCACTGTTAATAATCCTGAGCATGGCTCCTTTGATCAAATCTTTCAGTTTATACTGGAAACCCCAAATAAATCAAAGCCCTGAGTGTGGAGAGCATCACCATAAATTGGCTGAAGCTGTGAGGAGCTTGATCTTCCAACCATCCCTTATTTTTAGGGTAAGAATACCTTCTGCCCAAGCTGCATTTTCCATCCCTACAATTCCTGATGAGCTGCAGCTCCCACTGACCTGGATGAGGTACGTGTATTTCTGGGGGTTGCGCTCCAACCCGAGCCAGCAGAGCAGATCCTTGTCTCCCCCCTCGAGCAGCTGGTAGAAAATATGGAAATTCCTCTCTCCATGGTTTTGGTGGACAACTCGGGATTTCTCAATCAGGTAGCTGAGGATGTGCCCTCCCACTGGAGCTCCCTGGCAGAGCAGAGCAGGCAGATCAGCACCAAAACCACCAATAATCCCTGTGATTGCTGTTTCTTTACTCTCAGGAATGAGGAACAGGCTCAGGACAAGCCAAATTCTGCTGTCATTTATCTGCCACCTTTTGTTTAAGAGTGTCCAGCAACAGTGCAAGGATTTGCTGTCCTGTAAAAGTAACCTGAGCTTTAAAACTCTCTATCAGCTTTCCATGGAGCACTGCCAGGATTGCCAGCAAGGCAACTTCCGTCCTGGAAGTTTTCAGGATGGATAACCAGTGACCTCACCTGCAAAATGCAAGGTCTGCAAAAACAGGGTCAGAAATATGCAGGGTAAGAATTAATAAATCCTGGGCTGCCTGCTCAGCATCCAGGAGGTTTCTCAGACACAGCTCCTTTTTCCCAGCGCTCCACTGAGTTTGTTCTCACCTTAAAATCAAACTGGATATCCCTCTCACCTTAAAATCAAACTGGATGTCCATGTACTTCCCAAATCTGCTGGAGTTGTCGTTGCGCAGGGTTTTTGCATTCCCAAAAGCCTGAGGGCAAGCAGAGAGGGAAAGTCACTCCTCATCTCCCTGGGACCAAGGAACCAAGACTTGCTGCTTCAGCCAAATCCCATTGACTTTAGTGGGATTAAAGAAATACAAACTAATGCATTTTCCATAGCGTTTCCAGCTAAACCAATTACTGATTTTTCTTATCTAACCTATAACTGAGGCCCCAAGGAACTGCTGCACAGTGCAGTTTTCTTTCATTTTCTTCTATTTCTTCCAGGTTTCAAATTAAACCCCCAAATTCAAATTTTCAAACATTAAATGATACTAAATCCCAAATATTCTTTCAGAGGCTGTGCCAATATTGGCTATTCTTGCTCAGAACTGCAGATTTACAGGGAATCCTCGAGCAGTGAGGTCACCAACTCCAACCCCTCAGCATTTTTGGGTTTTCCTTTGGTTTCTCACCTCGAGGACGGGGTTGGAGAGCAGGAGCCGGTCCCGGACCGTCTGGAGCTGCTCCGTGGTGGGACAGGTGACTGCATAGTACTGCAGGATCTTCTTGGATGCCTCTGTCTTGCCAGCCCCACTCTCCCCAGAGATGAGGATGAAGTGGTTGTTGTACTCATTGCACATCACCCTGTAGGCGTTGTCAGCTATGGCATAGCTGGGACAGGCACAGGAGGGGAAAAATCCATTGGGAATGGCACAGGAGGAGGAATAGCAAAGGTTTCCAAGAGTTTTTACTCCTGGTTCAATTTTACAACTGTTGGACAGGGTCATAGAATCCCAAAATGGGTTGGAAGGGATGGTAGAGGTCATCTCATTCTGGGCAGGGGTACCCACTGCAAAAGCTGGGCTCAAAACCTGAGCCTGACAGTAAAAACCAGGCCTAGTGACTGTGGACAACCCCCGTGGTGACAGGAGAGCATTACAGGGAAATCCCAAATTAGGAATACCCGCAGAGATGCCAGGGGAACACTCACAGGTGTGGGGGCAGCTCAAAAAAGTTCACGCCCCGATAAAGCTGCATCTGAGACACTGTGTAAATGTCCAGCTCCTGGTAGGGGTTCACAGACACGAGGAGAGAACCAATGTAGGTCTGCAGGGAGAGAGAGCCGGGTGGGATACCTGCTCCACCCCAAAATCCCAAAGGAGGAGCCAAGTACCTGAGGATATTATCCACAAACAAATGCCAAAACTGGTACAGAGCTTGTTGTGAGAGAACCAAACCAGCCAAGCAGAACCCTTCCCAAACTGATACCAAACTTCTTCCAAAATCCCCTTGGTTACGTGTAAAGCTGAAGCATGAGAGCAAGCTAAGAGCCTGACAATTTAAATTCCAGGATTTGGGATCCCTTGGTGCTTCCAGGACCCTTTTCCTACTAAAGTTAACACAACACAAAATAAAATCCTCAGCCCTTCCCAGGCAAACCTTGTCCTGCCTTCCTTCAATCACAGTGTGCCCTTTTCCATTCCCTTCTTATTTACTGCACATCCTTTAAAGCTTTGCAAAGCAGCTCAGAGCAAGCTGAGATTAATTTTCCCAAGTTCAAGCAGATAAACTACTCCTGGGTGATCACTCTGCTGGGCTCTACCAACACCTTGTTAGATACACAGAGGATACTCAGCTCTTCCTCCTGGACCTGACCAACAAGGTCACCTCAGGGACATCTCAGCAGCCACGAGGCCACCTAAGGGACATCTCAGCAGCCACGAGGCCACCTCAGGGACACTTACATAGATGAGGTTCTCCTGGTAGCGCTTGCGCAGGTTGTTGAGGAAAGCAGCCTCGCTGGTGTGGGAATCCAGAAGGACAAAATCCTGCACCCCGACCTTGTCCCGGGCTATCAGAGCCCCTTCCATGTTGGCCTCGCCGTTCTCGTCCACCTCCTCCTTCTACAACACAAAGGTTGTGGGGTGCAGGGTCAGGAGGGGGCAGAGAGGGCCCTTCCCAGGGACAAAAATCAGCCTTGCATAGGTAATTCCAAGAGATCATTATTCCAGCTTGTCCAAGGATGGCAATGCCATCCAAGCTCTTCCCAGCCCAGACGTCCCAGACTTGCTGCTGTGAGGAGGAAGGAAGATCCCAGTTTCCTTAAAAACTGAGGCAAACCCAGCCCTGGAGATGCAGTCAGGATCTGAACACTCAATAACTCAGTCTAGACAGAATTTTCCAGGTATAAAGTTGGAATGAACTGTGGAAGGCACCAGAAAAACCCTTTGTTTTTCTCCTTTGTACAGATCTATGAAAATGGAGAATCCCTGGAAAAGGCTGGGAGGGGTTTGACCTGTAGGCAAAAAAAGATGAATCCCACAGCACCACCCTGCACAAGGATGTGATTCCCAGTGATTCCCAGCAGCTGCTCCAAGTCAGCTTTCAGTGCTGGCAGCAGATGTCCCCACACACCAGCGAGAGGCACGGCCACTGCTGACAAAACTGATCAGAGAGGGACCTGGGGATGGTTAAACCCTGCCCAGCATCCCCCACCCTTCTCCAAAGGCTGAGAGGTGCAAAAAAGGCTGTCTCTGGGAAGCAGGAAAGGATCAGCCTGACTCCCCCTCAGCATCTGCCCTGCTCAGGTTTCCTTAACCCACTTCTCTCACATTTATGTTAATGAGTAAATGACACTGCTCCCCACCAGACAAAACTCCTGAACTCTTTGTCTGGGCTGTCTTGTGCCCAGATTTTCTCAGTATTTTGCTGGTGCTGATAATTTTTTGATCCCAGCACCTTTTGGTGCCCTATCCCTGGCCATTTTTGGAAGTTCACTGCAAGTTTTGTGTTTCCCTGAGTAAGAGATGCCCCAGGACTCATCAGTGCACGTGAGCCCAGCAAGACCCTGCTCTTTTAAAGGATTATTTCCCTTCCCTCATCACTCAGGAGCCAGGAGATTTCTTTCTCTCCTTGATCAGAAAACCTCTCCCTCACTACAATGAAGGGTTTTGCTTTTCCCACAGGGATTTGTCTGTCAACAGGGAAACTGCAAGGAACTTTGTGGGATCACAGCACAAATTCCTGAGCTCTGCAGCTCCTGAGAGAGAGTCAGACAGAACAGGCCAGTTCCTTTGACAAAGTTTGTACCACTTTGAAGCACAATCTGTCAAGGAAACAACTTTAATAAACAGAAAGATACTTTGCAAAATTATTACTTATCTTCACCGGAGGATCAAAACTTCATTTTTCAGTTGATGTTCCATTGAGATTTCTTTGGTTTAATGTCATAGAACAGAAGAGATGAAGGTGCAGGGGGGAGGAGGATCACTTATGAGGCCACAGCTATTTTGGAAGCACTGGAAAAGCCCAAACCATGCAGGTGAGAGCCTCAGGTGGGCACCAGCTCACCCCATGGACCTTTGAAAGCTTCAGAGCTCCCACCCAAGCAGGGAACTGCACCAAAGGTCCAACACAACAAACCCAGCTTTACTGGGGCCACCAACAGCAGAAAATCTCCTCAAGGATCCTCCACACCCCAAACCATCCCAGAGCTGCTGGATTTCCTTCCACCACCCTGCAATCCAGAGGGGGTTTAATGTCACACCTGAGTCCTGCTTTACCTCCACCCTGCCCTCACCTCCTTGTCCAGCCCGTGCTGCTTCCACAGAGTTCCCGGGGCTGGAATTGAGTCCCACGGACATCCAGGATCGTGTGTCGTGCTCTCTGCTGCTCCCTCCTTGGGCAGGGATGCGCCATCCTCCCTCTTTAATGAATTATCCAAGAGCTGTCAGCGCCGAGCCCCGGCAGCAGCTCCAGGAGCTTCTGCCTCCCACCAAAGCACCCACGGCTGACTCTGGGATGAACCGATGGGCTCTGACCTTCCTGATGGGCAATTTGGGCAAATCCGGGCACAAAACACATCCCATCACTCCTCTGCCCCTTCCCACAGCTCCCGGCTCGCCTCCCACTAGAGGTCACTACAAAACTCAATTTAAGTCGCAGTTTCCAGGGATTTTTCCTTCTTCTTTTTTTTTTTTTTTTTTTTTCATATGCAACAGGCAGTTTTCTCCAGTCAAAAATTATTTTCCTGCTGGACACCAAACCCCACTTGGTGCCAGGTCTTCCTGCCTCTGCCCAGCTGTCAAAGACAACAACAGCAGAAATTTCCCCAATTTCCAACAGGATAAAACCCTTCCATTTGGGAAATGAGCAGCACCAAGTGACCTCTCCATTCTCCAGATGATCCTTCCATCAATTATGAGCTCTGTATTTAAGGAGTTTCCCACCCAAGCCCCACCTTGCTGGATGAGGAGCTCCTGAAGGGCTCCTCGTGGCAGGATCAGGTTCTCCAGAAATGGGAGAGCCCTTCCTGTGCCACAGGACACCTTGGTCTTACAGCAGCACTCAGGAATTGGATCTCTTCCCTCATGCCTCAGGGCATGAGCCAGGCAGGCATTTCTGTCTTATCCTCACCTAATAAATACTGGGGATGAACAAAACCTTTCAAAACTTAGAATAGCCCTCAGTAAGGCACATTTTCTCTGAGAAGTGGGAAAAGCACCTGTTTATCAGCCAGGTTGTTTAGACCCCTCTGTTTCCCAACAGAATCAGGGTTTGGTATCAGAAACAGGGTTTGGTAACAGAAAGATCATTTTCCCCACCCAGAGGACATCTCTGTTCTGATCTCTGCAAAGAACTTCTCCTTCCCAGCCCCTTCAACACTTCAAGCCTTATCTAAGACTGGACACAAAATCCTAAAGCCCAGTTTGGCCTGTTTGTTCAGCTCTGTCTCCACCTGGCACCACAGAATCATGGAATACCCTGAGCTGGAAGGAACCACAGGGATCATCATCCAACTCTGGCCCTGCACAGACACCCCAACAATCCCACCCTGTGCATCTCTGGGAGTGGTGTCCAAATTCTGGATCTCTGGCAGCCTCAGGGCTGTGCCCATTCCTTGGGGAACCTGGTCAGTGCTCAGCACCCTCTGGGGGAAGAAGCTTTCCCTGATATCCAACCTAAACCCCACTGACACATCTCCAGCATCCTGGAAATTTCTGTGACACCAAACTTTTCATTTTTGCCTTCTCTCTGCAGTTACAGCCCTGAGATAAAAGTGGTGCCATGGGGAAGTGCAGCAAGTGAACATCCCTGGACTCATCTGGTTCAAAAAAGACACGAGATTAAAAATAGACATCAAATTAAAAATAGACACAAGATTCAAAATGGACACAAGATTCAAAATGGACACAACATCTAACAGAGAGTGTCAGGCTGGCCCAGCACAGCTGAGCTGGGAGCAGCACTGCTAACACACATTCCCTCAGGAAAGTGGGAGCTCTGTTTTGGAAATACTCCTTTACTGAGAGAGGCAGCAGCTCCCTGCCCCATCCTGCTCCCCTCGTGTGCTCCAGGAATTCTCTCATTAGGAGTCCTGGGCTGCAGGGATCACAACAAGGAACCCCCCAGCTCTGCTCCACCCTCGGCTCTCTGGAGGAGTTGGCCCAAGGGGCCGTGACCACGGAGAATGGAAAAGGAAGATGTTCTGCCAGAGGCACTTGGCAGGGTCAGCGGGGGAGCACGGCCACGTCCCGGCAATCCTGGATCTTCCTCCGGCCGTGACCTCGGGGTCAGGACTCCAGCACTCCACAGGGATGCCCTGTGTCTGCTCCAGGAGCAGTCAGGACTCATCCAGTTGTCCCCAAAGGAAATTCAGAGTGTCATATTTGGCAGCAGGACTTGGGGTGACACACCTCCACCCAGGAAGAACAGCCAGCTCAGGGCAATGGGAATATTTTCCCTCTCCTGAGGAAACCTTGGTGTGGCTCCTGAGAATTCATCTGCTCGGCTTAGTTTTCAGATAAATGAGAAGCCCATAAAAAAAGGGATTAAAGCAGAGCAGATTCCATCACAGGACCAAGTTACGCTCGTCCTGTCACAGCAAAGCCAACAAAACAAGATGATTTTAAGATATTTCACTGAGACTTTTCACAGATCTCTGGAAACCTCATTCAGATTTCTAACAGAAGTGGAATGCTGGACATGGACCTTGCTTGGGAATGCAGCAGCCATGGAAAAGGGATATTTTGTGTGTGCAGGGAGGCACTTGGACTGTCTGGCACTACTGTACACGCTCCTCTAGGCAGGAGAATTCATAAATACAATTATACTGTGGAAAAATTTACACATTGTAACCTAATTTCTTTTCAAAAGAATACAGAATAAGAGGGTTTTAAGGTTAATCAACAGCCCAGGGAAACGCCAAGAGTTCTTAAGGCCTCTTGTCTGTCTCCAGGGCATGGTCTGCTATAGACTTGTTAAAGGGTGACTGTCTGTCTTTCTCAATAGAGGAGAGGTCGAGGTGAACCACTTCACTTTCATAAATCAAAAGAAAGAAAAAAAGTGAGAAAATCTCCCGAGTTCAAACATTTCTTTAAACCCCAAACTTTAAATACTAAATGGGCTTCATGGCTGCCATTTTGAAAAACATTAGTTTGCCAAAGGACCCTTTTGATTCCTATTGGAAAAGCGAGCGCTCACAGATAATCCATTGAGAATCCAAACCCCCACAAAAGGCTCCCTGAAACAATCGCGGCGCTGCTGAAGGACAACATTTTTGTGCCCAAAAGAAAACATTTTAACGCGCTACAATCCATGACACATATATTCCTCCATTTCCTTTCAGTAATTATTCATTAGAAAACATTTAACGTCACTGCGGATTTCACACTGGGCAGTCTGCACACAAAGGAGAAGAGTTGGCCCATTTAGAAGGGGCTGAGGCCGCCTTTTCTCATCCCAGGAGCTCCAAGGCGGAGGGGGCTGCCGGACACAAGGGGCCGGCTAAATTGTGCGGTTAACGGTCAAAGCCCCCCTGCCTACTTTGACACTCATTTAAAGATGACGGGGAACAATAGAGATTTGTTCTTAGCAACTCTTTCTTGTGCCACGGGGTCCCCGTCGGCCGCGCCGGGCGCTCCGAGGCCTGCGAGCGGGGCCTAGGCCCGGGCCCACCTGCCCCCGGCGCTCCCCGCTTGAACACAGCGAGACAGGTAAAGAATATCAGCAAAAAAAAAAAAAAAAAAAAAAAAAAAAAGAGCCCCATTCAGCACGTCGGCTTCAATAAAACAATGGCCTGTCAGGTTCATGCCAGCAGCTCGGAGTTTGGGTGGGTGCCAGCAAGCCCGGCCCAGGTTAGGCAAAGGCTTCAGAATTGCCAGTTTGTATCTGTGCTCCCAGGTTACAGCAGGCAGCCAAGCGTTCAGGCACCTGACTTAGAGCATAAAACATTTCTTTAGAGGGTTTATTTCCTCGTAGGAAGGGCTTTTTTGCTGTCCCAGCTTGTTTCACACGCACAGAGGTGCTGCCCAAAACTCCGTGCTCATCCCTGCAGCCCAGACACGCCGGGTCAGCGAGGAAAGCAGCAGCAGTTCCACCTCCCTTGGGAAATTTAGGAAAAACCAGGTAAAACCCAGCTCAAATCCTGTCAGGCCAGAGCACAGACACTGAAGTGCTCATTCTCTCAGTTGTTGGCTTTTAGATCTGAATTTCGGAGTTTTCTTCATGCTTAGATTTACTGGCCAGAGACAGCTCCCTAATGAATCCTGAATCCTTTTATTAGAAAACATCAATTACTGATAAACTCCATTTCTAGCCTCTTTATGCTCCAGAGCATTCCCCAGCTGACAGAGCACAGGAATTCCAGCTGAGAAACTAAAATTCAGAGTTAAAAATCCTGGGAAAACAGCAAGGCAGATTGATTCAACTTCTAGGAAAAAGAAGGGTTGATTCAACTTCTAGGAAAAAGAAGGGTTGATTCAACTTCTAGGAAAAAGAAGGATGGTCCTGGAGTATCTGACAGTCCCTAAGGTACAGGGAGAGCAGTATTTAACCAGAGTAAATTCATGTATCCCAAGTTCAACACACCTCCAGGGTGTTTACAAGCCTTCAAGACAGAACAGAGAAACAGAGGAAAATGGCCCCAAAATCACATTTATGGACACAGCAAGAAGGCCACTGATAAAGCAGGGATTCCCATCTCCCATAGGAGTGTTCCAACACCCCCCAAAGACCAAACCCTTTGGGCACCAGGAAGGAGCTGCCTGTGTGAGCCAGAGTCAGAACAGAGAGCAGATGAGACAAATGACACCTGGGACAACAAATCCCAGCCCAAACCAAGATTTCAACTCCAGTTCCCACAGCAAAATTCAGTTTTTATCACTCCATAAGAGCCCCCCAAAAGTCAGGGGCTGCTTCCATGACATCTACACACCAGAGACTTGCAGAGGCTGCAACACAAGGTCTGAGTCAGGAACTGCAGCCAAGGTCACCCAAAGCTCTCTGTGATTTAGGACAGGCCTTGCTGTAGGCTCTGCTCTGTCAGGGTTGAGGGGACAGCAGTGCCAGGGCTGCAGTTTTGGGTGGGAGGAGCTGGAGGGGCAGCAAAGAGGCTGGAAGGGCTCATGGTCAGGCTGAGGATTGACTGGCAGGGCAGGATTTCAGCTGAGCCTGGAGATGCAGCCATGATGGCAATAAAGAGCAAAAACCTCCTGCAAACTCCTCCAGAAAACACCTTCATCTGCCTTTCCCCGGACCCCTGGCACACAAAGCACTTCAGTAACAAGTTTTAAATTCAGAACAGAGACATTATCAGAGGCCACAGCAGTGTTTCACTCTGGGAACTGCCACCTGAAGCCACACAAGAGTCCCTGGTCCCCACCTGGGAGAAGGGCGCCAGACCAGACCTGCAACTCCAACCAGAAAAGAGTCTCAGTACAGGAGTGTCTGTAAAGGAAAAAATTTATCTTCTCTTCAAAATCATCCCTTTCCTACCCCTCAAGGTAGCTTGCAGTGCACCAGGACTATTTTTGGGAGTGGGAAGGGCCTGGTTGTTGGCTCTGTGGTCATCCATCAAGGATGGATCACCACCATCCATCAAGGGAAGGGAAAGGGAACACTCTGCTCTTGGCTGGTGACAGCCACAGGGACAGAGGAGGGAAATGAAGAGCCACAGTGGGAGCATCCAAGTTGGTTCTAGAAAAAGAACCAACTCCAGCATTCCAAGTGTAGCAGGACCCACCCATCAGGGTCACCTCCTCTGGGTTTGGGTTTAAGTAAGCATCAAGATTCCTCAGGCAGTCACAGGCTCTCAGGTTCTGGTGTTGCCAGCCCCTTTCTCCAATGATCAGGAAAAAATCTGTTTTTTTCATATAGGTGAAAGTCAGCTCCCTCCCTCTTCCTTTGGTCCCACCATTCTCTCCGAAATACCTCAAAACTTCTCCCTCAGTTCCTTGGAGAAGGACAACAACCACTGCTCCCAGTCAGGTCCCAGTTTGCCATTACCCAGAAACTCCTATAAAACCTAAGGAAGAGCTCTGAATTTACTTACCCCACTTTTCCACATTGCTACAAAAAGGCAGCTTAAGGAAAGCCAAGAATGAAAGAGGAAAAAAATTAATCCCCCCCCCCCACAAAATGACTCATTTCATGTGGGATCGAGGGCTGGGCAGAGCAGGTGGAGGCACAGGGGACTCAGCTGATCCCTAAATGGCTTCTGGATGGCTGACAGAGGGAAAGGTCATCCTCTGAAACAGGGAAAACCTGTTCAATGGGTCAGAATAGCCACATTTTATTGGATTTTGGTGCATGTTTGAATCAGAAAGTGTTGCTATTCCTCATCTTGAAATTTAAATGTACCTACAATTAACAAGTTTCTTTTAAAGAGTCTCATAATTCTTTATGAATTTTTTTTTATACTTACAGCTAAATGTTATTTGAGGAAGTAGAAATAACTGCACTGATTTAGATGGAAATGTTTTACCAATTAAAAATAACACAGAAGCTCTTTGGAGGAAAGGGATGTGCCGCCTTTATGAGACTTCCCTGGAAGAATTCCTCACTGAGGACTATTTACAGGGAATGGAAATTATCCTGGCAGACAGGCTGAGAAGTTCCCTGCTGCTGGATGAGGAGCAAAGAGAGGATGTGGGAGGAAAGCAGGGAAATGGGGAGAAAGGAGAAGGCAGATCCTGCAGCCAGTGCTCTGCCCACGTCCCAGCTCTGCAGCAGAACAATTATCCCAGTAATTATCCCAAATTATCCCAGCAATGAATGTGCTCATCCTGTTTGCTGGAATTCTGCCTCGTGTCATTAATACAGTAAATAGCCAGGCAGGGATTCCCATCTGAGAGGGAAAAAGGCCCCTCCAAACCCAAGCCTTCCTGAGGAGGAATTATTCTTGAGCCTCCTGCAACCATGAGTGAAAAGAAATTCCCTCATTCCTCTATCAGCTCCAAGCCTCAGTGGCAAAGTCCTTATCCCAGTGGATGGACCCTTCTGCTGCTGAATTTTGTGTCATTGAGCAGGGGGATCCACCACCCCTGACTCAGCCAGACCATGCACAGAGCAGCACAACATGCAGAGTAAAAATCCCATTCGTGCTGTAACAAGGAAAACTCCAGGGATTTCCCAGGATTGTCCCACAGCCAGACACCCCCAGCAGCTCCCAGCTCAGCCCTCAGGACTTCAGCTCCCTGAGAGACCCCTTTGCCTCCCTCTCTGCTGGGACCCACCAAAGCAAACCCGCCTTTCACTCCGTGTTCTCACCAGACTTCAGATGTGGAAGGAATTCATTGTGGCTGATTAAAAATTAAATCCTCCCTTGCCTTCGGTCACTGTATTTCTCTCTCTGCCTCAGCCTGTCACGCTCTGCCTCTGCCACCTTCTCTCTGGGAATAATTTCCTTCCTTCTCCTTGGCCTCTGCATCCAGCTCTGCCATCTGCCCTGAGGAGCCAGGCTCCTGCTCTGCTCCCAGCTGACCACCTTGGCTGCAGCTCCTCTGCCAGTGCCTCAGAGTCACTCCTTCCTTCCCTCCAGCCCCCCCAGCTGCAGGGCCTCCCCTCCTCCTGCCTCTTTCCAGCCCAGGGAGCAGCTCCCTGGGAAGCTTTTCCAGCACACTTGGAGCTCCCAGCACTGCTGCAGGACTGACCTTCCTGGGCTCTGTGTCCCACCAGTTTTCCATGGGATCAGGAGGACCGGAGATGCCCACGGAGCCTCTTGCCTCTGAGCAGGTCTCACCAGACCAATGCTCAATAAATAAACCAAGGATTAACCAGGTTATTTGCAGCAGGTGGAATGTTTGCTGAGGAGACCACAGGAATTTCAGCCTCATCCAGTTCTTTAGGAGGCAGCTCTGGACAGAGAATGTCAAGGTTACCTGGATGTCCATCCTGCAAAAGCCATGCCCAGGTTTTGTGATTTGATGTAGATTGCAGAGCACCACACCAAAACTGTGACCTCTGTCCAAGGAGCCCAACTCCAGAACCTCAGGAGCATTTGGGAAAATTAAACTAGATTGTTTAAGAAACCAGCCTGCACCCTTGTGCAGTGGTGCAGTACTGCAGAATTTCCCCTGGAAGTTTTCCTAAAGTCTATGATGAGAGAAATTCATCAGCAGAAACCAAGAATCTGCACCTTAATTATAATTTGTTATGAACCTTCCCATTTTAGTATCTTCTTGGAAAAAATAAAAAAGCAGCTGGATAGATCCTGGAGTTCCATCTGTCATCTCCTCTGTCAAGACTTCATTACCATGCAAGTGAGGTGTCATCCCAGTCCCAGCTTCCAAGATATTTCTGTGCTGAAGTCCAAAAATGCCATTAGCCAGTAGAGAAGGAAAGGGAGCCTTTAGGAGCACACAGGAATCAAGGAGAAAAATCACTCTTGCCCCACATCGTCCAGGATAAACTCAATTATATTTTTGCACCAGGAAGTTTGGGAAATGAGTCCTGATATTCGTGACTGAATTGCATCAGTTGTGTGCTTTATAAAAATACAATTTTTAAATCATTACCCCATCAGTTAACCCATAGAAATTGCACCACTCAAATACAAGTAATACAGACAATAGAAATCTTAAAATCCCAGAGTGACTGGGTGAGAAGGGACCTTAAAAACCCTCCAGTTCCAACCCCCTGCAGGAAATGCCCCATGGAATAAATCTCTCTGTTAATGCATCTCCCCCTAGAGCCACGATAATTTAAGTTACCTGGGTGTCCATCCTGGCTGCTGTTACCAATTATTCCAGGGAAACCATTCACCAGGGGCTTTGAACCTGGGTAAGGTCTCTCAGAACTCTGGGCAGCTGGGCAGGGACAACGTCCTCACCCCAATTGAGCACCTTTAATAATTTACTGGCACCAGGGACTTGGGCCTATGGCACTTGCATCCACTTAGTGGCCACTTTTCCAAGATAAGAACTAGAAACTGTATCTTCCTCCAGATTAGGTTGCACCTGGGATCCTTGAGGAGTCAGGGTGAGCGTTCTGTGCTAATTACAAACTACCCAAATTATGGAGGGCATCCTTTGGGTGTGTTGAGCTGGAGCCATCCCAGTTTGATGCCACCACGGAGCAGGTGGTGGGTGCTCAGCTGCTCCTTCAGAACCCACAGTGGCTGAGGCTGCAGGAGTTGCCTGGAGCTGGGAGCTTTAAGGTTAATAATGTATATTCCCTTGGTTATAGGATCTCCCTTCCCCAGGCTAAGACATGCTTAAAAATTAACAGTGCAGATATCCCACAAAGGAGGAGCAGGTGCTAAGACTCCACATGAATCTTTCATGTGATTCCAACTCACAGAGGCAATTTTAGCAGCTTCCCTGCATTGCTGCAGCCTTTGGGATCTCCCCACCTCACTGGGACAGGGCCCAGGGTGGGTACAGATTCCCCTGAAGGAACTGGAATAAAACTCTTGTGGAGGATGAGGGCCCCACTCTCACATGCAGATATTGAATTCTGCCTTTTTCCTCCCCGGGGTCCTGACGTGGTGTAACCAGATCTGGGGAGAGGCTGCTGCACCTGCACCTTGCCAGCCTCACTCAGCATCAGCTGCTGAAAAACTACACCCCGAGCTCTGAGCCATTCCTACAGCTGCTTCCACAGGGAAAATATTCATTAAATTCATTCAGGATTTATCCCATTCTTTCCTCTGAGGTGTGGGAACACGTTGCTCTGGGTGTTTGTACTCAGAACAGAGGGCAGGGAGCACTTACAGGACTCAGCAGCACCAAAGCTTTGGGGTAAAAATCCCAGGGATGAACTGGGAAATGCATGTTAACACTTCCAAGCCACTCAGTTTAGATCCTGGGCACCTTCCAGGAAAAGGGAGAGGAAAATAGAGAAATCAATTTAATATGAGCTGGTGTAACACAGAGATGGAAAGCAAATAAATGTGTGTTATTGACTCTGGGGCAGAAACACTGAGGAAAACTCATTAATTCATTTAGGGATGTGTTGGAGCAGAGCTGAGGGTGTCACTGAGAGTTACAAGAAATGGAAAATAAAGGGTGCTCATGACCACTCATATTCTCCAGGCAGGTTCAGTTTATCCCTCCCAATCCCTTCTTTTGCTGACAGAAAATCCCAAAGTCCCTGTCTGCTTACAGGGACAAGGAGGATCATTTCAGTGAGCTGGCCTGGACTCTTGGATGTGCCATGGACATCCTTTGTCCACCTGGACTCTTGGACATGCCAAGAAGGTGTTACCTTGTCCACCAGAACAGCTCTGCTCTCTCTCACACATTATTTCTCACAAATTACAACTGGAAGTTGCCTCCAGCTAAAATAAAATCCCAAAAAGATCTTTCCATGCCATCAGTGGAAAGGGGATTACTCAGGGAATTTCTTTGCACAGAGTGGGGATTGCAGAATCATTTGGTTTGGGAAAGACATCCAGGATTGAATCCAACATGATCCTGACCTTGTCCCCAGCCCAGAGCACTGGGTGCCACATCCAGTCCTCCCTTGGACACCTCCAGGGACGAGGCAGCCTCCTAGGCAGCTCTTTCCAGTCCCTGACCACCCTTTCCATGAAGAAAGCACAGGAAAACCGAACTAAAAGGAATTAAGAGAGAGACAGAAACGTTGTTCTTTGCTGACAAAAGCAAAATGACAACATTTTAGCTGGAGCTGGGGGTTGTGATGGATACATGGAGCTCTTCAAACACTCCTTGCACCTCAGGCTTGAGACTTGAACCCAGAATCCTGCTTTCCTCCAGCAAAATCTTTTGTTTCTAACCCACATTCTTCCTCCAGCTGGTTGAGAGGAAACAAAAACAAAGCAGCCAAAACCCTCAAAAAACCAACACCCCAAAACAGCACAAAGGGAACAGGAGATCATTTGATAAAATCCATGGAAACCACAACCTGCTCATTTCTATGGACAGCTCATGGGATGGCTCCCAGGAAATCATTTCCCTGTGTCCTGTTCTCCCTGGCCTTCCCTCCAGCACAGCCCCAGCTCCTGGCCTGCTGTCAGAGGGACATTTCAGCAGCTGGCAGCAGCTCCCTGTCACAGCTCCTTTGTGTGCAGAGATCACCTTCAGCGATTATTTATTGCAGGAGTTCAGATTCCTGCCTTCCTGTGACATGATGAATGACTTTTAAGTAACATAATATCTGGTTTCCTCCTCTTTCACACACCCATTTCATTGCCAGGTGTCTTCAGTGACCAGATCCAAAGGGATTGGTTGCAGTCAAAAGGGAAAGAGAAATCCTTTACCACGTGTCCAGCCTCCTCTTGTTCATTTTTAATGGAATTCTTGCTTGGGTTAAAATGATTATCAATTATTCACCCCCCATCTCAGTTATTCCAAACATCCCAAGTAATAAATAGCACTCCTCTACTGCTGGTAAAAATTCCCAGATATTTTTGTTTTCATTTTTTAGGCTCTTCTCCAGCAAGCTGCCCAGTGAATTATAGAATATAAATGCATATATTAATTAAAGAATAAAGCAGGTTAGCAGGCTAGGAGTGTCAGGAGGCAGATCTACCAGCTCAGGATCTGAGTGTCTCCCATCACTGCTGGGAACAGCACTGGGAACAAAGTCCTGTCCTTTCAAAGCAGCCCTCAGACCTCTCTTTCAGCCTGCTTTAACATTTGAAAAGAGTATTTTTTTTGTCTGGCTAAATTAAATCCTCGACATCTTTTGTTTCTAACCCACATTCTTTCTCAAGCTGGTTGAGAAGAAACAAAAACAAAGCAGACAAAAAAGAAAAAACCCAAAACCCACCCCAAAACAACACAGAGGGATCAGGAGATAATTTGATCCTGGTAAAATCCATGAAAACCACAACCTGCTCTCCATGAGCCTCTCCAAACCCTGCTGCACCTCTGGAACAGAGCAGCCACACATGAGGAAATTCTGCCGTTGTCAGGTTGGAATTTGAGATTTTTACATTGCATTTAAAACCCAAACAAGGTGGGGAACAATCACAGGTTGGACTGGATGGTCTGGGAGGTCTTTTCCACTCTCAGTGATTCTGGGATCAATCCAGCACAGCCATAATAATCCCTGAGTTTCATGTAGCACCAAGGTGGTGTTGCACAGGCCATCAAATCATGAATTTATCCCATTAAAAGTTCATATTCACAAGGCAAACGAGGAATCGGGAAAATGTGAACTTCTCTTAAAATGAACAAATCCTTCTCTGCCCTTTAAATTGGGGTGGATTTTTCAGGATGAGGATTTAAAGTTTCTTCCTAACAGGAAAAGTTCATGGAGCCAGCAATGCTGTGCTCTGACTGGGTAGCTGCAAATTAAAAAACCCAGCATCCAAACCACTCCAGTCTCCCTCACCACAACCTTCCCACAAAAACACCCCCCCAAAACTTCAGCTCCACACCCACAACAGGGATGACCATGGAAGGATGACAATCCTTCCTCTCCCTGGTGTGGCTGCAGGGAATATTCCCAGCAAAGCCAAAATGCTGGTGTACAAGAGGCATAAAAATCCCAAATTTAGACCCATGGGATCATGGAAAGCTGTCATAAATCCCAAATACTGATACACAGAGGTGTGGAAAGCTGCAATAAATCCCTTTCAGGCTCACTCCTCACAGGTCACTAAATCTGGGTTTATTTTTGGGAGTGTGCTGCTCACTGGCCACAGGCTGGACAAAAGCCTTTTCTCTCCAAGTTCAGTCAAAAGGACAACAGCACATGACAGAGCCCTTGGATCTCCTGGGATTTTAGGGTCATAGCAGGGACCTCCTGCAGGGCCAGGGAAGGAGGGGGGGTCTTAGCCAGGATAAAGCAAAAAAAAAATCACCTAATGAGTGGAAAAGCTGGGAAGTTCATGCAGTTGGTGCTGTCTGCCTGGAATAGCATTTCTGGGCTGGCTGTGGGCATGGAAAATCATCCCCAGAGGTGCCATCACATCAACTCTCAAGTGAGTGGTTGGGCTGAAAAAAGAAGCACAGTTTTGGTGCTGGTTTTGGAGCTACTTTTGCTCTCCCAGCAGAAGTGACAGCCTCTGTGTGCAGCAAGAGCAATGCCAGGGGAAAAGCTGGAGATCCAGCATGGACAGGCAGCAAAGGGCTCATCCAGGAGCTTTTCCTGGCTGCAGGAATTCCCTGCTCCAGAAAAGATGCCAAAGGCAGCAGGAGAAGGGAGGCAGGACTGAGCTTGGGCTGGGAAGGGTGGCTGACACCAAGGAGAGCAGGGAAGGAGCAGGGACTGGACAAACATTGGATAATCCTTGCTCATTTTCTCCAGGACAATCCCAGCCTCCAGGCCTGATGTCATAGAGTTTCCATGATTGTCTGTTAATTAAACACACAATATAGAATTACTAATGCAAGCTGCCCAAACCCCTAAGAAGAGTAGAGATCCCACTGGTCCAAACTGAAGGATCCTTGTCTTGGATCCCTCAAGATATTTTGGATGTGTTACTTCTCATGGGAGAAGTGCTGCAGTTTGTTTATTTGACCTTCAAGCAAAGTTGAAGAGGAAAGTACAGAAAATATAAATATATTAAAGGAAATGTCCTTTGAAACGAGTGTTTAACCTCACCTGTGCAAAGGAAAATGCAGTATTTAATCACAGCCTTGGTTGCATGAGTAATCCAAAGAGTTTTGTGAGGGATTAACTGCTTTGAGAACTCTGGCAAAGTTAAAGCTTCAATAACAAATGACTTGGTCTTGCAGCTGACTCAAACAAAGAGCACAGGGAATGATTTACCAAACTGATTTTCCAACTCCTGTGTGGCTGAAAACCACCAGAAAGGTGAGACAGCTTCTTCCTCAGCACGGACTGGAATGTTCCTTCCCTAAGAAAATCCAAGACATGAACATTTATCATATTTACAGCAACAGGATGGTTCAATTCCATCTTTATCCAGAGGTGTCTTCACAGAAAAGCCCCAGTGACAAAAATGTTCCTTTGTGGCAGAAAAAAAGCTGTGAATGGAACAGTAAAAATGCCCATGTTGAGGTATGGAGAGAAATCTTCCCTTTAAATTTGAATAAAACTTCCTGCAGGAATCTGGGGAAAACTTTCAGCAGTTTCTCTGTTTGCATGACACCCCTGCAAATCTGTTTAAAACTACCTGAACCATGTGAAGCTCTCACAGGCAATCTGGGCTGATTAAAGAGATTTACATCACCACCCTGGGCCCACGTTTGGATTTTTGGTATAAAAGTGTAGAGAAAAGGTCCAACAGGTGCAGGGCCAGGTCAGGTTCTAATTAACAGGAGTGTCCTCACACCCCAGGCAGGTTTTACACAACGCAGAGCTCAAAGCAGCAACACTCTGCAAAAAGCAAAGCCTGCAAACAAACCCTGTTGTTCCATGAAACTTAAAATACAATTTGACTCTGTCATAGCAATGCAGATGAGCTATCTGCATTAAATTGTGTTTAATTTAACTCTAGAACTATAGGGCCCAATTAAAAATAATGAGGCCTGTCTCCAACTGTCAGGCTTAATTAGAGATAATGGGAAGTGATAGTTCCTGGAATAGATTCATTTTTGTCTGATAGACGAACTGGGGCAGGGGTCTTGGCAGGGGTCAGTGGAATAGACCTGCCAACAAAACACGGGTCAGTCAAGCTTAAGGAGTCTTAAGGAACCTGGTTATTAAATAAGGAAGTAGGAAGTAAATCAAATCCAAAAGCACATGAATAACCCCAACAGATTCTTTTTTGTTGTTGTTGTTTTTCCTGTTGCATCCCCACATATCGAAATTCATCTGAGCATTAAAGTGCCCATTCTGAAACTAAATGTAGGACAAATAAAGGTTAAAGCTGTTTGGCAGGGCTGAAGGGGAACTCAAAAAAGAAGGGCCCAACTTCATATCCCAAGGAGTTCAGCAGGATCAATATTATCCTGAGGCAAAAAAACTGTAGCAAAACCATGGAGCTTTTATCTGTAGAAAACAACCATCAGCAATGATGATTTGGGTGTAGAAAGAAACCAAGATGTTGAAATAAGAATGTAATAAATCAAGCAAGGCATTCTGTGGGCAGTGGATTTGTAGGGAGTTTTTAGGGAAAACCCTAAAAACTCTCTACAAGCCCAGTTTAGGATTTGATAGAAAACCCTAAAAACTCTCTACAAACCCAGTTTAGGGTTTGATAGAAAACCCTAAAAACTCTCTACAACTCCAGTTTAGGGTTTGATAGAAAACCCTAAAAACTCTCTACAACTCCAGTTTAGGGTTTGATAGAAAACCCTAAAAACTCTCCACAAATCCCTTTCCCACAGCATTCTGTCTGATGAATTGGTTGCTTTGGGCAACAAAAACTGGAAAAATTTGCCAAGTTTTCCTTCCAAAAACGCAGCAGAGCAGTCAGAGCAGCTCAGAAGCAAAACCATTCACCCTTGAGGAAGCTCAAATGGGTGACAACTCTTGGTCACCAGACAGTGGCTGTCATTTTGGATGAGTAATTGATCCTGAGTGGGGAGGGAGCCACAAGCCCGGGGACATTCCGTAGGGGACATTCCGTGTGTGTCCACACTCCAGGCACTGCAGGAACAGAACCCTGTCCTTGTCCTTGTCCCAGCAGTGCCTCTGGAGCTCGTGTTGGATAATCCTGATGCTCCCACCCAGCCTTTCCTTTTGTTTGTGTGGGAAGACACTTTTTTAATCTAATGATATCTCTCTCCATGTCCAACGCCGCTCGTGCACCGTGCTCGCGGCTCCTCATCCCTGCTCCCCTCCCCCCTGTGCAGCCCAGCCTGCAAAGTCATGCTTTGAATTTAAATCTCTGCTCTGGGGCTTCTGAGGAGAGAAAGAACTGATCAAGGTCTGAGCTTCTCCCCAGCTGTTCTGGAAGAAATGGGCAAATTTCTCATTAAAGCTGTTGCTTCTCTTTGTCCTTCCCTTCTCACTCACCAAGAACCTCAGAAGTGGACACGGAATGACAAATGTGTCACTGCTGAAATACAGCAAAGGGTCCCTGGCAACACACAGGATCAATGTTATTCCCTTCCTGCAGGTTTTTATCAGGTTTGGAGGCTCTGACAGACCCTCACCCCAGGTCTGGGTGAAAACCTTCCTGAGCTGCACTGATGGGAATCACCACGGGCAGGAAGAGCTTGGGGGCCTGAGCCACAACTCTGCAGCTGTGTAAAACTCAGAAAAATGGAGTCAGTTCCCTTAAATATGATCTAGTTTTAAAAGTCCCTTTAGAGATGTCTCCATTTCCTCTGAAGGATATCCAGCTCCTGTCATGCAGCCCTTGGGATTTGGAGAATTCTGATGTTTGAGCTCAGCACAAAAACTGCTCCTGAGATTCAGGGCTGAGCTCCTGGTGGGAATTCAGGTGTGTGAGTACAATGTCCCACCCCTGGAAGTGTCCAAGGCCAGGCTGGATCAGGCTTGGAGCAACCTGGGATAGTGGAAGGTGTCCCTGCCCATGGCAGGGCATGGAACTGGATGAGATTTAAGATCCCTTCCAACCCAAACCATTCTGGGATTCTCTATGTACAAGGATATTTGTCCTTAAAAAATCCTTCCTTATTACTTCATATCTTAAGATTTTAAGTTTGGAGCACTACATAAAATCAACTGAAATATTTTAATCTGTACTGGAGACAGTTCCAGTCATGGAGAAATGACCCTCTCCTTGTGTGTCGTGTGTGTGGCAAAAGGAGAAAAGCCAGAAAAATCAGATTTAATGTAAGGATTTGTAAGGTTGGCCAGTGGAGTAGAAGAAAATAAAATCAATTTTTCCATGCAGCTTCTGAAATAGTAGTAAGCCCCCCTGCCTACAGAGAAAATAAAGTGTTTTACTGTTTTTATTGAAGTAAAAGCAAAGCCAAGGATTCGAATCTCCAAATCTCAAATCCTACATAGAAGAGAATTTTATTTATGGCTAATTCTGCCTCCCTCATGAAGCCAGAGCTTGTTTTACCTTCAATGCCCATGAGCAGACTCTTGCTTCCTTTGGAATCTCACAATAAAATCAACTCCATGGTGAGACCTCTCCAGAAGGCTCAGAAGGTTCCTCCAGCAGGTGCATCCCACTGCTCCACAGAAAACCCTTCATTTGCTCTAAAGACTGAGATGTTGCTATCACTTAAATCTGAAGACTGTCACCACCACAATAATCAGACGTTTATCTTACGCTGCCGTTTGCAGAGAATTCCAAATACAAAGAAACCCAGCAGGCAGCCAAGGAATCCCCACCCCCGGCACTCCTCTGATTAAAAAAGAACTTTATGGGGAGGAAGAGAAAGAGACACATCATTCATCCTGAAGATACCAGGGGGTTTTTCCTGCTGAGTGGCCCTGGTTGTGCCCAGGAGCCCAGGGAAGCACCAAGGTCCTTCAGTCGCCCCTTGGTCACTTGTTACTGTAGCAGAAAAATCAGTTTATTCTCTTGTGACAGTAACCCAGGGAACAAATCCATGATGACACTGTTCCATGCATTGGTGAACTTGGTGGCCTTGTAGGTCACTGGACAAATCTCTCTAAACTGAACTGTTGACAGTTCTTTGCAGGGTTCCCCCCAGGAAACTGAAGGTTAATTGACCATTCTTTCAAACCATGAAATGCTTTTGAAAATGTTAGTTTTAAGTCTCGTAGCCTAAAAGCTGATGAAGCAGCATGTTCTGTACTGGGGTGTCTTCTAATTGCTGGAATGAAGAGTTATGGCCAGGGAAGGTGCAGAAATGGTTTAATTAGACTTGTGTGTCATGGTAGCAGGAAACAATATTCACTAAATCACGGGGCTGGTCAGGGCAGAGCTGCTGAGGGAGCAGGAGAAGCTGCTCATAATGGAGCTGATGATTTCTTGGCTATGTTAATTTGGTGATGGCCTTATTAAGAGAAGGGATCTTAACTTTTCACTCTTAAAAACCTCAGAAAAATACTCACAGGCTTCTCTTTGCTCACTGGCTGGATTCTGATGGATGCTTCCACCTAGGAATAGTTACACAAATCCTCAGAACCAGGGATCCCTGAAAACACCCAACACTCTGGAGCACAAGTAGGGGTGATATCCCTCTTTTCTGAACCAATATTCACCAATGAGTTACAGAAACCAGGAAGAAAAGGGAAATGAAACCTTCTGTCCCTTCTGAAAGGATTTGGGCTGTGCACACCTGGCTGTTACTCTGACATCCTGTGGCTGCTGTTTTTTATTTGAGATGAAGTGTGTCTGTGATACATGGAAAATATTGCAGAAATAAAAAACCAAGGAAAAAAAACCTATGTGTTTGTTATTAACACTTCTCCACAAACCTTGAAGGATGTTCTACTTGAGCATCTCCAGTCATGGTTGACAATCCTGATGCCATCAGGAATGTTTGAGCTCTGCAACATTTCCAGTCCCAAACCAGACTTTGGCATTCTCTGTCATCTCTGTGGTTTTGTGTAAGAAATATCAATTTAACCATGGCCAGACTGGGATCCTCAGACCAACCCTGTCCCTGTGCCAATGGAATTCTCTTGCTGGGAAGCAGAAAGGATCCCTGAAAGTTGAGCCCTCAGAGATGAATTTACCAAAATATTTCTGTAGTCACTCAACATTCATTTGCCCAAAGATGGATGCAAAGAGCTCCAAAATATCTTTTTTTTTTCTTCTTTCCTTTTCACCTACTAAGACAAAAAAAGCTTCATGTGAGCACAGAGACAGAAAAAGCACTGATTGCCATCATCTGCATGACACAGTCCATGGGGATTTGCTGAAACAATGAGGGATTATTAATTAAGGAAAAGTTAATTACTATGATGAAAGAATAGGTGAGACCTACACAGGATTCTCAGTTCCTCAGCTGTAAATAAACCACAGGCTACAAAAGAGCAATAAAGAGATCAAAAGTGACATTTTGTGTGCTCTGGGGCTGAGGTTGTCTCTTCCAATGACAAACTAAATTGAAATTACATCCATCAGCCAACAGCATATTGATAGCCCTCTGTTTCTGGGAAAAAACATAATTTCAGAAGTATTTATTTCATCCCCTAAATGCAAAATAAAAGTACTAATTCTATGCTGACATAGTACACAGATTTGTTCTAATTTCATTGCTTCATATTATTGTACACAATAACCACTGCACAATTATAGCACCTATAAACTCATTTTGCCCCAGACTAGACATAAATCAGAGCTAAATGCTCTTGTAGTGCACTCACAGAGGTTAAAATTGTGCCAAGCTTAGGTTTAACTGGCTAAATAATAAATATATTGTCAGGCTTTGTGTGTCTTTGTGGGTTGGGTTTGGGGTTCTGCCAGCTCTTAAGGCACAAACAGTCCTGCCTCTGCAGGATTTCTGTTGCAGGGGCATTTAGAAGCCCCAGGCCCATTTTTTCCAGGCAAATCGTGGAATCCCAGAGAGGTCTGGGTTGGAAGAGACTTAAATCTCCTCTTGTTCCACTCCTGCCATGGGCAGGGACACCTCCCAGTATCCCAGTTTGCCCCATCCAGCCTGGCCTGGGGCACTTCCAGGGATGGGGAATTGCCCTCACACACCTGAATCCCCACCAGGAGCAAGCAGCACCATGGGTTCTGTTCCTAAGAAAGAACAATTCCACATTAAAATCAGACAGTGGCTCAGCTGGCAGTTGGAATTTCAGGGCTGTGCAGGGCAGCAGTGTCATTTCACAAGGATA
Organism: Serinus canaria; assembly: GCF_022539315.1. NCBI lineage: Eukaryota > Metazoa > Chordata > Aves > Passeriformes > Fringillidae > Serinus > Serinus canaria. The sequence goes on from NC_066329.1 coordinate 9,948,339, forward strand.
AAGAATAATTTCTTCCAGGCCAGACTTCCAGCACTTCACAAGCAGGACACCATTTTCCCTGTGGGATTGACAGAATTAATTTTGGGAACAAGAAGCTGCCAGACTCTGAAAGGAACCCCCATTTGTTGGTGTTTGCCAACTAAAGGTGCAATAAAACAAAACAACGAGGGGGGGAATAAAAGGAATAAGAAAAGTAGCAACAGCATTAGGAAGTAAAAATGGGATTTTAAAGGGATTTTAAAGGTTTGCCTTTGTTTGGGAGACAGTGCAAAACTTTTCCAGGGCAGATTTTCCAGGACAGCTCTCCCAGCAGGAGGCAGGCTCCAGCACCTCCGGTGTTTTCCTCACCTTGGCCATGAGGAAAAGCTTTCTGTCCGTTACATCCATGCATCTAATCAGGGATTGTGCCTTTTGTCCCACTCCCAGGCACCATCTGTGTGCTCCCAAGTGGCCAGACAAGGGCTAAACCCCCAGCCCGGTGGGATTAATCTGCAATTTCACACCAAATGATTTTTAAGGATAATTTGTTAGGATACAGTATCCCGAAATAAAACAAACGGTCGGTGCTTTCGCAGGGGGATAAAAGGAGGGAGCTCGAGGAGTTTCCTGTTTCCAGTGGCTTGGACAGAATCCATTTGCACTTTTTTATTCCCATATGAATGCACAAATCCTGGGAAAAGAGCCTGTGGGTAAGGGGAAGAGCTGCTTTTGATTTCTGGGGGTGAGGATAGAACCCCGAATCTGGAAATGGGATGAAGTGTAACCAAATTCCCATCTCCACCAGGGACTGAGAATCTGAGCCTGATCTGAATATATAAGATCTGAATCTTATTTCAGCTCTCCAGAGGTGCCTGATAAGGCATTGATTCATAGAAATATTGATTAATCTCCACTTCTATTGACAGCAATTAACAGAGAGAGATTTGATGCTCATCAAAGTGAACAGCTGCAGTTTAAAATGGGACTAGAATATTTCATTTCTGCAGGGAGGGGACTGGAGGGATAAATTAAATTTGGTAAATAATGGAGGAGCTCAAAAATCCAACCTTTCCCATGAAACAAAGCTGGCTTGATGTGTGCAAAGAAATTATTGCTCTCTAAGAAGCACTAAATGCTTTCAGAGCTGAATTCACATCAGTATTTCCCCCACATGTTTTAGGTACTCTGGAGGAGAGAGGTGAAAACCATAATCAGAAAAATAAAAAAGCCAAGTGGGGAGCAGGAAGATCCAGGGTTGGGACACCCCGAGGTCCTTTCACAAAAAACAACAATGAATAAACATGAAGCTGCTTTGAATGAAGCCATTCTGGGTTCACCACAAAAACCACAGGTCCCAAACTGCCTGAGGTGGGGGAAATATTTTGATTTTCCAGCCTGATGCAGAGGTCACAAAAATTTTCACAGAGTTCTCATCAATCTCTGCTTTTGAAAGTTTCTCAGCTCTCTCTTGCTTCTTTTCTTTTTTCCCCCTACTTTTCTCCCAAAGCAGTAGAGGAGTGTGGAAAACAAACCAAACTTGTTTTATGATGACCTCAGCTGGTAGCAAAATGAATTCAGTTTGCCATCCAAAAGAAATTCCTACAGTTTAAAAGAAAATCTACAGAAATTAAAGATATTTCAGGAGAAGCTCATGCAAAAGAAAGTGCATGCCTTTGAAAAGCAAATCCATATTTTACTTCTGTTGTTGTATTGCATTATTTGTTTACTACAAAGCTGTTAGTCCAAAGAAAGGAAGAAGTTAATTGCTGAACAATGTTAATTTAAAGGCTATATGTGATTTTTCATGCCACCAAATGAATCAGGCAGAAATTGGATCAATAGAAAAACCTAATGCACATTTCTCTGCTAATATTCACTGTGAAAATAGCTTCAGTTGTGACAGGTGAATTTGAGCCCTTCCTTAACTGAGATAAGGATAAACACAAATACAACCAGAAATTGTCCTTGTCTCGTGTTCTTGCATTTTAAATCACAGAAAGAAACAGAGCTGCTGGATCCCAGGAGAAAATACACCCCAATATTCCTTTCCGTGCCATTCCCATGGACAGCATCACTTCTCCAGCCTGGCAGGAACTGGTGAGAAAACACCAAAAACAAGGGAAAAAACTGCTTTTTTTTTTTAAAGTCCAACCATCAGCCTGCAGTTCTGCAACTCCAGCTTGGAGCTGACCTGATGGAACATGGAACAGCTGGAGCTCCCTGGGCTGTGGAAGGGACTGAAACAAGATGAGCTTTAAGGTCCCTCCCAACCCAAACCCTTTTTGTGACTCCCTGAACTCCTCAGAGCTCTGCCCCATCCAATCCCAGCACCTCCAAGGGCAGGGACCCAAAACCTCCCCAGTGCCAGCTGCAGTGTGGGACTTCCCCCACTCTGAAAAAGCTCCTTGCACCAATTAACTGGAATTTGCCTTGTTGGAACTTGCTCCTGCAGGTTTTGGAGAGCTAAGCCCTTGATCCCTCCCCGTGGCAGGTGAGCAAACGGGGCAGGAGCCACCCTTTGCTCCTCACCTGCTGCAATCCTGCCCTTCCAAGGCTTGCAAATCACCTGAGAGGGGAAACCAGCTCGGGCATGGAATGTGTTCCTGCAAGGAAAGCAGCCAGGGGGGAAGCTCAGCACAATGTCTTGAACAGGCTCCAAGGAGATCTGGAGGGAACCTTGTGTTTTATCCTCACCTCTCCTGCAAATATTCTGGCACAGGAACACATTCTTTAAAGTGTTCCCCGAGCTAAGGATGTAAGGATCTGAGATGACCTTTTAATAAGTTACAGCCCAACATTAATTAATGCAGCCTGTAATTAAGGGAACCCTTGCAACTGTGCAAACTCCATGCCTGAGGCTCTGCCAGTGCTGACTTTTCCTCTTTTTTCAGTTCTCCAGAGCTGCCTGATAAAGGCATTGATTCATAGAAGTATTGATTAACCTCCACTTCTATTGACAGCAATTAACAGAGAGAGACTTGATGCTCATCAAAGTGAACAGATTCTCATTAAGAGCAGAAAAAAAGATCTGCCTTCACATTTCATCCCCTCCATACTCTGTGGTAAACTGGCAAGCACAAGGAAATGCATTTATCATGGATCTTGTGGGTTTTCCTTGTGCAAGGATATTGGGAGCATTTCCACATTTCAGCTTTGCTGTGCAAAGGACCCAGTGTCACCACAGCCTTCAAACTTTCCCTGCTTAGAGGCCACTTTGGTGACAGAATGTTGGTCCCTGTTTTGATGATGGGTTTATAGGAAATACAATGAGGTGTCAAGAAAAGACCTGGACAGTCCAAGTCAGTATTTTCTGGGGCTGGATCTCTGCTGGTGTGGGATTTGACCTTGGCTCAGATGTTTTATCCACGTCTTTCTGGTACTTGGAGGTAACGCTGTCCCAAATTCGTGTAATTATCATCAGAGCTCACTCTCTGATGGCTGAATCGCACTTTAAAAGCCGCTGGTGAAAGAGGAGGCAGAATTATGGCGCTCAGAATGAATGAGTCTCTTTCCAGAGCCAAACCCTGTCCAACCTGGCCTTGGACACTTCCAGGGATGGGGCAACCTTCTCTGGGCACCCTGTGCCAGGGTCTCAGCACCCTCCCATCCTCATCCCTCCCATCCTCATCCCTCACCTCCCGCAGCGCTGGGGCTCAGGCCGGGCGCTGCCTGCCCGGGGCTGTCCCGGCTCTGTTCCCGTTCCCGCGCCCTTTCCCGCGGCCATCCCGGCACCGGCGGCAGGGACAGCCGGGGACACTGGGGACAGCCGGGGACACCGGGGACAGGCGGCTCCGGCCGCTGCCTCCGCTCCGCTTCTCGCAGCGCCGAGCGGGACACCGGGTACCGGGTACCGAGCATCCTGCCCAGACCGCTGAGCATCGGGCACTTAGCACCGGTACCGAGCACCGCGTACCGGGCACTGAGCACCGGTACCGGGCGTTGGGCACCGGCTCCCCCGAGCCGCCCCCCGCCCCGCTCTCCTGCTGCCGGTGCCCGTTTGAGCGGGCGGATCCCTCCCCCTCCTCCCTCCGGAAAGTTGCACAAAGTTGGGTCAATCCGGGCTTTTCCCCCTTTTTATTCGCCGCTCTCCGCTGGGACGCGCTGCCCGCCCGCCCTGCCCGGGCCGGTGCCGCGGGGCGGGGGCACCGGGGGCGGGGGCGGCCCTGCCCGGCCCTGCCCCGGCGCTGACCCCGGGCCGGGCCGCGCATGCTCGGGGCTGGACAGCTCCGGAGAGGGAAATTTAAACCGGGGCCGGAGCGCGGCCCCGCCGCCGGCCCCGCGCACCGAGCGCCCGCCGAGCTCCGGGCGGCCCCGGGGCCCCGCCCGACAGGTTGGTGCACGGAGCGGCGGCAGCGCCGGGCGGGGGGTCGGGGATGGGGACCCCCGGGCTCCCTCCGTGCCGGGGCAGCGGGGATGGGGATCCCCCGGCTCCCTGCATCCATCCATCCATCCATCCATCCCCGGGGCAGCGGGGCTGGGAATGCCAGGGCTCGCTCCATCCTGAGGCTCGTCCATCCCCGGGGCAGCGCGTTTGGGGAGCTGGTGCCCCCCTGACCCCCCGAGGCTGCGGGTCTGGGGTTTTTCCGGGCTCGCTGCATCCCCGCGGGTGCGGGGCTGGGGTTCTCCTCGGTTCCCTCCATCCCTGGGGCAGCAGTTTTGGGATTCTCCCGGATTTGGGATTCCCCTTCCATCCGCTGGGCTGGGAACCACCAGGCTCCCTCCATCCGTGGGGCAGCCGTGCTGGGATTCTCCCGGGCTCCCCTTCCATGACTGGCAGTCCAGGGCTGGGGTCTCCCTGTTCCCCTCATCCCCGCGCTCGGACCGCTGCAGCTCCCGCAGCTTTTTCACCCAAAATGCGACGGATGCTGTTCGGGGGATAAGAGCATCCCAAGGCGGGAGCGCTCCCGGCTGGCTCGGTGCTCCCGGTCCCCTCACCCTGTCGGTAGCTGTCCCTCCCTCAGGGGTCCCTCTCTGGGATGGGATCATCCCCCGGGAAGCGTTTTCCTGCCTTTCCCAGCGCCAGCAGCGCACCTGGCGGTGCCGGTGCCCGGGCCGGGCTGTGCCGTGCCCGGTGCCGGGGCTCGGGCGGGGTCGGTGGCTCCCGCCGCTGCTGAAGTGCTGGATAGCTACTGCTGCTGACCGCTGCCTTCTGCTGCTTCCCCAGGAGATGATAGAGAGCGATATCCCGTCCATAATGTCAGGAATCATTAGGAATTCAGGGCAAAACCACCACCTCTCGCAGGAGTACAGGTGAGGTTTTATCCGTCTCAAAAACGTGCACTGCACTGGCACAGCTGCCAACTCCTGCTGCCTCCTCCTTGCTTCCTAAGAAATCCTTCTAGCATGTAGAAATCCACTTTTCTTCTTCTTCTTTATTATTTTTTTAAGCTATCTGAATTATTCCTCCACTTTAAATAAGATTTGTAAGGCTGATGACCAGTTACAATGCATTCCTTATTCAGAAACATTCCTGTTTAAAGTATTCACAATGGTGGCATTTGGATGAAGGCTGCACTTGATAATCTTGGAGGTCTTTTACATCCATAATCATTCTGTGATTCCCTGATTTTGATACTAACCTGTATTTGATAAATACACCTCCAAAACCTTGGGCTGACCTCTCTCTAAGTTCTCTGTCCTGTGTGAGTGTTGCCACAGAAGGAGATTCTCGTTAAAATATAATAATTTAAAAGTTCCCTTTTGCATTGTTGTGGAGCAGTCATGGAGAGACTAAACAAGAGACACTGGAGGAGTTTTTAATTAAAACAAGCACTTGTGTAGCCCTCCAAAGCACTGACAACCTGTCAAAGAGCTTTTAATATGGGTGGGAACAAACCTGGCTTTGCCAAGAGCCTTTCATAATTTAATTTACCTGCACCACCGTGCTTCCATTTATCATTTCAAAGCATTGTTAGAGGTTACAGGAGGGTTCTGCATGAGTTACAGAGCCCTGGGTTATGTTAGGTTACATTTTGTCACATGATGCAAAGCTCCAAGAAATACAGAACACACACCACACGTCCCAGTTCTCACAACAAAACAGAAAGCAAACCAGAAGAAAATTAATTCCTTTTTTTTTTTTTTTTTTAATATAAAATGAGCATTGAGAGACTCCTTCCTCCCAGCCTGAGGGGTTTGCAACCTTTCCTGGGGCTGCTGCAGGTATTCTTCTCCTGGCCTCTCTCTATTCAAAATGCAAAGGCTGCAGCTCAGCCTCTTGCAGCTCAACAAGGGATTTGTTTTAGTCCCTGCAGCCTCTGGGGAAAAGGTTTGTGCCTCTGCTTTTGCTCTTTACCCAGGCACTGTTTGCTCGGGGCATTTTTCTTGGCTACGTAAATATTGGTGAAGAAATTATTGGGGATTTAAGGAAGGGTGTGGGTGAGAGGGACTTCTGGGGATGTGGATTTAAGGCTGGCTCTTCAGTGCCCTGCAGAATTCATCACCTTAACAAAGCCCCTTTTTTAGGGAGAGAATTGTTCTTTAACTCCGAGCTGCAGGAAAAAAAAGAATGCTTTTTGGGGGAGAAAGATAGAATTTCTCTTACTGGAGTAAAAATACCCCATAACTTTCTTCTTTTCCTCTTCTTAAAAACCAGTTTTGGGTCCTCTGTGAAACATTTGGAACTCAGTTCTCTAAAGTTTTTCACCCACTTGTGTTTTTTTTTAAACAAATTATTTGACCTCGTTTAATAGTGGCAAATTCTGATAAAAATGCATAAAATCTGAACTGCACCATAAATGCAGAGCAGTATTTGTCCTACTTCATGAGAAAACACTTTGGATTATGTAAAAGAAAATCTTTTAGACTGAATGATTTTAAGAAAAGAATAGACCTGTCAAATTCTATCAGCTCTGTTTACTCTCCTGCTGTCACCACAGTCCAAGACTGGAACCCACAGTCCTGAGTTCTCCATGGGGGAGCATCAAGGCTCCACAAAATGGGGAATGGCCTCCAATTAGCGAGTGGGAGGCTGGGGCTGTGCTGAGAATACTCTTCTGTCTCATTTGGAATCTTTCAATGGGACAGTTGGACTTGGAGGAGCCCCGGCTCGGCAGCGAGCAGGAAAGGCTGGGAAGGGAGGGGATCAAACCCCCAGACACCCAGCAGTCTGCAGGCAGATTGTGCTTACAGCTGGAAAACTTGGGATTTTGGAACTTTTAATTTATTTTATTATTATTATTATTTTGTAAAAAGGAATGTGGGAAAAATCTGATTTTAAAAGTGCAGCCCCAAAGCACCTGCAGTGAATTTGCTGTGGCTCGGGGTGGTGATGAGGTTTTGGCTGCTCTGTGAAACCCCAGGATTTTTTACACCCCAGTAAAATGATTTTAGGCAAAGATCTCTCCCAGCAGTGCAGCTGTGGGATATAAAACAGCCCAGGGATGATTAAGGGCCATCAGATCTCCTCTTCTGCCCGTTTTTATGGCACTGTCACTGCCTGGCTGCAATGCAAAGTAATTCTTTATTTTAGCAGCTGCCTCTCTGAGTTTCCTATAGAAAATACCACCATATTCAATATATTCACCCTTGTAGGGCTGACAAATATTTCTAATAATTCCATATTGCGTTTAAAGGAATGAAAGCAGAGAATTTTAACACACACCAAGATTTTTTAACCCTTAGCACTTCATCCTTGTTATCATAATTAATAATTTAACATGTTTTAGTGCCAGTATTTTGATTTTAAATCACAGCACAGGCAGACCACACGTTTTCTATGCAGTGGTGGCTCATGGTAGCTCCAGCACAAAGCTGTGCAAATTATAGGAGCCAGCTCCAGGCTTTTCCCATGGGATTTATGAGCTGATTCCTGGGAATCCAGGTTCTTCAGCTCCTGGGTGCTGTGGCCTTCAAGCAATATTTTGAATTGAAATATGGAATCTGTCATTTTGATTTTAAGATCTGATTCAACAATATTTGGTGTAAGGACCACATTTCTATTTTTTTGTGTTATTATGTATTTCCAGTTGATAGAAGCCTTGTGGGGAATTTTAAAGGTCTTGTAATGCATTTTCTATATGTTAAACAGGAATCAAGCTTTAAATTACCTATTTTTGATCAAAAGGTGTAAATCATTAATAATTCAATAGATTAGTGGATTATGTCATCCTTTACCCCATTTTCATTATCTCTTTGATTCTTAAAAAATTGTCTGTATTCATTACCTCATTAGTCTGATCAATTTTTTCCTTAATTACTTTATGTTCTCATAGTATAGTGTAAAATCAGATTAAGAGGCACAGAACTCCATAAATTCCAGACATGGCAGCATTCCAGTAGGGGAAAAGATGACAAATCTCTAATTTGAGCACATTTGTTGTGCTCTCATCTCTGGGTTGTTTTTTGCACTGGGGTTCCTGGAGAGGAAGTGACACCTCTGTCCCCTGGGATGGATGGATGGATGGATGGATGGATGGATGGATGGATGGATGGATGGATGGATGGATGGATGGATGGATGGATGGGAGTGTGCACACAAAAGGTTACAAATGCATCACTAACAACACCCTAATTGTTCCTGGAGAAAATGCCAGTGTCCATTCCTGTGACATTCCCGTGGTGTCTGACAGGCAGTGAGATAATGACTCCGAGGGCCCCAGGAATTCCAGCACGGGAGTGGCTTCATTCTTCCCCCCCCAGAAAAAAAAAAAAAAAAAAAGTGAGAAACCTCCAAGGAATCAGTCAAACTGGATTGATTTAAGTGGATTAGCACAACTGTTTCCTCAGCACTCCTGAAATGTGCTGATCTGGATCAGTAAAAATTTGTGGCTTTTGCTTCTCCCGGAGCTGGAAGGGCTGGTTTGGAGCAGCACCTCGGGGTCCTGTGAGAGCACAAGGGGCTCACCCCTTACCTCAGAAAGGCCAAAACAGGGAAAGAGAAAGGGAACTGGGATTTTTCCAGCATTCCTGGGGGATCCCAGAGGCTCATTGCACCCCCTGACATGTGCAGGAAGAGGAGCTGCTGCAGGCCCAGCGACTCAGGGGTCTCTGAGAGCCCTGCCCAGGGACAGGTTGGAGAGCTGATATGCCCTCCACCCTTCTCTGACACCTACACAAGGCTCCAGTGCTAATGAACAGCAATTCCCAGGGAAAAAACAATTTCCCAGTCTGACCATGGTCCTGGTTTTAACATAAAACATTCCTGTAGTGCCTGGTGCTTCAGCACCTATTGCTTGTTCTGACATCGGTCAAAGGGCTGATTTTTGAGTTGTTTGGTTTGGGATTTTTTCCCAAACAGGTTCCAGAGTCAGATCCCAGCTGTATTTGGCAAATCCCAGCCTAGGGATGGTTAGGGCAGAGCAGGGAATGAGTGGCTGGGGGTGCAGTGCTGCCATCACCTCTCATTTTCTCTTGGGTTTAAGCATTACACATTTCACTGTAATCCAGTTTCCACTGCAAACTGGTGTGATGGGGGCTGTAAAATGTGGAGCTGGGATGGATTAAAGGCTCCAGGAGTGCAGCTGTAGCCTGTTCTTAGTGCCAAGCACCTTTGCAGGAGATTTTTCAGAGAGTCCAGCATGGTGCAAGGAAAGGAGACCATCACCACCTGCCAGGTTAAATGATGATTTTTAATTTTTCCTCACTAGTTTTTGTTCTGATAATGCAATGTTCCTTGAGTTGTAGATAAGGAGGGACCCTCTTTATCCCTGGAAAGCTGCTTCATTTCTGTTCTGATTTCCAGCAAGGCCAGAAATAACTCAGAGATCTTGAAGACAGAGAGAGGGGTGGGATGATGGTTTGGGACTGGGTGTGTGTTGTGCCTTCAGGGAGGAATCACAGACCAAAAACTCTGGGAGCTGCTGCATAAAGCAGGAGAGGAGCTGGGGCAGAAACAAGTTGGAGGGGGCAGCTGTTTGTGAGTATGGAAACCAGAAAATAGTGGGGGGAAAAGCACCTGGGAGGCAGGAAAATGGAGGGGAAGGGCAGAAAGGGAAGGAGCAGAGTAGCTGGAATGAGGAGCTGAAGGAGATGGGGAAGTTGAATCCCTCAGTAAAACAGAGAACACTTCTCACCATGGACACAGCTGGAGAGCCACAATATAAATCTTTTCCTTGTCTTGCACATTAGAACTCTCTGTGCTTGCCCTGAGGATTTTGTGTAATCCCAGACAAAGGAAAACTCTTCTAGAAGAGGTTTTCTTTGGACTCTTCCTGACCAGTTGTCTCTGACTGGATAAACCACTGCAAACAGTAAATTAATTAAGAACCCATCACCCAATTCCTCCTACCTGTTGAGCAGTTGTGTCACCTAAACCTGGGCTAAAGACTCAGGTGGCAGTGCTGAAAATGGGAAAAACCCTTCCCATTGAGTGAGACTTAAAACCCTGGAATATCCCAATGCAGCTGTGGGGTTTTGGCCTGGCTCTGTTTCAGGTGGAGGTGATGAGTTATTGAGGAGATCCTTACAGTCTCCAGGCATGAGTTCAGCACCCCATGCAATGTGGGGGTGGATAATCCATGGATAATTCCCCTGGCAGTGGTTCCTAAGGTGAGGAATCACCATGAGCTCAGCCTGAGGGAAGGTGGCAAAGCCCCACTGGTGAGTTCAGACTCAGATCCAGCTCTGGTGTTAAATTCCCATGCGAGGCCAGGCCAGGAATGACTCCAATTCCACCTTGTGCCACAGCAGGATGCTCTTGATGAGTGGAAAAAAGGTGAAGATACCTTTAGGTAGCTGTGAGTGGGGATTTTGTGCTGCTGGCAGGCTCTGGTGAACTTTGCCAGGATCAGATCCAGAAAGGGGTCTCATTCCAAGGTGTTCCTGATCCAATTACCCTGATGGGATAAACATTTTGGGCAGATTGTAAAGACTAACAGTGCCAAGGAGCATTTCTCCATCACACCCAGTTTTCCAGGCACTTTTCCCAGGACCAGCATCCTGGGATACACAGGAGAATTGGGCTTTAAACCCTCAGCACCTCTGGATTCTCATCCTTGCAGGAGAGAAACAGAAGCATGGGATGTTTTACTGCAGAGAGCTGGAAGCAGAGGGGTAAAAGTGGAGTTGCATCATTTCATCACCCCCTGAAAAAACACCACCACCTTTGCAACACCTCTGGTGGGGCTGCAGCCTCTCCTTGCTGGGGTTCAGTGCCTCAGTGGCTGTTCCAGGAGCCCTGGGAATGAGCAGGGGAGGCTCAGCAGTGCATTAATTACAGCCTATCACTATTTATCTCATTTACATGCACTGAAAGGCTGCTTTTATCACAGTGCCCCATTGTGCCAGGGGCTGTGAACACCCAGCCAAAGGCAGGAGCTCTGACTCCTGGAGTTTGTCCTCCTGGAGTTTATCCTCCAAAGTGAGATGAGCAGGATGGTGGTGGGGAACTGAATCCAATCCCACCTGGTATTCCAATTTATGGATCTGTAGGCATCTTGGCACTGGCAGTTTTCAGGTCAGGAAGATTGAGCCCCAGGAGATGACAGTGTTGGTTATTCCTGTGCTTGGCTCTCTATTTTTTTGCAGTTAAATTAGAATTTCTTCACTGGAAGGAGGGCACACATTGAGCCTGTGGTCTGGGACATGTGCTGGGTTTATGCTGCAGAATATCCCCAGACTTTTAAAACTCCTCAGCCAGACAGCAATGGGAATTCTGTAAAATTTCACCCTCTTTAAGACATGAGAGATCTCAACATTGGTTTTGGAGGCAGCCTGAAGAATAATCCTTAAACTTGAAATAATGGAATATAGAATTATCAAATAATGGAATCACAGAATCCTGGAATGGTTTGGGTTGGAAGGGACCTTAAATATCTTGCTTCAACCCTCTGCCATGGGCAGGAATGTAATTCTGATTGAATTTGCTTTTCCCCTCATTTTTAATGGAATGCAAATCTGATAACTAGCAAATCAATTTTTAAAAAAGTGTAGTGAACAGGCTGAGGTGGTTTTAAAAGAACTGGGGAAGGGAAGGGAAGGGAAGGGAAGGGAAGGGAAGGGAAGGGAAGGGAAGGGAAGGGAAGGGAAGGGAAGGGAAGGGAAGGGAAGGGAAGGGAAGGGAAGGGAAGGGAAGGGAAGGGACGGGAAGGGAAGGGAAGGGAAGGGAAGGGAAGGGAAGGGAAGGGAAGGGAAGGGAAGGGAAGGGAAGGGAAGGGAAGGGAAGGGAAGGGAAGGGAAGGGAAGGGAAGGGAAGGGAAGACCATTGACTTGGAGAAAGACCCATTTGCACGCTTCTCTAGTTATTAAACACTATTACATCTTCATATCCATTTAAGACAGAGCCTCAAACAGTAACAGCAATTTCCCAGTCGATACCAGAGCCTTTCCTCGCCCCTATCCGTGTCCCTGGAGCGGGACACGCAGTCCCACCTTCCCAGGGCTGGAAGCATCCCGGGTGAGAGCTCGGCAGGAGCTGCGGCTGGCCGGGAATGCGGCCCGGGGAAGGGCTGCTCCGGCCCGGGGGAGGCTGCTCCGGCCCGGGGGCTGAGGCTGCTCCATCCCGGGTCAGGGCTGAGGCTGCTCCATCCCGGGGCAGGGCTGAGGCTGCTCCCTCGCAATCCGCTGGTTCTGCGTTTCCACGATGCGGGCGCTGACCCCGTTAGTGCCGCCTGGGCCGGCAGCGCTGGCGGGGCGCGGGGTGCCAGATGGCGAGGGGACGTGTGTTGTGTGTCGCCTGTCACTCGGGGCAGATTAATGGGAGGTTTGTAAAAAGGGAGCGGGTGGGGGGGGTGGGACAATTAAGCGGGGTCCCCAAAGACAAAGGGGCCACGTGCCGCGGGCGCGGGCGTTGGGCGCACAAAGGGCCCGCGGCTCCCCCCCCCCCCCCCACGGAACCAACTGTTGCGAACGACCCCCGAGCCTGCCCGGTTTTCAAATCATTTCATGCCCCTGTTTTCTTCCAATCCAGCCAATCTCCGAGCCGGCAGAGCCGTCACCTGATGGGGTTTGCTGCTTCTTTTTTTTTTTTTTTTTTTTTCCTTTTTTTTTCTTTTTTTTTTTTAAAGGATGGAAGTCCCCAAGCCTCGCGAAATAACGGCGTAACCATGGCAATGCTAATTATTGCCCTATAACTACAGTAGGAGAGAGAACGCGGGGTAGGCTGCGAGGGAGATTTGAAGAGGGTTTTTTTTTCTTTGGCTCTTGGTCCCGTGTTGATTTTTTTCCCCCCCCCTTTTCTCCTATACAAAATCTTTTTGCAAACAAGTGGCATTTCGCTTTAAAGATCTCCCCGGCAGTGGTTCAGGGAGCTTTGATAGGTGTTTCTGGAATTCCTGAATAGAGGAGCTGAAAGCTCCAGGGCAGGCAGGCACGGGAGTTCTGCCTTGCTCTTTTAAGCTGATTTAGAGTCGTGTAAAACATAAAAGATGCTTCAGCAAGAGACCAGATTTATTTAAGGTTTCTGCAGCATCACTTGGCAGCAAACACACATCCAGCAGCAGACACCACTTTAAGACATCTCTGAGAGCTCTTGAAAGCAAAAGGGTTTGAAAGCAAAATCAACAGCATCCAACTAAATTATGTTCTTCTAAAAGATAAAGATGTTTTCCTGGATCTGAATCCCTTTAGGTTTACCCTGGGTGTCTAGTGACAACTTCCTGACGTGTCCTAATTGCTGCTTCACTCCTCAAGGTACCAGTGACTCCTGCAATACTGTTCCACATAAATTAATTAATTTAGCCTTTCATTTGCAAGAGTTCTTTTATCGACTTTAACAGGGAGTTTGGACCACACAGGAATTTTTGAGTATTGTAAATATATTCTAATATTCCTGTTTTGTACCACATGCTCTATCAGAAGCAAAGCAAAACAGGTGATCTGGAGCATGTAAAAGGTGTCAAAAGCAGAGCTTTAAACCAAAAGCATCCTGTCACAGCTGTGCCTGCTGTTGTTGCTGGTGCCTGGCAGATGTGGTGCCTCCAGTCTCAAACCTTTCATTCTGGTCCTTTACTCTGTCAAAAACTGCCTAAAAATTGGTTTTTTAAGTATCAATAACTTCATGTATCTGAAAAGAAGATATCAGCAGTGAAGTTCTTTTTATGCAGCAGCTGATCTGTCACCACTGACAGGAGGTGGGAAAAGTTTTCCCAGGTGTTCCAGCAGCAGCAGCACACACATTCCCCAGGAGCTGGGCACACAGCTCCTTCCAAGGCTCTGGATTGCAGGGTTAATGCAGAATTATCAGGTTGTAAGTCCTGGTTTCTCCTCCATCAAAGCCAAACAAGTGAAAATTTCTGACAGATGTGAAAATAAGGAAAATCAGTCTGGGTTTGTTTCCAGGCAGTTTCTCTGCTGGGTTCCTGGCTTCTTCCCCTACAAATGCTCCACAAGAGGTTTTCTCAACCAAAATGTTCCAGGCTGGACAAAAGAACACAAGACCAGGTAAAGGGTGTCAGTAATCAGCTGTGAAACCACAGGGCACATCTGGATTTGGATACAGAACTCCAGCCCGGTGGTTCTTTCCCCTGACCTGCAGGAGCTTTGGCACCCATCAATCTCTTTCCAGGGACAACGCAGCAATTCCTGCTCCCTGTTAACCTCCCCTGCTGCTTTGCAGGCTCCTGGCCTCAGACCCATCCCAGCTGAGTGAGGATGAGCTCCCAGGGGATTTGCAGTCCCTGTCCTGGCTGACATCCGTGGATGTGCCTCGGCTCCAGCAGATGGCCAGTGGGAGAATGGATTTCAGCCTGGGGGCCCAGAGTGCCATGCTCCAGCAGACAGGTACTGTGGGATGGGAAATGGGAACTGGGAATAACTGCTCCTTCAACAGCACAACCTGCCCTTCCCACTCCCCCTCAGGCTCCCTTTTCCTATCCTTTTACATTTTTCTTCCTGTCTAAAGACCTGGAGCCTGTTGGCTTCTCATGAGGGCTCTGCTGGTGCCTTCTCCCCCTTCCAAGAGGGAGAGAACTCCAGCACTGGCAACACTCAGATCCCACGGGAATTTCTGTTCAGTGCAGCTGCTGGTGCCCTGTTGGGCTGAGGTATTTTAACTCCTGGGTTTCAGAGGTTTTCAACAGCTCTGAAATTAGATCATTAATCTTTTTGCTTTGTTTCAACACTGATAAGAGAACAAGCACCTCATTTACCTCACACCTCTTTCCTTCTTGCAACCTTGCAGCTTGTTTTGGTTGAACTCCTTTCTTTCCCTTGTGAACATCCTTTAGGTAAACACACATCACAGAGCTCAGAGTGTCACCCTGCCTGCCTGAGAGCACAAATCCAGCTAATGCTGTTGTTTCTCTTTTGTAAGACTCAGTGTCTATGTCCCCACCGCGGACTGTTAAACAGCTGCCGCCTCTCCTTCCCTGCCTAACGAGTTTTGGGAGCAGCTGATGTCATCTGGGCAAGCTGTGGAAAGCCAGAGAGGTTGGATTCTCCACTCCAGAGCTTCCCTGTGCTCAGCTGCATCTATTAACCCCCTTCCCTGAGCTGTGCTTCCATGGGAGCATCCCTTGCCTTCCTCTCTCCACGCCAGGTGCTGTGGGGAACGCGATGCACTCGACGCCCGGAGCGATGATCCACGTCCAGGCCAGCCTCCCCCAGGGAATCCTGGGCCTCAATTCCATTTCAACACATGGAGCCAATGTAAGAGCAGGCCTTGGAGGCTTGTTATTGCCCCACTTCCTGGGACAAGGTGGTGGCAATTCCTTGACTCTTGTGTTTCTCTCAGCAGATGAGTCCCTATGCTGTGGGTGGGCAGCTGTCCCCTGGTTTGCAAACACAGCAACAGCTCTTCCCTCCTCCTCCTCCTCCTCCTCATCCTCACTCCCAGCAGGTGTTTGCCCTGGCCCAGAACCCCCAGCAGGTACTGGTATGTGCTTGTTGTCTGTCTTGAAGTACCTGCCAAGATCAAATCTAGGTGTCTTTTAAAAGAAAACCAAAACGTCCCTGAACCCACACACCCACTGGACATTTTGCATCTGTCATTTCCCTTTTTTCCCTGTGCACACAGTGTAACCCAGCAGCAATCTACAACACATCCTATGGGACACAGCCCCACTATTCCCAGCCACGCCTGGCTCCCCACTCTGCCCAGGAACTGCACCCAAAGCATTATCCCAAGCCCATCTATTCCTACAGGTGAGTGGGGAGCAGGAAGCACATTGCCTACAGCCTGTCCTGGGATGGCTGTGACACTGTAGTCCTTTGGGAGGGAACAAAAATCCCCTCATCCATGCAGGAGTTGTGTGGAAGCTGCCTCTGAGGGGTGGCAGGAGTGAACAAGCAAATTCCTGGAGAGCAGCACAGTGGGGGAATAACAGCACAGAGGAGTAAAATCTGAGGATCACGGGGAAGTGGTCACAGCACCAGGCCTGGCAGAGCCCAAGAAGAAGGGTTTGGAGAATCCTTTTGGGAATGTGGTGTGACTCTTGGGGATGGGGCTGGGCAGGGCCAGGAGCTGGACTCAGTGATCTTTGTGGGTCCATTCTAAATCAGCTTTTCCTGTGATTCTGTGACTTCTGAGCCCTTGGAAACAGGAATCCCAGGATCCCAGCTGTCTGTGTCTGAAGAGGTGGGTGCAAGGTTGCTAGACCAGAAGGAGATATGGAGTGATGGAGTGACAGGACAAGAGGAGTGAGTTCCCACTGCCAGAGGCAGGGTTAGATGGGATATTGGGAAGGAATTCCTCCCTGTGAGGGTGGTGATGCCCCGGCACTGGCTGCCCAGAGAAGCTGTGGAAGTGTCCAAGGCCAGGCTGGACATGACTTGGAGCAACCTGCCCTAGTGGAAGGTGGCCAGGGGTGGAACTGGGTGAGCTTTAAGGTCCCTTCCCACCCAAGCCATTCCATGATTCCAAGCCATTCCCGGGTTTCCTGCCTGCAGCTGTTTGATCGCCATGGCGCTGAAGAACAGCAAGACCGGGAGCCTGCCCGTGAGCGAGATCTACAGCTTCATGAAGGAGCACTTCCCCTACTTCAAGGTACCTGGGCATTCCCCAGCTTGGAAGTGCCACATCCCAGCCCCCTTTCCCCCGTGGTGTGGTGGTGTTGGGTCCTCAGGACGAGGTGAGAGATGAGAATTTGACTCCCAAGTTCTCAGAAGGCTGATTCTATTCTATTCTATTCTATTCTATTCTATTCTATTCTATTCTATTCTATTCTATTCTATTCTATTCTATTCTATTCTATTCTATTCTATTTTATTCTATTCTATTCTATTCTATTCCATTCCATTCCATTCCATTCCATTCCATTCCATTCCACAACATTCTATTCTATTCTATTCTATTCTATTCTATTCTATTCTATTCTATTCTATTCTATTCTATTCTATTCTATTCTATTCTATTCTATTCTATTCTATTCTATTCATATACTAAAACTATACTAAAGAAAGGATACATGAGAAGGCTAGAAAAGGATGACAATCAAAACCCATGACTGACCAGAGAGTCTGACACAGCTGGACTGGGATTGGTCATTAAATAAAAACAATTTTCATGGAACCAATCCAAGATGCACCTGCCACATTGCAAACCAGCAAAACACAAGGAGAAGCGATCAGAAAATTATTGTTTGCATTTCTTTTCTGAGGCTTCTCAGCTTCTCAGGAGAAAAAACTCTGGCAAAGGGATTTTTCAGCAAATATGCTGGTGACAGCCGTGGCTGGTGACTCCCATTAACCCCTTCCTGCCCCTCGCAGACTGCCCCTGATGGGTGGAAGAATTCCGTGCGCCACAACCTGTCCCTGAACAAGTGCTTTGAGAAGGTGGAGAACAAACTGAGCGGGACCTCCCGCAAGGGCTGCCTGTGGGCCCTCAACCCCGCCAAGATCGACAAGATGGAGGAGGAGATGCAGAAGTGGAAGAGGAAGGATTTGGCTGCTATTCACAGGAGCATGGCTAACCCAGGTAGGGCCCACATTCCCCATCCTGCACATCCACGGCACCGCTGCCTCCGGCGTTACTATTGGGGGAATATTTTAATATTGAGTCATATTTAATGCACTTTTCATAGAGAAGCATTTTAATGCTGTTTCTTGCCTGTTCTTCTGCAAAACTCTCCCTTTCCGAAGACATTTTCTTATTTATAAAAGAGAATTTAATATTATTTATACTATAATATTATAAACATTATGTAGTTATATCTATTATCTATATAATCTAATATCTATCTATATAGATACATATATAATATCTATCTATCTATCTAAAATATATTATATTATATTATATTATATTATATTATATTATATTATATTATATTATATTATATTATATTATATTATATTATATTATATTATATTATATTATATTATATTATATTATATTATATTATATTGATATAATCTATATATTATCTATATCTATATATCTATACCTATAGATTTGTATTATATCTAATATTATCTATAATATATTTATTATTTATATCTTATTTATTTAAAATTCCCCCCCCTAATTTATAACATTTCTTATTTATAAAGAAATACATTTTCTCAGCTTTGATGAGCTCGGTATTGACAAAATCAACTGGAGTTTTTTGGCTACAAAATCAGTAACATGCAGCCAGTGATAAATTACATGTTATTTGTTTAAAAGCAAAAGGGCCACTGCAATAGTCAGGAGTTTCTTGTAGTTATTTGGGAGACAAGCAGATTTTTTTTGTACTTACAGATGAGCAGAATTCTGAGTGTTTCTCTGACCACAGAGTTCTGCAGCTGGGAGTGAACTGACACCAGGGGTGGCTGGGCTGCTCTGCAGTTTCATGATCATTGCTTTAGCTCAGTCAGGGATAACCATGGAAGTGGATTTGGGGAAGGAATTAGGTGGCATTTCTTTGCTCCCTGCATGGTCACAGCCATGGGTCTCACACGGTGACAATCCGTTCATGCCATAAACGCAGTTGTGCTTTGGGCAGTCCCTGCTTGAACAGACATGTTAAAGCATCTCTTTTCCTCCTTGGAACGGGCAGAGGAGCTGGACAAGCTGATCACTGACAGACCCGAGAGCTGCAGGAGGCCCCACAAGCAGACAGAGCCCGAGGGGCCCCCCCTGGGCCGCATCTCCGTGTCCCAGCTCCAGCCCCAGCCCATCATGACGCTGTCCCTGCAGTCCCTCCCGCTGCACCACCAGCTCCAGACCCAGGCTCGCCTCGCTCCCAACTCACCAGCACCTGCACAAACTCCTCCTCTGCACACCCTGCCTGACATGAGCCACAGCCCCCTGCCCCAGCACGCCATGGGACGTGCCCCGGACTTCCCAAACGTGGCGGTGGACATGAGCACGGAGGTGGATGCTCTGGATCCCAGCATCATGGATTTCGCACTGCAAGGTACGGGGGGAGGGCAGAGCTGGGGTTTGTGGGTGTGTTAACGCTGAATAAACAACCAGGATCCTCAGTGGGATGTTCTGGGATGGGGCTGGGTGTTAGCATCTGCAGGGTGACTTCCCGGGTTGCCCTCAGTGGATTTTGTCCCTGTGCCAGGTGGGACAGCAAAGCACCTTCCTGGCTCCAGTGGGGGGAAGCAGGGGTGTCCAGCCAGCTGGATCTGGAATACCACATCTCTCTGCCCTGGGAAAACAGAGCTCTGCTCGTGCTTTGGGGTCCTCCTTCTGTGCAAGTAGAACTTCTCTGGTTTGTGGCAATGCCTGACATGGTCCTGGGTAGAGCACAGGTAGAGAGGTGCTGTCTGGAAAGGTCTGTAAGCAGAGGATTTGGTGATAGACACACTTGCTGCCCAGAAAAACATGGAATCCCAGGAATTGGGGGGGATCAGAAACAGAAAATCTGGAATCACAGGATTTGGGGGGGATCAGAAACAGAAAATCTGGAATCACAGGATTTGGGGGATCAGACTTGCTGCCCCTTGCACCACCATGGTCCCACCCTCGAGCATCAAATGAAGCCCTTTAGTCCCGGCCCCGGGGGACCTGGGGATATGCTGCTGTGAGCAGGATTCCATCTTTTCCAGGGAACATTTGGGAGGAGATGAAAGACGACAGCTTCAGCCTGGACACCCTGGGTGCCTTCAGCAACTCCCCCCTGCATCTCTCCGACTGCGAGCTGGGCACGCCCGGCCTCACGCCCGTGTCCAGCGGCAGCGACCGCTCCTTCTCCGACCTGCAGGTCACTGGCCTTTACACCACCTACACCACCCTGGACAATGTGGCAGCTGCTCAGTACATGAACCCCCAAGGCAACAAACCCATCCCTCTGCTCTGAGCTGGGCACCGTTCCACGGATCCCGAGGGACGGTTCTTCCCCGTGGTTAAAATCCGACCGGGAAGCTCCAAAGGGCTCGTCCTGCTTTGGGATGTGTTGGCTGCTTCCAGCATGTGAGGCCAAAATAAATCAAGCTGGGACTTGTAAAACCACTTTCCCCCATGGCAAGGGCATGGACACTTGTGTTGTGGGACTGGGGAGCTCTCCAGAAGGACCTGGAAGGCAGCAGGAACTTTCACTGGAATGTAACTGAGCTAAAAATCACCCAGTTAAGGGAATTAAATTTATTCCACACCCTGGTGGAGCTGCTGTGTCACCACTGTCACAGAAGCCACCACAAGCCAAGGGGCTGGCCAGCCCCAAGTTGGTTGATTGTGCCCTGGTGAGTCATTTTTAATTAATTTGCCAAATTGGACAAAGACCTCCCCCAGTTCCTGGAGACGTTTGCACCACTAACACTTTTCTGATGTAACTGTAGTTAATTTATTGTTAGGAGGTAGGAAAACGGAGCAAAACCACTAAAAAAGGAAAACTCACCTCCCTAGCAGACCACTGTTATATCTAGATTTGTAAAAGTCCTCACCCCTGAAGGAAGTGGTACTACTGAACTATTAAACTGATCACTGGCTAGAGGATTTTAGGAATTATGCCAATTTTTAGGATTTTTTAAAAAAATAGATTTATAGTCTTGTGTATTGTGCTTCTGTCTATTCTTGTGCTAGGCAGTATTACTATTTGTAAATTTATTTATATTTATTGTTATGAAAAGAAATTATGTGAACTGAGCACTGTTCAATTTGTATAATGCTGCAGTAACCTGTTTTTCAGCCACTAAATTATTCATCATCAGAACCACAACCATCTTATCACAGTTTTTACACTACATTTCTTTAATAAGCACTTTTGATACTGTGAAACTCATGCTTTTTAAAAACTTCAGAGACCAAATATTGCCACTGTACCTTTCATAATAGTCTTTGCTAATTAACTAAAAAACCTGATTCCAATGTAGCTTTTAAAAAAACATTTCAAACCCTGCTTTGTACTTGTTAATATACATTGCAAATAATGAGATGAAACATCTGAAATATGTTGGAATTTAGCATTTAGTCTACTTATACCTCTGTGAGCAAAAAGTGATATTTATATCTTGGGTTTTGTCTGTTCCTGTGCATTCAGAGAATTTCCTGGTGCTGTATCCAGGTGCTCCCAGGCTTTTCTCTCCCACACCCATCCATGGATTAAAGCTGGAGGGTGCAGGATGCTGGAGTGGCCCCAAAGGGCACTTTCTTGCTTGAAAATATGAACACCAGGGGCTTGGAAACATCTGTGCCTGTATCCTCCCAGAGCATCCCTCCATGGTAACCTCTTCCAAAGGGCACCATGATGCTCCATGTCATAATTTATTGTCCAGGGACAAATGTGATGAATGATCCTTTGCTGTGACTGGTGTCACCTACAATGTCTTTGCTTTTTTAAATAAACATTTCTTAGCACTATGCCTGGGGCATTCTGGATGTGCTGTGTGGTGCCTACTCTGGTGTCATGCTGGGCTTTCCCAAGCTTCATTCCCTTTACAGACTCTACGGCCAAGTTAAAGGTGGATCCTTGGCTCAAATCCTCCAGGAGAGTAAGAGTTTACAGGTTTTTACTGTAAGAGTTTACAGGTATTCACTCTAAAGAGTTCTTCCTCTGTGGTGTCACCCTGTTCCTGAAACCCTCTGAAATGCCTGGAAAAGCTCTGGAGTGGGCACAGGGGCTGGCAGGAGGGATGCTCAGAGCTGTCCCACCCCAAACAGGTCCTGTGCCACAGAAAAGCCCAGTGCCAGAGACACCAGGCCCTGCTCAGGACAATGACAGAAGACACAGAGGTCAGGGAATTCCCTGGGAGCTGAGCTCACTTTATTGCCGGTCAGCAGTGACACCTTCCAGCCAGGAAGTGACTCACAAGACCCTTCCCATTCCCACCCTGCAGACTCTGTGGGATGCTCCAGCCCCAGGAGGTATCCAACACCTTCACCCCAGGGCAATACCAGCACTGCACTTGAGCCAGCTGTCCCACCTTCCATTGCCATCTCACCTCCTCCTTTTGAGCCCAAGGTAAATCTGTGCTGAGGAAATGACACAGCCAGAGGCACTGGAAAACTTCAAATTTCCCCTCCATGACTGAGATGATCAAAGGCTACCTGAGCAGCAGGGTACAGGTCCCAGCAGGTGACAGCTCCCCCTGGCTCTGCTGCTTCCAAGGAGGAACCAGGTCACTGGGCCAGGTCACCTGGAGCCATCCTCCCTCCTCTCCATGCTCTGCAGGAGCCAGAAAGGACATGAGATGGGCGAGAGGCACAGCCAGGTCAGCCAAAACCTGGTGGATCCTTGGACATTCCATGGGAGCAGGTCTCAGATTAGCTCATCGAGGTCTTTCCTGGGCCATCAGCTACTCACAGCCACATCTACTCTTTGTCCCCCAGTGAGGAGAAGGATGACAGAAATTGCTCTTCACAGTTTATAAAGCATCACTTGGAGGCTGCTTCTCATTTCCTGATCTTGCTGCCTGGTCAGCTTGAACCCAGCCAGCTGGACACTGGCCCTGGCCAGGGGTCCGTGCCTCCAGCTCTGTCCAGTCTCATGAGACGTGTCTGACCTGGTGTTTGTTTGAAAGACCAAGGGCTGGCAACTAAAACAGGAAAATATTTTGGATTCTTTTTAAAACCAAGTTCTGCACAGGTCCAGATTCCAGGCTTGGCTCGGGACAAGTTCATCTTCAAGCTGCCCCTCTGGCAGCACCCCCAGTGCCAGAGGGGACTCTGCATGGATGGCAAGACCATCTCCATGGCTTAAATACTTAAAAGCACTGGTGTCCTTTATTTAGGCACATGAGCAAGAGTCCAAGGCTTCCGTTCGAGGGCTGAGGAACCAGGGGGGCAGGTGAGGTCTGGCTGTGTCCTGGTGCTTCTCCTACCCTGTGGTGATTGCCCAGCTCAGGAGGGGTCATCAGTGTCCACCCTGGACAGGAGATGGGCAACCTGGGCCTTCTGTGGGCCGGTGATGTGCTGAGCCATCTGCACGATGCAGTCCATGGTCAGCTCGGGGTTAGCCTGGAGCAAGCTGCAAGGCACAGGGCAGAGAGAGGTTTTCTGAGATGCTAAAGTGAAAACTGCCTGGGCTCCACCACTGCTGTTCCCATCCCAGAGACCCCTTCTCATGCCAGCTCCCACAGGCACTCACCTCCGGATGTGTTTGAGGATGTAGTCCCTCCTCAGGTACTTGATGTTCTCCCTGATGGCTGACTGGGTGCCATCCTCCTCCTGCATGTGCTTCTCCAGCCACTCCACCACCACCTGGTTGTTGTCCCAGAGGTAGCCCTGGAGAAAGCAGCACCGTGGGAAGGGGGTTCTGCTGCCTGCACAGCCCAAGCACCCCCCTTCCTCCTGGAGCCTCAAAGCCAGGCCATGGGATTTTTCTTCCCTGTCCTGCACCTATCTGCAAGCCATTTAAAATGCAAAAAGGTAAAATATGGTTCCTTTGCAGGTCCTACTTCCTGAGTCAGGCATAGCAACATGTGTTTCATTTGAGAGCAGCTCAAATGCTAAAAACCCCACTTTTGCCCTGGGAAGTAAAAAATCTTTATTTGGGGACCATTTCGCCATTGCTGAGCACCAACACCCAACTGGAGTCACCTGATTTGAGGAGCCAGCCCCAGCTCAGGGCTGCTTCACCACCCATCCTCACACATTTCCATCACACACTGAAACACCACTGAAACCTCTGAATGGTGGCAGAGCGAGGTGAGATCCCTCGGGATCCCTCGGGATGCCCTGCCTGCAGAGGTGCCTCAGGGAGCCGGGGCTGGGGGTACCTTCTCAGCTCCTTCCGTCTCCATGAACCAGCGCCGCAGCATGGACTGGATGTGGATGTGGCTGAGCTCGCTGTTGGCCTTCAGCACCTCCCCCTTCACCATCTCCTCCAGCAGCAGCCGCCGCAGTCGCCAGTAGAGGAAGGAGCGGGCGCTCTTCCACTCCAGGATGTCCTGCGGACACCGGAGCACAGCCCGGGTTTGGGTTTGCCGGCGGCTGCTCCAGCTCCGGCGGGATGAAGGGCAGAGGACAGGGATGTCACAGGGAAGGGATTTTCCCCCCACCTTTGCCTGTCACCTAAGAGCCCCTCCCCTGCACCCGGCTCACCGTGATGACCCCTTTCTCCTGCATGCGGCCCGGGGTGTCGTGCAGGTCTGCGAAGTGCACGGCCACCTGGTGGTACACGGGCAGCAGCAGCTCCTCCCGCGCCTTCAGCTGCTTCTCCAGCTGCTTGCGCTGCGCCTCCGACAGCTCGGGGGAGCCTGCGGGACACAGCGGGCTGAGCACCCCCCAGTGCATGCCCTCCCTGGCTCTGTGCTCCCACATCAGCCACCACGTCCAGTGCCACAGCTCTTTCCTTGGCACACTGACACCAAAGCCATACAATCCACAAAGAGGTCACACCACACTCAGTCCCTGTTACATGATAGGAGAGATGGCACTTGCAAGGACTTTGTGGTACCATGTTGTAGCAGGCTGGAGGGACATAGGGGAAAGGAACTCCCAGTGCAGCAGGAACCAGTTCAACGTGGCCATGGCCATCCTTCATCTCAAAGCATGGGAGAAGACCCCAGCCCCATTTAACCCATTGACAGAGCCCCCAGGACAGGTGTTCTAAAGTACCACCACATCCTCTCAGCTCCACCAACAGAAAAGACATGAAGAGTTTTCACAGGACACTAAAGGACTCCTCGTGGTTGCTACCAAAGTGCTTGAGCCTCATGTTTAACTTACCACCACCAATGTCCACAACCCCAAACTCCCCTTCCTTACCCAGCTGTTCAACAAGCCCGGCATAAACTGTATCAATCCTTCTCATGGTCTTCACCAAATCCTTCTTTCTGAACTTGATCTCCACTGTTCCTCCAGGCTCCAAAATGCCTCCCCTGCAAGGGAAGTTGGGTAAAGCAAGGACTGGTGTGCATGGGAGAATAAATCCTAGGCAGCTGACACACAGGGGTATTTTGGACGACACACACAGGTGTTCAGGATGCTGACCTGCTCTCCTTGTCAGCATAGAGCTCCACGTGCAGGGGGTTGATGGTGGAGTCGATGACCACCCAGGAGCCGCCGCGCAGCTCGGCGTGAGGGGGGATGTAGACCAGGACAGGCTGCTTGAAGTCCCGCAGGCTGTCCACAATGAAGGCACCGAACTTCAGCATCTGGTCATACATGTCTGAAAGCCAAAGGGACTCAGAGGCTGGGTGTCCCAATTGCCACTGTCCCAGCCTCCTCCCAGCTGCCCAAAGACACCTTGTCTATTGGACAGACAAAGCACCCTGTAAAACCAGCAAGCAGGAAGCCACCAACCCCTGGGACCTCTGCTCTGTGACCCCCCATGACCTCCCCAGACCAACCCAACCCCACTGGTGCATACCCTGGTAGGCTGGGCCATCCCAGGACCCTGTGGGGTGGCAGGGGTGACAGAGGTTTGTCCCACCATGTTCCCATGGTGTGTGCATCCCAAGCACAGGTACCTTTCATGCCGCTGGAGAAGCCTCTCCAGTTGGCAAAGATCATCAGTGGGAGGTACTCCCGGTTGAAGTCCCGAATGGCCTGGGCTGTTTTAAAAGCAGAGTCTGGGAACCAGACCTGTCCAGCCTGCTGGATTATCTGGAAAAGACAGGGAGCAGCTGAGACTGCGCCAGCTCTTCCTGGCATGCCGCATGAAACAGCTGGAAGAAAACAAACTGCCCCAGCACCCTTGATTTCACCTCAATTAAGGAAAATTATGCCCAAGGATCATGCTGAGCTATTACTCCTCCCTTCCCTCCAGTTCCTCTCAGATGCCACCTGGCCCCAGCTGCAGCACACTCACCTTTGCCTCTGAGTCCAGGTTGGCAGGGTCAGCGGGTATTGTCACCTCCACAGTGCGGGTCTCAACAGCGATGACGCCCACGGGGAGACCTCCCAACCTATGGCAGGGCAGAGTGGGCTCATCAAGGCCAGTTCCCCTCCACCCCAGCCCCACCAGAGAGCTCTCCCTCTCCAACATCCCAAAAGCAGTGCCACAGCCAGGGCTTGAAGGTGTGGGGCCACTCATGCAGGAACCCTGCTCCTGGCAGTACCTTGCTCTGCCAACCACCACGGTCTGAGCCCACGGCTTCATGATCTCCATGAAGCTGCCCTGGTCGAAGAAGCCGCTCTGCCAAGTTCCTTTGAGAGCTGCAGAGCACAGGAAAACACGGAGTGGTGCAAGGGCAAGCCCTGAAAGGTTCCTGAGCACCAACCCACAGCCAAGAGCATCTTCTGCACCTACAGGATGCATTTGGGAGCAGTGCTGCAGTGGCCTTGGGTCGTTCTCACTTACTTGGATGGGGTCTCCCTGCCAGCATCCACCTGGGGTCATAGGGGACTTTGGAAGGGACAAAACCAATTTCTCTTTCAACAGGGTCAACTATGGCAGTGACAGGCACTGGGCTCTGGTTATCCTGTAAGGGAGACCCCGAGGGCAGGTCACCAGCCAGGTATGGGTGACAACCCCCACACAACCCCCACCTCCCCCCTGCAGCACCTTCCTACCTTGGGTATGTATGAGAGCCACTGCAGGATGGTGTAGACCCCCTCAAAGTCATCTGGGACAGTGACATGGGAAACACCATTGTTGTGCATGATCTGTACTCCTCCCAGCTGGTTGTTGGATGTGTAAACCTCCCGTCCCAGCACCTAGGGGAACACATGGGGCTCTGCTGACACAGGACCTGCTCCATTGCTCTGTCTGTCAGCCCAAACCTCTGCACAGCAGAATTCCCTCTAGGCTGAGGCTGAATCTCCACCTCTGTCCAGGCTGATGTTCCATGGGACAAGGAAGGAGCCCACAAAGGTAGTGGTGAGATGGACAGTGCCACGGAGGACATGCAGCCAGAGATTGGTACCTTGTTGAGAGCTGTGACACCAGTGAGGATGATGTGGGAGTTCTCCACCTGGATCACACGCTGGCCCAGCCTCACCAGGTAGGCACCAATCCCAATGGAACGACAACTCACCTGGGCACACACAAAGGGACATGTGGGGTCACTGGGGCTGCAGCACAGACCACGAGCACCTGCAGAAGGATGCTGTGAAGGGCTCAGCCTCCTTGTTGCATCCTGTTACCCCTCCCATGGTGACTTTAAGAGCCAGCAGGAGAGAGGAGAGGAGCAGAGAGGGGAAGGGCCCTACTGTACCATGCTGATGGTCACTATTTCGTCATAGGCACGGGAGGACTCCCCAGCAATGGTACCAGCAGCTCTCAGGTTTTCCACCCCAAATCCATTGTCCTTCCCAATGATGTCCAGCAGGACATACCTGCAGAGAAAGAGGAGCCGTGGTGTGGGAAGCACTCACCTGCACTGATGTGCCTGGCAGGATGCTGAGGTGGGAGCTGCAACCTGGTGGGGTTAGGCCAGAGCTTGGGGTGGGTCTGTGTGTGTCATGGGATATGGGACTCACCTGGACTCTCCGCCTTCCTCCACGTGCTCACAGCGCACCGAGTTCATGCTGCTGATCCTCGTGTAGTCCTGGGGAGTCAGGTACAGGTACCTGAACCCCTGCAAGGAAAGAGGAGAAGGATGACTTGAGGAGCCCCCCACACACATGCTCATGTGGTGGCCCTTTCCCAAACCTATCCCAAATCATGTTGTGCAGCAGCTCAGGGACCAGAGCTGGACAGAGCAGCCATGCCAGCACTGACACCTTCACCTCCACCACGTGAGAGAAGCCAAAGGAACCATCCCCATGGTGCTGGGCACAGGTAGGGCCTCACTCCTGCTCTAATCCCACAACTTAACATCCCAGTTTAACTCTGCTCATCCCTTCCCCAGCTAGATCCTCTGTTGTTTCCTGTGCTGCAGGAGGGGAGGTGCACACACACCTTGTAGGGCTCAGCTGGGTCCACCCAGGCCACCTGGAACATGTGCTTGATCTCCTCAGCGAAGCCGATGCGGGCGCCGCTGTTGGCGGCGATGTAGATGCGGGGGATGCCCTCAGCCCGTGCCAGCTCCGAGGCCCTCAGGAACACCAGGTCCTCCTCAGGCCCAAAGGAGCCAATCTTGTGTGTGATGTCATTGCAGATGAGCACAATGTCTCGGCCTTTGGGGTACTCGGGGGTCTTCAGCTTCATTTTGAAAGCAACCATCCCCACCTGCCTCGAAACAGCACAAGGTTACAG
Organism: Serinus canaria; assembly: GCF_022539315.1. NCBI lineage: Eukaryota > Metazoa > Chordata > Aves > Passeriformes > Fringillidae > Serinus > Serinus canaria. Next base: position 9,976,646 of record NC_066329.1, read on the forward strand.
GGAAGAATCTCCATAGAATCACAGAGTCACAGAATCATTTACAGAATCACAGAATTAACCAGGTTGGAAAAGACCTCCAAGATCATTGAGGCCAATGCTTGACTGATCACCACTTTGTCAACTAGACCAGAGTACTGAGTGCCATGTCCAAGAGACACAGGGGCTCAGCTGCAGGTAGCATTAACCAACAGCCAAAATGCTTGAGGAGCATCTCCCAAGCTTTAAACACAGCCAGACAAAGCTACCAGCCATTCCCACCTGCTTCCTCTGCCCAATTCCAAATCATTCCCTGCTACCTCGTTCCCTCCAGGGACCCTGTTCATCTGTACAAGGTGACCCTGAGAGTCCAGGACCAGCTCAGTGTAGGTCATGATATCCTTGGGATACTGGTCCGAGGAGCCCCACAGCTTGAAGAGAGCCTGTGGAGACACAGCACGTTGCTTGGCATGGTTTGGCTTGGAAGAGACCTTAAAGACCATCTAGTTTCAGGAATTCCAAGAGCTAGGAATTGGTTTAGAAATGTTTCATACAACAAAAATGTTGGAGCTTGGGGTCTTTTTGTTTTCTCATTTGACAGCCCGAGGAGAGGGACCTTTTCCTCAGGTGGGAATATTTGGGGAGGGTGGGGATAAAGAGCAGTAATTTAGAGTCTTTCTGCTCAGCCAGACTCACCTGCCTGATCATCTCTGGGAAGTCGTACACGTAGGTGGTGCCCAAGGACTGTGCCTGGAAGCGCTTGGCCTGAAGCAGGTCCTTGGTGACATAGGGGGTGTTAATGAGCATCCCATGCTGCGGCCCCTGTTTGTCCCCATACGACTGGAACATGATCTGGAGAGAAAAGCGGAGCGTTGGTTTCCTTCCCTGGATGTCATGGTGACTCTTTTTCTGGAGCACTGCTGAGCCTTGCTTGGTCAAGGTGATTTTCCACCCATTCTTTTGCTGTTGAGGGGACTGTCACACTGGTGTGCTGCCAGTTCTAGTGACACCCTAACACTGACTATCACCTCCAGTGTTCAAAACTGCCCAGCTCCACACGAGCATCAACTCAAGGAACCCAACTGGATGAAGCTCAGCACATTTTGAATAAAGCACCACCCCAACTGGATGCCAACAGATGGATGAAACCAATCCAGCTGTGGGAATGTTGTTGAAAGTCTGGGGGCTCTGGGCAGACCAGCACTGTGGGTGCACAAAGAGTTTTGCAGAAGCCCCTCCAAAGTTCTACTGGAGCTGGCATCACTCAGGCAGCCATGGTTGGGTTCCTGCAGTCACTGCTGGGGTTACTCACGCTGCCAGTGCCAGGGTCCCTCACTTCCTTGTAGAGGCTGATGTCCAGGTAATATCCGGACTCGTTGGTGAGGAAGAGGCGGATGGGGATGGCGGTGGCAGTGGGCGTCAGGCGGATGTTGATCTTCACCTCAGCCTGCAGCACCCGCAGCTTCCAGAGGCGGCTGCCATAGCGCATCACCATGGAGCGCACCGACTCCTCGATCTGCACAGGGATGGCACATGGGGGTTGGTGACCCCAGGGACAACAGTGAGCACATAATGCCACGGGTGGAGCAGTCCTGTTGCATGTCCACCCCAAACTGCCACTTAGGATTTGCTTTGGGTGAGCCCCCTCTGTCTCTCCATGCCTCCTGGTTGGGCCTGGTGCTGATATCCACCCTCTCCACTGGGGACAGGGAGAGATGGTGGAGGGAGGCTGCCCATCTGTGCAATGGCCCTGAACACAGGAGATGACAGAGAAACTTTTCCAGGACAGAGGAAGCAAGACCCCAAGAAACACACCTTGGACGGGTCCATGATGACGGTGGGCACGAAGTTGAGGAAGATGTGGTTGCAGTCAGTGCGCACGATGGTGTTGTTGAAGGCCACCTCCAGCTCATCCATGGCCTCCAGGAGCATCCGCTCGCCCTCGTTCTGCAGGTACTCGAAGGAAGCCTCCTGTGATGGAGCAGGTGGCTCAGCAGGGGCCAGGCCACCCACACACCCTCACTGTGCCCCCGGGCGCCCCGGCGCCACCCTGCCTTGGTGATGAGGTCGGAGTGGCGCACGATGGCGCGGATGAAGAAGCGGTAGTCGGTGGCCTCGGTGCCCGCCTGAACCTTGGCAGCCCCCAGGTACAGGTGCATCTTGTGGTTGGCACAGGGGATGGCCGTCAGGTCGAAGTTGCGCATGCGGCTCAGCTCCAGCTGGAAGGCGAGCGCCGGCTCCAGGTGCCGGTAGATCCGATCCTCTGCGAACTGCCAGGCACAGCCGTGAGCCAGGGCCACGCCCGCGCCGCACCGGCACCGCTCCCACGGGATCTTACCTCGTCCCTGGCTCTGAACGTGAAGAACTTTGGGAATTCTCTCTGCAGCAAAAGGGACAGAGAAGACAACGTGAATAGGCCTAGCCTGCAGAGGATTGTTCTGATTCTTTATGAAAAAGAAAAAAACCTTTCAGGCTTTGTTCTCCCCCAAGGGGAAAAGGGCTGGGAGGGATTGATTAGATTGGATTTTAGGAAGAAATTGTTCCCTGTGAGGGAGGTGAGCCCTTGGCACAGGCTGCCCAGAGAAGCTGTGGCTGCCCCATCCCTGGAAGTGTCTCAGGCCATGTTGGAAAGGGCTTGGAGAAACCTGGGAGAGTGGAGAGTTTCATCCCATGGCAAGGAGTGGAACAGGATGAACTCTAAGGTCCCTTCCCACCCAAACCACTCTGGGCTTCTACTCTGTGATGGCTTCTAAAGGCATCTTAAAGCTATGGAGTGGCTCTGCAGGAACCACGTTACTGTAAACAAGAGCAGGTTAAAGGATGATACAGAAGATGAATCACTCATTGAATTGCTCATTAATTAATTCCCAGCTCCTGAAGCACAGTGGGTCCATCCATCACTCAGTGCTGTGTCTGTAAGGTATTTATAGATATCAGAATCTCAGTTGCACTCACCTGCTGGGCAATGAGGAACGTGATTCTCCGGAGACCATGTTCAACGAGGATATTTTTCTACACAGAAACAGAAGACGCCACCAGTTGAGAGAGCTTAAACATCTTCACCAAGGGAGCAAACAAAACCTAAACTGCAGCATTTTGGGGTGCACTGCATGGAGAGGAGGCAGTGTCCAGTGTCTTGGGGTACAGTGTTCTAGTTTGCAGGGTTTACAAAAAGAGGGTCCAGCCCCAGCAACAGACCTTGGACTGGGCAAAAGCTCTGAAGATGGGCACCAGCTTCTCATCTTCCATGTGGTCAGCTGAGCAGAGTGCAATGTTGAGGATGTGGATTGGCTCCTCACGGATGTTCTGGCAACAAAACCCTACAGTCAACCCTGGCCAGCAGCATTGTGCTGTCCCAACACCACCTGGGGGTACCAGCAGCAGCTTCAGGCCTACCTTGGTGTCCTCCTCATCACTGAGGAGCCCGCTGTCCGACGAGGAGTTGGAGAAGCACGAGATCACTTCATCAAAGTTCCTGCTCAAACAGCAGAGGTGGGGTCACAAGACAGCACATTGTGCAAGACAGCACATTGTGCCTACCCCCTGCCTGAAGGGACAGCACCAGGGACCCACTGAGACAGGGACACAGGTACCAGCACAATGGCCCCACCATCCCACAGCAAACCCACAGCTTATGAAATGCAGCTCTGAGCTCTGCTGCATTAATGTGCAGAGGAGTTTAACCTGTGCCATGCAAGCATTTCCCACATTCCACGTGTCCTCAAAAGCCACCTCATGTCCCCACAAGGTACTGTACTGAGAATACCCAGTCTGCAGCTATGGTGGGAAATGGAGCTACCTCTAGCACCGACCAGCTGCCCCCAGCTGTGGCTCTTCCACCCCATTCTGCTCTCCCAAAATGCACAAACACTGGCCAGGTGCGTCCCTGCACCCCCACCTTGTGAAGTCCTCAAATCTGCGGAAGGCCACCATGACTCCCATCCTCTGGCTCGTGGGGGAGAAGCCACTGTCCATGAAGAGCTCAGTGCTGTGCCGGGCCAGGTCAGGGTTGGAGATGCTGATAGGGACGGATATCCTGCCATGGGGAGCAAGTGTCAGCTTTGGGGAAGGCACCCTGTATGACCACACAGCTCCCACAGGGAGCCATGACCCGGAGAGGGCTCATCCTCCTCCAGCGGCAACAGGACAGTGTGGTGGCAGCACCCACTTTGTACAGAGGGGATGATACAAACCCCAAAGCTTTGTGAGAAGAAAAGCTTTGTGTCCAGGGGAGCAGGACAGGTGTGTGAGAGGGACCCCTGTACCTGTTGGGGTGGGAGGAGGGCAGCATGAACTGGAACTCCACGAGGCAGATGCCATCAGAGAGCTGCCGGTGCTGCAGGCTGTGCAGCTCGTAGGCGATGTAGCCCCGCCGCACGTACACCTGTGAGGGGACACAGGAGGTACCACCTTGCCCCTGCACTCCTGGGCCCCCCCATGCCACCCTCAGGCCCCCTCTGTGCCCCCCAGGCCTCACCTCCAGAGCTGCCATGCGCACCACCTTGTTGGTGTGGTAGAAGAACACGGGAAGCACATCAAAGATGGAGGTTTCTGACAGGATCAGTTTCTGCAGGAAGAAAGCAAAATTTAGGGCAAGGATGAAGTGAGACCTCCCTGCTCCATTTAGGGGGTCCCTCAATGTGGAGCTGTGCAGGACTGGTCACCAAGGTGCCATAGAATACCCAGCCCACCATGCGGAAACCACAAGAGCCAGACATGGATCCACACATCTGTTCCCTCCCAAATGGAACATGGAACAATGGATAGGGACTGGCAGCACTGGGGTGCATGCCCTCCTCTGCTCCACAGCCACTAAAGCAGGGCTTTGAGTGATTTTGTTTTTAAGACTAAACCACTTGCAGCCAGACCCCCTCCCCAAAGCCACCCAAATTCCCTCTGGAAAAACACATAATTCCCAACCTTCAGGTTCTCAGGGCAGTACTCATGTCCGTACATGTCGATAGCAGAGATGAAGATGGACTCAACCTGGTTGTGCCGCAGCTCGTAGGAGGGCATGTGAGAGGCAATGAGCACCTGCCAGGGGAGAGAGGAGCTGGGAGCCTGGGGGACAGGGATGGGGACAGGAATGGGATGGCACTGCATGGTGCTGGCTGACCTGCCGGGCTCTCAGAGCCACTTTGGAGTGCTCGGTCTTGCTGAGCTGTGTCAGCTCATGAAGGATGGTCGTCAGCTCATCTGTCAGTGTGGGGTCACGGCCACACAGCTGGTCCTGCAATGTCACAATCACCACGGCTCAGCTCTGGCTCCTCACTGTGTGGGATGGCTTCATCCTGCACCCCAGCCCCATGCAGCCAAAGGGGACAAGATCCAAGGCACTAAAATGGGCTCTCTTTGACCCAAGCATAGTCACACAACACCACAGAGGGAAGATAATTAAAGTGATAAAGATGCAGGAATGGACACTGAAGAAATGCAGAGCTGCTTTGACTCTTCTCTACCACCAGATTTTGCTCCTGGAGTCTCAGGCACGAGTTGTACTCACAATTAACATGATCACCAGCTGGTTCTTCTTGGCCACCTGGGCATGGGAGAAGATGCTCTCCAGCACAGGGGTCATGTTGGGTTTGCATTGCTCCCGCAGGCTGATGACACACTTGTCATAGTGAGCTGTGGGGCAGGGTCTGGTGAGCTCTGCAGCTCCTCCAGAGCCCTGCAGCAAACCCCAGAGAGCCCTGAGCCCTCACCATGCTGGAACTGCGTCTCCACTTGCAGGTAGCGCCTGAGCAGGTCCAGCACCACTGTCTTCATGTAGCCCCGGATGCCGCTGCGGTACCTGGGGAGCAAAGAGCCCATCATGTTGTGAGGAGGTGGCTGTAGGGGGACATGGGGATCACAGACAGTAGGGGGCTCACCTCTGCACCAGCTGCACCAGGCTCTGTGTGTTCATGAAGAAGACCTCCCGCTCAGCCTTCCTCTGCAGCGTGGCTGCATGGGTGTCCAGCACATTGGCGATCTGTGGGGAGAGGGGACAAGGTCCATGGTGGCTCAGGGGCACGAGGCTGCCAGCTCCCCTTTTGCTTACTCCACCCAGAGCCTTTCCCTTGTTGGTTTTTTTCCCCAAAGTGAAAAATGCAAAGCGACAAATGAATATAAAAAAGAAAGGCACACGTAGAGAAGCAAATACACATATAAAATATCAACCTCCACATATTTCCCTTGCTTATTTAATTTGCTATAAAATCTTGGCAGCACAAATTGAGGCAGGAGCTCCCAGCTGGCTCCAGTGAAGAGGATGTGAGCCCCCTTTGCCACTGACCTGCTGGCTGGGGAAGCGGCAGAGCACGGAGGTGATGTTGCTGGCGTACTGCGCCATCACCTTCCGGATGGACTTCTCCACAGCCAGCGGGATCCGTCCCGAAATGCTCGTCATGATCTCCTGCAGCTCCAGCAGGGGCAGGGCAGGGTCCCGCAGGGTCTTCATCAGCTGTGCCACCCACTCCTTCACCTGCAGGAGCAGAAGCTGGTGCTACTGGACTTGTCCTTGTGGCAACTGGGTGGGACACCTGGTGCCTGGCACCCACCTTGGTCTTGAAGTAGGGCTCAGGCAGGCAGTAGCCGTTCATGATGTTGGTCAGGTTGTCCAGAACGTTGCGCAGAACCTGGTGCTGCTTCTCACCAGTGATGGGAAGGGTCTGCTGGGCTGGGAGCCCCCCTGTGAATGGCTGTGCCTGGAGAGGGCAGAGGGAGGTGAGCTGAACTGTAGTTGTTGGCAGAAACAGAGCTCTTGAGAGCTGCAGCTGCCCTGGAAACCCAGCACAACCCATGCTTTGGGTCAGGTATGAGGAAGCACCTGACATTGAGCATAGTGGATCTGCCAGTGTCTCATGATGAAAATAACATGGAAAAACTGGGGATTTTAGTGCTATAAATGCACTTTTTTAGTGCATGTGAGCTCCTGCACATCGAGGAAGCAGAGCAATCCATGTGGAGCAGCACTTGAACCCAAAGACAGCCCAAGGACGTGGCAAGACCTTCACTGTGATGCCACATCAGGGCAGCTCCTCCATTTTGTCCCCTAGGGAGCACTCCCAGGGTGCCAAGTGGGAGCTGGCAGGAGGGCACGGCAGCTCCTAGGAGACTCACAGGCTTTACTTTGGAGGGATCATCGAGCTGGAGGCGGGCGATGATACAGCCGGCCTCCAGCAGCGCTCCCGGCCGCTTGACGTAGTTGAGCTGCCCCGCCTCCTCCACCGCCAGCGTCATGACGATCTTCATCACCTGGGCAAGAAGGGACACGGTCACCGAGCCACCAGCACCAAAAACGTTGCTCCTTCAGCTGTTCTGCAAAGCTCACCTCAATCTCTGCGTAAACCTTCCCCTCATCCACATGGCCGCCGTCCTCCACCATGTACTGCAGCAGCTTCCCCGCGCAGGGAGAGCGCAACACCGTCGGGTCCTTCTCCTTCTCGAAGGTGCACGTTTTGTTGCCGATGGTGATCCGGTACCTAAGGGACAGGGAAAGGTGTCACCAGCCGGCTGGTGGCCGTCGGGGAGGGGGGACGGGGTGCCCTGGCAGGGGGTACCTGTCGATCTCCTCTTTCATGTAGGTGGTGTAGCTGCAGCCGTCGTAGGAGAGCAGCAGCCCCCCGTCGTTGAGCCGGTGCACGTCGATCTCGATGTGCGTGCGGTTCATGATGACCACGTAGGTGGTCAGCGACTGGCGGGCCACCTGCGGGCAGGGGACACCCTCAGTGCAACCCCAAAACACACTGAACAGCGAGGCTGGGGGCTGGGGGGGCACCTCCCCATGCTCAGTGCAACGGCTGCTGCCATGGGATGGGGCTGTGCTGGGAAGGCGGGAGGCACAACATCAGGCTGCACCGAGGAGCTGTTCAACTCTGCCCAGAACTGGTTTAACTCAACTCACAGCCCAGAACTCGTTTAACTCACAACCCAGAACTGGTTTAACTCACAGCCCAGAGCTCATGCAACACATGGCCCACCTGCCATTTTCACTGTGAGTAAGGAGTTTTGCATGAACGAACTCCAACTAATTTGGTTTAAAAGCAAGAAAATGAAGTCCCTTAATAAACTCAGGGCAACGAAGTGTATGAAAATGTCTGTCAGGTTAAAATGAGGTTATTAAGGTTATGAGGTTATTAAGCTCATTTTTATGTTGCCCATTTTTAAAGGACAGCTTTATATTTTTTTCAGTTTTCTCCCTTGGGACAGGAGCATGTCCCTGAGCCCTTGAGAAGCACTGTGGCTGGTTTGGGGGGAGCACAGCCCTGCCCTCACCTGCAGAATGTACTTCACACCCTCATAGATGAGCTCCACATCAACGATGTTTAGCAGAGAGGCTGCTGGCAGCACCTGGCCCCTGAAACACAACGGAGGGATCAGGCCCCAGGGCATTCCCAGCCTCTCCAAGTCAGCAGTGCTCCCAGTCCTGGTGGGAGGGCACAATGGTGACCAGAGGGGACAAGTGTCAGCTTTAAGTGACCCACACAAGCACCATGCACAGCCAGATCTGGAGGGAGGCCAGGCACTGGGAAAACACTCAGATAAGGCACATGGGAGAGCCCTGGGAGTCCTCCAAGGCTGGAGGAATAACCTTGATATTCAACAACAAAAGCAAACTGCACAGCCAAGCCACTTCCCCTTGAAAACTGCTTTCCCAGCCATGGGAAGCCTTTCCTGCTGTCCAGACAAAGTGACAGCTGAGGATCCAGATACCCCTGTCCCTGCCTGTCACAGCACTACTGTCACTAAATTTGTAAAGCAAAAGTGGAAGGAAGACGCCCCAGAAGAACAACACTTAGGTCTCCATTGTGGCTGCCCCAATCCTGGAATTGCTCAAGGCCTCGCTGGATGAGGGTTGGAGCAACCTGATCTGGTGGAAGGTGCCTCCCACATGACTGAGCCCCCCCAGGCAGCCCCCACTCCTCACCTCTCCAGTGTGTGCAGGAAGTCACTCATGCACGTTCTGAAAGCAGCATCTGCCACGTTCAGGGCACCACAGACAACCCCCAGCATCGTGTCTGGCTTCTCTGCCTGTGGGGGGAAAAAACATAACAGGGTTTGGGTCTTAGCCCAAGGGAGGGGAGTGGTGATCCCAGGGCATCACCCCCACCTGCACTTTCTCAGCAATCAGATGGTCCAGCCAGCCTGTGTGTATCTCGTTGTTCTGGAAGATCTCTGTCTCCAGCAGTTTGATCAGGTACTCCACCGTGGTCCGGAAATCCCCACGGATAGACAGCTCCTTCAGGGCCACCACCATGTTCCTTTTAGGGAGAAAAGCCCCTCATTAATGACCGAGAAGGTGGCACTTGGCTTCCAGCAGAGGGAACTGAGGAGCTTCAGGATCTAGGGCAAAGAGCTCCTGAGCTCCCAGCACCTTTATAATCACTGCATGGTTTGGGTTGGAAGCGACCTTAAAAATTCTCTTGTTCCACCCCTTGCCATGGACAGGGGACACCTTCCACTAGATCAAGTTACTCCAAGTCCCATCAGCCTGTCCATGAAACTGCTGCTCAGTTCCTGACAGACACTGCTGCTCATGGGCACTAAGCAATGCTCAGCAGATGACTTCAACATGTCCTTGAGGATCAGGTGGATGAACTGGGGCCATAGCACCACCACAGTCCCAAAAACTCTGGCTTTGGCCAGACAGCCAGGTGCTTAGCACAGCAGCACCGTTCTGGTCCTGTCAGATAAAAACCACTTTTCCCAGTTCACACACCAATTGTGACTTCTCCCAAGGACACACGCCCTCCAACTCATCCCACCACACTCACGAGGTGGCCTCCTCCCGGTTCTCTCCCCATGAGAAGCAGTGTCCAAACTGGGAATCAGCAAACTCGTGCAGTCCCCCGGCTGCTGCCACACTGAAGTACCCCCAGACATTCTTGCTGCTGCGGAAGTTCAGCTCCTGCACCGTCCCCGAGCTGGGCTTGAAACCCTGAGCCAAAACAGAGCAGAGATGGAGGAACCAGGATTGAGACTCCTGCAGCAAGACAGGCAAGGGGAACCCCCATGGACTGCAGCAATCCCATGAACATTGTCTGGCTGGGGAGGACCATGCCCAGTTCAACCCCACGGGTGGCAGAGTCCCCTTGTCCCCACCCTGACCCCAGCTCACCTCCTCGGGGTTCTCACTGGTGATCCGAGCAGCAATGACGTGGCCCCTGGGCACGGGGGGGTTGGAGGGGCTGTGGAAGGAGATGGGGGTGTCCCCCCAGGGGCTCTCCCCATACAGCACCCGGATGTCTTTTATCCTGTGCAAGGGGATGCCCATTGCAATCTGCAGGAGAGACAAAGGCCTGAGCTGCCAGGGAGACACCGACAGAGAGTCTGAATGGAGAGTTTCCAATGGGAAGCCAGATTAGAAGGAAAGCTGCCACACCTCTTTCACCTGCACCTCCATGCTGGGATATGGGGCAGCTTCCCTCTGCCAGGCTCCAGCCCAATGCTCCTCCCTAAATGCCCAAACTGCCTCCTCCAACACCCCTGGAGAGAGCCCTGTGTGCAGGTACCTGCAGCTGTGCAGCCGGGAGGTTCACATCCGCCACCATCTCCGTGCACGGGTGCTCCACCTGCAGCCGGGGGTTCAGCTCCAGGAAGTGGAAGTGCCCGTCCTCCTGATACAGATACTCCACGGTGCCTGCACTGACGTACCCAACCATCTGCGCCAGGCGGACAGCGCACTGCGGGAGAGGGAAACCCCTGGATCACGGAATCCTGGCTTGGAAGGGACGGACTCCCAGGATCAGCATCCAGCTCCTTCTTGTGCAGAGGACACCCCCAAAACCCGACCATGTTCCTGAAAGTCCAAACTCTCCCTGGACTCTGGCACAGTTAGGGCTGTGATCGCTTCCTTGGGGAGGCTGATCTTGTGCCTGACCACCCTGGACAAGGAGTTTTGCTCAGCTCAGGGATCCCTCCCTTCTTTACAACCCCAATAAACCCAGCCTAGTTTCCCACTAAAACCTCGTGCTGTCCCTAGATTAGGCCACCCACCTTCTCCATCATCTCGGTGACAGCGGGGGCAGCGATGGTGGCGGGTGCCTCCTCAATGATCTTCTGGTGGCGGCGCTGGATGGAGCAGTCCCGGCTGAAGAGGGAGATGGCGTTGCCGTACTCATCTGCCAGGACCTGCACCTCCAGGTGCCGCGCGTGCTGTGCCAGCTTCATCAGGAAAATGGGGGATCCGGGCGCCTCCGCCTGCACCTGCGGCAGGGGAGAGGGTCGTGCTCTGGCATCACCCCCCAAAATTCATCCCAGGATGGAGGCAGAGCTGCAGTAGGGAGTGGGAGGTGCCCCAGGTGGGAGCAGGACCCTGCCGGGATGGGACAGTACAGGGACGGGGGTTCCAGGCACCTCTCACCTGCCGGAAACAGGCACTAAATTCCTCTGCTGCCTCCACTTTTCGGATGCCTTTGCCACCGCCACCTTCTGCTGCCTTGATCATCAGGGGATAGCCGACCCTCACGGCCACCTGAGAGGGTCAGGGCTGGGGTGACTGTAGTGTTTTGGACCCCAGCACACCACCCTGACAGCCCACACAATTCCAGGCATCCCTGAGCAGGATTATCCCAAGTGGCATTCATTCAGTGGGACAAACTGCTGCTGGCACCACCTTGTGTCACTGTGGTGTGTGCTGAGAGGCCAGAAGGGCCAGGGCAGGCAGGCTCTTAGGAGGAATCATGGTGGGCAAGAGATAAGCAGCTGCCTGCAGGCTCAGCTTTACCTCCAGGCCTTCCTCCACGTCCTTCACGCAGCCCTGCGCGTATGTCTCCAGGGGGATGCTGATGGCCTGCTGATGATTCTGGTCCTCCTCAGACCACTGGGCCACCAGACCTGCAGATTTGGCCAGGGCTGTGGTCACCACCAGCTGGCACAGCTGGGGTGCCATGCTGGGTGTGCCCAGGGAGCTGAGGATTCCATCATTTTTCCTGTTTCCATGCACTCCGTCTCCAAAATGCCTCTGCCCAAATCAACTGCTGCAATAGGGTCCCCAGTATGTGTGGCCAGATGGACCAAGTACCCCAATCCTGGTGCTTGTTTTGGGGGGAAGGAGAGGCAGGGAGGAGGAAAGAGGAGAGCAGGGAGGGTGTGGGGGCTGAGAGGAGGCACTCACCACTCCCACTCCACGGCAGTGTGGGGATCTCCAGGGTCTGAGCCACAATGGTGGAGGCAACTTTGTCCCCCAGCGCCCACATGGCATCACTGGGGGGACCTTTGGAGAGGGAGAGAAGGACTGAGGGGGTGCTCAATCCACCAATCCATCCCCACATCACTGAGTCGGCCCCACCAGCCTTCTGCAAGGACTTCTGCAAGTGCAGTGTCCCTGGCAGTGACTGTGAGGGCACACACCAGCCCAACAGCCAGCACGGAGAAGCAGTGAGACCTTACCTAGGAAAGCTATCCCATTTTTCTGCAGCAGCTCTGGCAGCTTGTGGTTCTCTGAGGCATGTCCCCAGCCAGCCCACACCGCCTGGCACAAGGAGAAGCAGCAGTGGGAGCGTTACCCCTGTGCTGGCACCTCCCACCATGCCCAGCTCCTCAGCACATGGACATCACCCCCTTTTGGGGTGTCCCCTCTGCCCAGGAACTGCCCTTGGCAAGGAGGTGGGAGACACACAAATGGCCACTACCTGGACTGGGATCCGTTTGGAAATGTCCACGATCAGCTCCACGTTGGCGTAGTTGTTGTTGTTAGTCCCTCCAGGGACAGGCACGTAGTGATCTGCCATCTTGATGTACTCTGCAAGACAGCACAGGGAGTGGTGGGAGCCAGATCCCTGAACCAGATCCCCCGAGCCAGATCCCCTTCCCAATTCCTCCATCCTGGGGAGGCTGGAGCAGGGAAAAATTATTTATTCCTGGATTTGGCTGCACAGGAGTGCAGTGTGTGACGCCAGGCTGTGCAGAGCTCTCACATGCCAGGCAGCAAAGGGCTGCCTCAGCTCAGCCCCAGGTAGGGAACCTAATTTTTGGGGATATTTTCAGGAACTACCTGCATTAGCCTTGAGGTCCTCGGGGGTGACCATGACCACGAAGCGAATGGCGCGCTCATTGCGGAACATCTCGTAGGCCCAGCGGCGGATGGAGCGCATGCACTTCACGGCAGCAATGCCATTGTTGGCAATGAGGACCTGGGGGCACAGGGACAGGGGGTGGCAGGGTGAAACCCTGTCCTTGCTACCCTAAGGGACAGCAGTGCAGGGGCAAGAGTTGGGTGTGGAGCAAAGCAGGAGGGATGGGTTAATCAGGAGATTTCCCACTACTCAACAACACTGCCGATGTCTGGCAATGGGGAAAACCAAGGATGGGGTTTTGGCCATTGTTTGTGCCAAGCTGCTGCATGGGGTTCCCCCTCCCAGCCCATGAGAGCGAGTGAAACCATGGAATGAACAGCTCTAGGCTGCCATTGCTCCAAGCCTGGCAGACACAGGAGATTTGGGCAGTGCTCAAAGATGTCCCTGCGAAAAGCAGTGACCCCCTAGCCAGGCACAAGCAGGGGCATGTGGGGACAGACCTTCTCGATGACACGGTTGCCCCCAAAGCGGGTGACGAACTCGGCTGGGGAGGCAACGGAAAAATCCCGCTGCAGGTCCATCTTCCTGTGGCTCCTCTTCGCCAGGTTCGGCCCCGACATGCTGGGCCTGTGGTGGGATGTGGTGGCTGTCACTGAGCCCAGGGCCACCCCAGAGAGCCCAGAGCCACTCCAGTGAGCCCTCCCCCAGCCCCAAAGCCCTTCAAACCCTGTCCTGCAAAGGTCACCAACCATATCTACAATGTGACTCAGGAAATTCCTTATTTGTGGAAGGATGGAAGAGCAGCACGGATACTGCTGGCAGCGCCACCTCAAACCCAGCGTTGCAAGAGCCACCGTCGGGCTGTCAAGTGTCACAACATGTCCCTGCAGCTAAAGGTTTGTTATTTTTAGCCAGAGCAGAGCAGCTGGAGGAGGCAGGCAGCAGCATTTGGCTTCCAAGTTGTTTCTTCTGGATATATCAGCTGTGCTCTCATGGGAGCTGCCCGGTGCAGCCAGCAGGGAGCGAGCTGCCCCACATCCAAACTAGAGATTTTGGAGGCACTCCCTGCCCTGGTTGTTGCAGGTGGCACTGCTGTCACACAGCCAAGGACACTGGCTCTCCCCCTTCAAAGGGAGCAGGAGTGGGGGTATCACCTTGTGGTTCCGAGGAGCACCAGCACGTGTGCACCCCAATTTTACCAACAGCAATGTACCCACCACAAGCACCGCCCTCCCTAACCGGGACATCCTTACCCGGCCGCGCTCCGACCATCGGGGTTGCCATCCGTACCTGATGCCAGCGCTGGGCTCCAGAAGGGCGCTCACGGTGGGGGGCTCGGGGACGGTACCCGCCACCCCGGCCAGGCTGCTGCGCCGCCGGCCCACCCTGAAGGCCGTGGCCATCAGCTCATCATCGGAGGAGTTGTCGTCGAAGGAGCCCAGCACGAACTTGGCGAGGGACGGGCGGCGCAGCGCCGCGGGGTTGTACACGGCGAGCTGCTCCTGCTCCGAGCCCGCCCGCCCGGCCCGCGGCGGCGGCGGCCGGCCCGGGGGGCTCTGCCGGCCCGGGGGGCTCTGCCGCGCCGGGGGCCCGGCTGCGGTGGGCGGCCCCGCGGGGCTCTCCTCCGGCTCATTCTCCTGCTCGCACTGCGAGTTGGACATTTTGGCCCAAAGGAGCAGCACCACAGCGAGCAGGAGCAGCGCAGCCGTCAGCATTCACGGGCCCTGGGGGAGACGGAGCACGCCGGTCACGGCTGTGCCGCTGAAAACACGGCCCCGTCCCGCAGCGCCCGGTGCCGGCCGCACTCAGCCGGAGCTGTTTCCCCTGCTCCATGAGGAGCCGGGGGGCGATACGACCTCGCCTGCCCGGCCCTCGCAGCACCCTCGGGAGGGCGGCTCCCAGCCCGGCCCTCACACCGGGGGGCGTTGAACGGGACCCCCGAAGCGCGGTAAGTGCGGTCGATTATCCCCGTCAGAGCTGGGCATGGGGGCGAGGGAAAAGCGCCACGGCCTCCTCAGCCCCTCACCTTCCCCTCAGCCCCTCGCCTTCCCCTCAGCCCCCCGCCTTCCCCTCAGCCCCTCACCCTCCCCTCAGCCCCTCGCCCTCCCCTCAGTCCCTCGCCCTCGCCCCCTCACCATGGCTACCAGCCCCGTGCCCCCTCCACGCCAGGTCACGCCGGGCTCCCGGGTCACTGCGGTGTCACCGATCCGTCCGTGTGTCCATCTGTCCCTCCCCGCTCCCCGGGCCGGAGCCCACGCGGTGCCAGGGCCGCCCCCAAGGGAAGCACGGGCCCCCCCTCCCTTCGCCCCGGTTGTTCCAGTTTGGTCTCACACGTGACGGTCACGTCAAGCACAAATATTTCCCTGCTAACGTGTCTGGAAAACTTCTGCTGGAGATGAGGGTGGAAGGAGGGAGGGGGACACCCGATCCTTGGGGGACAAAGGTGCCCTGGCCCTGTGCCTGGTCACGGGGACGAGGACAAGGACATGCTCATGGGTTTGGCTCCCTGGGGAGAACAGGGACTCCCCATTCCACCCCCCTCTCCCTCCCTGTGTTAAAATACCAATGCAAGATCATGTAAACAAAGTAATTTTTATTAAAAAAACACACTGGGGGAAAAAAACCCAAGCAAACAACATATACAGCAAGGCCACAGACAGTGTAAATTCACTGGTGATAGTGTTAGCTCAGAGAGAACACCAGAGGAAGGGTTATAAGGATATTCTACAAAAACTGGTGTAATTTCAAACAAAAAAAAAAAAAGGCTCTTTATTTCCATTAAAGGAATTACAAAGTCAAAGATGGGCTGGAAACCCAGGAGTATGAAGTCAACACCTCTTCCTCCTGGAAATCCTAACAGTTATTGCCAACAGTAGGTGGAAACTTTAATTTGCTCCCAAGGTGGCAAAGCACAAAGTTCCCTCTTTTAAGATCCTAAAAAGATCTGAAGTAATTTGCAACTACCAGTCCCTGAATTGGGAGATGTCAATGAACAAACCTTCGCTGCTGCCATCAGCAAGTACCCCCAGGTCCTTGGTCAGCACAGCTCACCTGTCATCCAGCTGATTCCACACCCAGGAAGAAACTAAAACCTTTTGATTCTCCTGCATAAATGCCAACAAAAATTTCAAAAGCATTACCAAGGGTCTTGGTCACAGCCTCCCTGTGGCAGAAGGGAGGATTTATCCCAAAATCTTGAGATCATGGATACACCAAGCAACACTCCTGACCCTGTGTTTTCGTTACAGCCTTGAGAAGCCATTTTTGTAATAAATCTGTAGCAAAAAGCTAAAACCGAAAGCCTTTTCCTCCCACGGAGACAGCTCCATTCCCCCTAAATAGGCAAACTGGATTTGTGTGGGAAGGAGGCAGCAGAGCATGCACAAAAGCTGAGCAGCTCAGTAAGAACTGACACCCCTTCACCAGAGTCTGAAAATAAATTCCCATTGCCACAACAATGACAAATTAATACAGAACTCTGGTGTCTGGGATCTTTTTTGGTTTTTTTTTTGCTTCAAATCAGGCTAAGATCTGTTCCAGCAGCAGAGCTGTCCATCAAACACTCCAACATGCTCTCAAAAATAAACTTTTAAAACAAAAATATAACCATCTCTGAAAGTCTGGAAATTGATCAACACTCAAAGAGCGATTCTCAGGTCAGCAGGAGTTTCTCAGAAATGCCCCAAGCCCTGGCCCAGGGGCTGCTCCCAAGCCTCAGCCCCAGCTCAGAGTGCTTTCCAGTCAATGGGCTTCTTCCCAGATTTCTTGAGGAATTCATTGGTCTTGGAGAAGTGCCGACAGCCAAAGAACCCTCTGTTGACAGAGAGGGGTGAGGGATGAACCGTCTGCAGGACGTGGTGACGCTTCTGGGGACAGCAGAGGAAACCACTTGTTATTCCTTCTCCTCCTGCTCCAGGGCAGGTGATTTATCCCCATTCCTTCTCCTGCTCCAGGGCATGTGTGATTTACCCCATTCCTCCTTTTCCTGCTCCAGGGCAGGTGTGATCTCCCCTAACACTCCCCCCCCCTCCACCAGCCTGAGACCCAAAGAACCAGCCACAAGGACCAAGACTTCTGTCCCACTAAGCAAAGACATAAATGCCCTGGCATTTCCCAATTGCTGTCATGCCACCAGCAGATTTCACATTGATTCATGAGCCCTCAGCTGGGGAAAACAGCTCTGTCCTTTTGAGACACTGCTGACAAGAAGAGCTTGCTCTTGCTCCACTTTTCTTGCTTAATTCTGGCAAAGGCTAAGCTGGAGCAGAAGCAGAGCTCGATCTGACAGAGCTCAGGCAGGGAAAATTCCCAATTCTGTAAGGGAAGTGCCCTCTAGTGTCCACCAAACAGAGGGAAAAACCAGGGAGAGGGAAGGGCTGAGGAGAAGGAGGTGTACCCTATCGATGGAGCTGCCTTTCCTCTGGGCATAGGCTCCCCAGAGCATGAAGACAAGCCCGTGCAGGTTCTTGTTGAGCCAGGACACCACAGCATCTGTGAACTGCTCCCAGCCCCTCTCCTTGTGGGACGTGGCCTGGTGAGCCCGAACCGTCAGCACCGCGTTGAGCAGGAGCACCCCTGGCAAACAAAGCACACCCAGAGGGTGAAACAAGGGTTAATCCATCCCTGCCCTGCCCAAGGCTGGGCTGGATGGAGCTCTGAGCAGCCTGGGGTAGTGGAAGGTGTGTCTTGGATAAGCTTTAAGCTCCTTTCCAACCCAAACCATTCTGGGATTCTGACTTCTTTTTTTCCCTCTTGAAGCAATTTTTCATTTTAAGGCACTCAGAAGTGATTTTCTCTCCTACAGGTGGATTATTTCCAACCACAGGGCTGGTTTTTAGATAAAATTCTTTCCTGCTCCACAGGGAGCAAATTACTGAATGTCTCTGAGCTCACCTTGCTTGGCCCAGCCCGTCAAGTCCCCATGGCCAGGGTGGGTGAAGCCTTCAATGTCCTCAGAGAGCTCCTTGTAAATATTCTCCAAGCTGCAAACCAAACCAGTAGAAGATTTTTAATATTGACAAGAGCAAGCAGCACCACTCTTGCTCTAAGCAAGAAAGAAAAGCATTGATTTTAATCTTAAGATAATAAAGCCATTTGCAAAGGGAGGGCAGCAGGGACTCTGTGTGTCTGCCTGGAAGCTTTACTGAGACTGGAAATTAAAATTTACATCCAGAGTGTCACCAAAACTACACAGAATTATCCTTCCAGGTGATGCACAACTCAAATTTAGGTAGTTGCAAACCAATGTTCCCAGCCCTGAGCACCACAGAACTGCAAATAATTAAATGACAAGAGGGATTTTGTAAAGTTTCATACCTGGGGGGAGGTGGAACAGGTTTCTGGACACTGAAACAGAGCCCATGAGCTTGCTTAGGTCCATGGTATGGATCTTGTCCCAAAATAACAACCTTTACCTGAAAGCAGACCTTGGTTAGCACTGAACTGTAGTCAGTATTATTCCCTAAAGAGTGAGGGGAAAAAAGGCTTATAAATGAGCTTTATCCTAAAACAGAGATGAAAAAATTCCACAAACCAACCCCTCCAAAAAAATGAAGTTACATCTCAGATATCTCATTGCTAAAGAGCACAGAGTCCACCTAACACTAGGGATTAATATTCCTATGGCTTTGCTGCCAAAATAATGACTATAACTAATATAATTTGAGAGCAGAAGACCAACATTTTCACAGTCACAAAAAACCACCTTGTCATTTTCCAAGTAAGTTTCATCCCATTTTAGCTTTATGCCACACTTGTTGTGCTATTTTGATAGGTTTTATTGGAAATAACATTACCTTGTGTTGTCTTATTTTCTTTAATAGTCCTTTACTGATCGATTAAAAGAATAAGAAATGCACAAGATCTAAAAACTATGAGCTAGGTTAAGCTGTTAACACCAGAAAAAAAGATCAAAAGGATCAGAGGAAGTTCTGTGGCTTGTGAGGGTAATAAAAGAATAAAATCACGGTTTGTTATCAGACATGAAAGGGAAGGCTGGATTTATGAGTTAGGTGAGCCAAACAACAGCACCCACATCCCATGGGATCCAAGTTTAAGGGACCAAACACTAAAGGAAAGTGTCTGTGCATCCACCCCGCACCTTGAGGGTTTTAAACAGCCCGGAGCAGCTCAGAGGGCCCCCACCGCGGCTCTACTCACATCCCAGATGTCGCACATCTGCGTCCAGGTGAAGACCTGCTCGGGGGGCGGATACACCGTGTAGCGCTTCCTCTCGTCGGCCACGAACGCCATCAGCTGCGGGGGCAGCGGGGGCTCAGCGGGGGCTCAGCAGCCGCTCGGAGCCGGGGGGGATCGGGGAATGCTGCTCACCTCCATGAAGTAGGGCTTGGAGAACTCCCCGGCCAGCTGTCGCCGCCAGCTGTCGCCGAAGCCCGGGGGCACGTTTCGCTCCGCCAGCAGCTGCCGCGCCGCCTCCTTGTTTTTGCGGATGCGCTCCTGCTGCTCCGCGCTCAGCGTCTGGCTCGCATTATCGGCGGCTCCCTTCGCCTTCTTGGCGGCGCTCACCTGGAAGCAGCGGGCAGGGGGGTGGCTGCGGAGGGTGCGGGAAGGCAGCGGGCGCAGCGCGGAGCGGAGGAGCGGCCCGATGCGGGAGGGCAGCGCGGGGCGGAGGAGCGGCCTGGGGCGGGAGGGCAGCGCGGCCACGGCGCCACCGGCCATGGCTGTACAACGCGCGGCCATGGCGCCACCGGCCACGGCTGCACAACGCGCGGCCATGGCGGGACACGCCCCGCCCAAGGGCCGGCCCCACCACACGCGGCGGTTCCGCGGCAAAACCCAAAACGCGCCCCCATTGGCCGCCCACAGCAGCGAAAACAAACGCTCGCTCGTTATTGGTCAGCGGGAAAAACGCTCGCTTCTCCTCATTGGCTCGCCGCGGCTGGAGGGGAGGTTTTCACCTAGCAACTGTGGCGTCACTGAGGGGCTCATCACCCATTGGGCGGCAGCGAAGAGTGGCCGCTTGATTGGCAGGTCAGCCACGCGTGGAGCCGCGCGGGAGTTTGGAAATTGAGCCCCCCCTCTCAATTCCCCTCAGAAAAGGCCGCCAGTGCCCCCGGCCCCCTCAGAGTGCCACACAGAGCCAGGCACACACGTGCCGCCACCAGACCCCTCTCCTCCCTCCCTTCTCCCCTCCTCCGGAGCCGCAGGCTCCCTCAGCCTCCCCATCGCTACCTCAGAATCGCCGCCCGGCTCCGGGGAGCGCCCGCGCTTCTTGGCCGGCGCGGGGCTGAAGAAGGAGTGCAGCGTCCTCTGCCCGATCATGGCTGCGGCGGAGCGGGGCAGGCAGCGAGCGAGGGCAGCCGGAGATGAGTGAGGGGCGGCAGCGGCGCGGAACGGGCGGGGCGGGACTCGGATTTGGCGCCAAAACCGCGCGCGTGCGCTTGGGGGCGTGGCCAGACGGAGATGGGGCGTGGCTTCGTGTGCTCCCGTTTCCCGCGGGATCGCCGTTCCCGTTCTTTCCCCCCGGCCGTCGCTCTCGGTCCCGGGTCCGCCCATGGACCGGTTCGTGGTTAAGCTGCCCCGTGGGCAGGCGGGGGATGGCGGCAGCGGAGGGAAGAGGCTGCGGCTGGAGAAGCCTGGCCCGGAGCGGCCGCCGCCGCGGGAGATCCGCGCCGAGGGGCTCAACTGTGATTACCGCATCCTCTTCGGCAAGACTGAGGCAGACGAGATCTTCCAGGAGCTGGAGAAGGAGGTGGAGTATTTCGAAGGTACATTCCTGTCCCATGAGCGTGCTGCAGCACGGGCTGTCCGGGAAGGCTCCGGAGGCCTCCCGAAGGGCCTGGACAGTGCTCTTGGAGACCCTGCTTGGGCAGGAAGGCGACCTGGATGACCCCCCCGGTCCCTCCCAACCTCAGCCTTTTCTGTGTCCAGATGTATTCCCCTCCATAATCCCCCTTCCCAGTAAAGCATTTCCCTGGCCAGCCCACCCAGGTGGGTCCCAGAGCAGTTCCCAGGGCCAGGGCACAGCTGGTGGGCACTGGGAGGTTTCCTGCAGCCGCCTGGTGTTGGCACAAGCTGGCCCTGAGGAACCAAGGACACGGGTCTGACCCTACAGGGTTGGTTTTGCTGACCTGGAAGTGTTTGTCGAGGGATAATCCTGGAGTGGTGAGTGGAATTTGTTGGAGATGCAGTGTGTGAGGGATGTGATGGCAGAGGACAAGGCAGAGTCCAGCTTTGCTGGGACACAAGCCCTGGGGACAGGGATGACAGCTTTTGGGTTGTCATGAGCCTCCTCATTCCCGTTTGGAGATTCCCAGAAGCTGCAGATCCAGGAGAATACCGGAGTGTGCAGACACAATACAAACCCAGGTTTGATCCTTCCCACAGATGAGATGACAAAGCTGCAGGTGTTTGGCACATGGCACAAGATTCCCAGGAAGAAGGTGACCTATGGAGACCCTGGCCTGTCCTACACTTACTCAGGGGTCACGTTCCACCCCAAGCCCTGGATCCCAGTGCTGACCCGGATCCGGGAGCGCGTCACCTCGGAGACGGGACACACCTTCAACTTCGTCCTCATCAACAGGTACAGCCCCTTCCAGCTGCACCCAGCAGCTTCTTCAAATATAACAAAATAACCCCAAATTTATATGCTGGAATCTGAAATGCAGGCGACTCTCAGGGCTTTAGCCTGTAAGCTAAAGATTAGAATTAAACACAGGGTTTAAGATTTAGAAAAGGCTTTGAAACTTAAGTGCTAGAAGCAAGAATGTGGATTTGTAAGTTTAAACTAAGGAAAAGAAAGTTAAGAATTTTAGAGTTTAAAATATAGAAAATATAAAGGTAGTTAGAAAGATAAACAAGCAGTTTAGAATGCACTATAAGTTTTTTATTATTAAATTAATTTAATAATTTAATAATTCTTAAGGAAATTATTAAAGTAGTTAATTTAATTATATATCATTAATTAGTTTAATTATATAATATATATAATTTAATTAAGTATAAAATTGAATATAAAATGTAAAATCAACATATAGCTATAATATATAAATATATTAAAATTATAAAATATATATTAAAAATAAAAATATATAAATAAGTATAAAATTAAATATAAATAAATATGTATTTATAATATAAACATATATAGATATAAAATGTAAATATATAAACTATATAAATTTATAAATATAAAATATTAATATATTAAAATATATAAGTATAAATATATAATTAATAAATATACTATAAATTATATTTTAGAAATATTTATCAATTATTTTATAAAATATGAATAATATAATATAGTACAGAATAATATAATTCTATATGCATATAAAATTATGAAATATAAATATATAAATATAAAATTAAAGATAAAAATAATACATATAATACAGAAATATAATTAATATTAATTTAATTACAACTATTAAATTAATAGTAATTAATTTCATAATTAAAGTGAAAATAACTACAAACCCAGAGTCAATTCCCAGGTACAAAGATGGCCTGGACCACATCGGGGAGCACCGGGACGACGAGAAGGAGCTGGTTCCCCTCAGCCCCATCGCCTCGGTGACCTTCGGAGCCTGCCGGGATTTCGTGTTCCGGCGCCGGGGCCGGGCCGGGGCTGCGGGCCCGGGGAGGATCAGCCTGCAGCTGGCCCACGGCAGCCTGCTCCTCATGAAGCACCCCACCAACGTGCACTGGTACCACAGCCTGCCCCCACGCAGGAGAGTGCTGGCCCCCAGGGTCAACCTCACCTTCAGGAATGTCCTGCCCGTGTCCAGGAGGGAAAATGTTCAGCCTTTGGGCTCTGAAAAGTGAATTTAGTTCCTGCTGGAACTGTGGATTCATCTATTCCAGCAGGTGAATGCTGGATTCACCTCCTGGTCCATCACTAATGGGCAAAATCTGGTAATTTTGCTGCTGAAGCCGGTGGCCACTGATCTCTCTCAATGGCAAGGTTATTCCCTTTGGGACATGTTGCTCTGGTCCTGCTGATCCCTGTTTTTGCTGATTGCTCCCCTTGTTTTGCACGGGGAGAAGTTTGTTCTCAGCTGATCTTTATCTAAGCAGTGTTCCAAGAAGATGAAAATGCTCCATAGCCTGCAGGCAGCAGTTTGCAAACACTGTGAGCCACAAGCTGTGATCGTGTAAAGCTGATAGTCTACAGGTGGCACTTTCTGTCAATGAGCTCTGGTTTGCTTTGGGTTTTTTAAATTAAAATAAAGCAAAATGAGCCTGACATGGAGAAGGGGAGTGCTAAGGTGTGAGGACAGGGTGTGGCTGGATGAGTGCTTCTGCTTGAATTCCTCTGCTCCTGAAGGAGGCTCCTCTTGCAGGAGAAGCACAAGATTTTTCCTCCCTCAGGTCCTTTGTACAATAACCAGGCAGCAAAAAATGCCCTAGTGGGGAAGAACTGGGTTGTCCCATTTCCATCTGAGAGTGTATTTTCCTAAATAATTATCCCTAGGGATCCCCTCCTGACTGCCTGAAAGCCATCACCTCCCACACTCACAGGGAATCCTGCTGGAAATGAGGGAATTCTGTCCAGTCTCCTAGAGATCTTGAACCATCAAGGAATGGTAAGTTCTGGGTGAGAATGGGAACCAAATCCTCTGTAACCTGGCTACAGCCACTGGAATTACTGCTGGTCTCTGGCCTTCAGTGGTGGGTCCATTATTCCTGTGCAGAGAATTGGGAATTGGTATTTCCCACTCTCTGCCACTCTGAGATGATCTGTGGAGCTTGAAAATCTTTCTTATCCAGGGCTTGTGAAGTGTTGTTTCAACCCCCCTAGCTCCCAGCTTGGTGTTTGTTACAAGACATTCCCACACTGATTTTTCTACCAAGTTTGTTCTTTTATTGCTACTGTACAGTTACAAAAATACCCTGAAGTGGAAAAAAAGCAACTTCAAACAGCAGTGCAGTGCTTAGACTGGAACAGACATTTTTAAATTAACACACAAAATAAGACAAGAATAATCCAAACACAGAAATGTCATCTTGGAGCTCTTAATTCTTTACAATTTATTAACATCTTCTCCACCATGGCAGCTTGGGAGGGACGAGTACCAGCATTTGAGCCTTGTGGCTGCACAGAGACCTCCCAGAGGGGAGGTTTGGCTGGAAAACAGATCCCAGTGACCTCCAGAGGGGAGGTTTAGCTGGAAAACACAGAGTTCTGTGACCCCTGGAAAGACAGATCCCAGTGACCTCCAAAGGGGAGGCTGGACTGGCAAACACAGAGCCCTGGGACCTGCAAAGGGGAGGGTTGGCTCCCAAACACCTGCACAAATTCCAGTGATCTCCACAGGTATGGGTGGCTGGAAAACAGATCCCAGTGACCTCCAGAGGGGAGGATGAGCTCCCAAAGCCCTGCACAGAGCCTCAGCTCACAGAGGGCTGGCAGGATCTGGCACAGCTCAGGGCCAGGACTGAGGTGCTGGGCTTTGCTCCCTTCCTCATCTGAGGGTTAAGCCAAGCCCATTTACTCCTCCCCACCAGGCAAAGCCAGAAAAAAGGCTCAACCCTCCCCTGATAGCCCTTGAGGGAGATCCAGAGTCAATCCACAGCCCAGGGAAACAGCTCTTGGCAAAGAAACCCAGCTGTCGGATTTCAGGATTCAGTCCTTAGTGTGCGTGTCCTCTGCCCCTCCTCCAGCACAACTAAGCTAAGGGGCTGCTCAGCTGAACCCCCAAATCCAGGAAAACCCCCCCAAATCCAGGAAAAAACCCCAAGCAGAGCATTGAGCCTGGAGAATGCAGGACAGCCACTGCTAGCACTGGAAATGGGTTCAGTTCTGAGGTGCAGGGGCAGATCTGCTGGAGGGAGATGTTGGGGTGATGGTTTTAGATGGCTCCCAGTAGGGAGGGCTGGCTCCTTCTCCAGCTCTCTCAGCTCTCCCTTCAATGGGAAGGGAGCAAACCAGAGCAAATTTTTGGCATTTTGCATCCTTCAAGGTTTTGTTTGTTTATTTGTTTTCTTGTTTTTCTGTAAATTAAAACAGGTTAAAACCAAGCTACTGCTCATGCAGCACAGCCAGGAATCACGTCCCAATCCAGCAGTGGATTTATCAATATTTATGTACTATGAGCATTACCTGGGCCAGGAATTGTGCTCCAGACTCTGGAATGATGAGTTGTGTAAATCATTTTGCATATCCACCCATGTTACTACTCCTGCTTTGGCTGGTTTGGAGCCTCTCCTGAGGAAGTGTGAACACCCCCGAGCTTTGGGCAGCACTATGAATTCATGAGGTACAAAGTTGCCCTAAAAAAACTATTTAAGACAGTTGTTATTTGAAAACTTCACACTGAAAAAAAGCTTGTCTGATGAGGGATTTTTCTCTTCCAAGCTTACAAGGACAGAAAAGAGCTAAAAACAACCTACATATTTTATTCCTGGTCATTTAAAAGCAGGTTTTTAAAGGAGGATTTTTGCTGCTTCTTTCCCTCTGTGCTTTGGGATTTTTTTTTTTTTTTTTTCCACATCAAACAATCCAGAGCAGCAGAATTCCCCTTACTTCTATTTACAGGGCAGCCTGGAGCTGATGCAGGATTCCCAGATTTCTTCATGAAACCAGTAAGTGCCCAGAAGTCCTGGCCCTCTTGTTTATATTCCATTTAACAAGGCCAGGGGCTGCTCTACATCTGAGCTGCAAGCCAGGAGCATGGATCCCAATGCTGGGAATAGCAGATTCCAGCAATAAAATGGGAAGGGCAAGTCTAGAACAGTTACAGCAGCTTGGAAATCACAGCATTAAAAGTTGTAGTTGATGCTACAAAACAACTGGATTCGACAGTGCTGAAGGAAATGACAACACTGAGCACTAGCAAACACTTCCACGTGCTGATTCCAGCTAGATTCCAAAGGTATGGAGCAATAAATTAAGGTTTCAGCTCTTAATAGATACAAAATTATCTCCTGGATAAAGCAATTTAAATCAGGAGAAGGACTTTATGTTATAAAGAAGTAAAGTGGGAGGAAAATTGTGTGAACAGGGAAATCTTTTGAATGGGGCCAGTTTGTGGAGATGCCTTGACTTGATGGGTCAGGAGAAATGGGATTCCATGGGTTCATCCCCTGGGTGTGAGGCATTCCCAGGACACAGTGGGCATGCAGAGGGCTGGGCCAGTGGCAATGCAGCTGCTCAGGGAAGCTCAAGGCACTTTGTGTCTTAAATCATTGCCAACAGCAGCTTCCCACTGCCCCCTCCCAGGGCTCCCCCACTGGGAAACATTGGGAATAGAGCCTTGGGATAAAATCCCTGCCTGACAGACATGCTTGGGGCTGGAACAGCTCTGGGAATTTTGGTACAAAACACAATTCCCAGCCATTGCCACAGGGAAGGGAACCTGGAGGGGCTGGTGCATCGTGGAGAGGTGCCAGGGGAGGGAATGGGATGGGGAGGGGCTCCTCAACAGCAGCTTGACATCAACCCTTTCCAGGGCTGCCCTTTGGGAAGTGAAATGTGTGGGATGAAGCATCTCCCTGGGAAAAGTGCAGTGTCAGGACATAGAACAGAGCCTTGGGACAGGCAGAAAACACTTCTCAAACACACACCTGGGGCTGCATGGTGCTGGAACAGCAGGGTCTGGGTACAAACCACAACTCCCAGCTGCTCCCACTGGGAAGGGAGCCTGGAGAGGGGGAAGGTTTGCATAATGGAGAGGCTCCATCTGAGGGCTGGGACCTACTGAGGGCTGGAACCATCCCAGGGGCTGGGACCATCCCAGCATCCCAGGAGGTGGGATGACCCCAAGGGCTGGGATGGTCTTGAGGGCTGGGATGGTCCCAAGGGCTAAGATAACCCCGAGGGCTGGGATGGTCCTGAGGCTGGGATGATCCCAAGGGCTGGGACTGTCCCGAGGGCTAGGACGGTCCCAAGGGCTGAGATGACCCCGAGGGCTGGGACCATCCCAGCAGCACTGGCTCAGCTCTGGGCCGGGCTCTGGGGCTGGGCCCGACCGTGCACACGCTCGTAGAACAGCAGGTAGGCGCTGGCTGCCAGCACCTCGTGCAGGCTGGCCCTGCGCACGGACTCATCCGAGATCCAGAGCCACTGGCTGCCGCGGGCGCCCGGCGCGCGTCGGAAGGTGACGAAGTGTCCCGAGTGCATGTCCCCGTGGTGCACCACCACAGCCATCAGGCGGTACAGGTACAGCGGGGCCCTGCGGGGACACGTGTCAGCCTGGCCACACACACACACACCCACACCAGAGCAGCCACAATTCCTGCCTGGAGCAAGGGTGTGGCTCCCTGTGTGGCTGCTCCGTCCCTGGTCTAATGGAAGGTGTCCTTGCCCATGGTAAGTGATGGGATGATCTCCAAGTTCCAACCCAAACCATTTTTTAATCCAAACTGCTTTTTCCTGCTGCTCCATCCCTGGAAGTGTCTAAGGCCAGGATGGATGGGGTTTGGAGTGACCTGGGATAGTGGAAGGTGTCCCTGCCCATGGGAAGGGGACTGCACTGGATGGTCCCTAAGTTCCCTACCAACCTAACCCATTCTGGAATTCTATGGAAAAGGATTATCAGCAGAAGACCCCAAGGGTGATTTATCAAGTGGAATCATGGCAGGTGCAACTGAAATCAAAAATGTCTGACAAACAAAAAAATTCCACCGATTTCTTACAGCCATTTGAAAATGAAGGAGAAGAAAGGCTGGAGGAAACCAGCAGCAGTGAGATTATAGCTGTTCAGAAACACCAGGAACCAGAGGAAGGAGATTTTGAGTATTGCTTGTAACTTGCCCTACTCCCATTCCCAGGACTAAAAATCACCCAGAAGACAAGCAGAGGAGCTGGGACAAAGGTCACATTCTGTGACTGGGCAGCCTCAGGACAAGGAAGAAGAAAGGAAAACCATCTGAAGGACAGAATTGAACAGACAGGGTACAAATCTCTAACTTACCTGCACTCAGGGAATGCAGCAAGTGGGAAAGTTCCTGGGGACATTAAAAATGAGGGAGAGGAGGAGGAAGAGGCACCATTCATGAAGAGAGGTTTGGTACCAGCTGGTTGTTCTGCATCTGCCAGAGGAAGGAGAAATTCAGGGATTTAACTGGAATGCTGTTGCTAAGAACTGCATCTCTGCTCCTCATCACAGGATATGAAGGTTTTTTATTGATTTTTATATCCAAAGGCAATGGATATTTTATTCAAATTCATTTTACATGACAAATACGGAAACTGCCATGTGTCCAAAATCCCAACTAAAGGAATATTGAGCTTCCTAAGGACAGACCTCCTACAGACGGATTTTTCAACTGTTTTTGAAGAATCCACCATTCCCAGCATTCCCTCTCTGCTTGTCCTGAAGCCTTGGAAGAAAACCCCTGGGACATCCCAAGTTTAACACCCGTTTGGAATTTTTTTTTTTAATATATATATTTAGTAGGATCAAAATGAAATTTTCCAAACTGAACTGTAAATAATTTGGGAATGGCAAAGGGATTTCTGTCCTCTTTGCAGAGCCCCACATCAAGATGCTGCTCATGGCTTGATCCTGCAGAGACCTTTTGATCCCTGACATGCAGAAAGAGCTGAACCATTTTATTGGCAAAAGAGGTACCTGAAGGTTTCCCTGCTCTCCCATCCTTTATTCCAGGGGTTGTCTCCTCAGGGTTTTTCTGGCTGAGCTGCTCCTTGCAGGATTTGGGACCAGGAACTCGATATTTGTAGATGTCCATGACCAGGAACTCATTGAACTGGACGTGTTCGTGTCTCTTCAGGGGAGTGCCTTGGTTTGACCAGCTCAGCCTTTGCAGGTGGATGCACAAACACTGGGGCAGCTTCAGGAAAGGAAAATCCACATTTTTTCATGGAAAGAAACAGCTGGTAAGTCCAGGGAATAAGGAAATGCATTTGCCTTATCCCTGTGTAAACTCAGTGGCAACAGTGTCCTTAAAATGTGACAATAATTCTTGTGAGATTCCTGGTATCTCCTACTCCTCAAAAATTAATGGCTTTGCACAGGGGAAAACCAAAACCATTAAATGTTATAAAGAGCTGAAATTCAAAATCATTGCTGTAGCAAGGAGTACAACATCATTATT
Source organism: Serinus canaria (assembly GCF_022539315.1). NCBI lineage: Eukaryota > Metazoa > Chordata > Aves > Passeriformes > Fringillidae > Serinus > Serinus canaria. The sequence goes on from NC_066329.1 coordinate 10,005,649, forward strand.
ATTATTATTATTATTATTATTATTATTATTATTATTATTATTTGCACCTGAGGCTCCTAATTACACACCAGTGCCCTGTCCTGCTGGCCTCTGCATGACAGGATTACAGAACAAAAAAACATTCGTTTTCTCTTAGAAATCACACCTGATGTTTACTCACTCAGAATATTTTAATTTCTCTGAAATGAGGAATTGCTAAGGATGCTACAAACCCTGTAAATATAAAACAATTTGCTCACTGAAGAGCAAATGTAAAATTAATGTAAAATCTAAGACACGACACTGAGCCAAATTCACATTTAAGTGTTTTGCTAAATAACAGGAGAATATTCACATCCTGGAAGTGTTTCATGTTTGATGTTTTGCTGAGTTGAAGCCTCAATGCCCACAATTATTTGCCAGCTGAGTTTACTTTGAAGAACAAAACATTTGTGGTCTAGCAGCAAGAAACGGACACAACCAGCTCCAAGGGAGAAGTTACTGTGACAGGATTTAGGAGATTTGGAGGGGTTATTTTGCCTCACCTTTCCTAACTTTAATTGCTTAACAAATGTTGTTCTCTGGTTTTCTATGTTCTGTCCATTCAGAATTCCTTGTGCCTGGATCTGGAATGAAAAGGGAAAAGAAATTAAGGCACCTGGAGACAGGAGCAAATAATTGTCTGGTTTATGCTCAGTGCATTAATCACACCTAGGAATGCTCTTCAGAATTCCTAAAGGATGAAAATTCTAAACAAAAATCAAGCAGAAATGAGCATTTAGAGATCTCCATTCACTCAGAACTGCCCTCATTTGCCTCTTCTGTTGATTTTTAAACAATACCAGAGCTAAAAAATTATCCCTGGTGATACCTGGCAACTACAGAATAAAATATTTGTAGATTTTTGTAACAGCAGTTGCAAGTAAAGCCTCAAGTACTTCATGAGGTAAGAACTCCTTGTTAAATATCTGAAATCCCAGAGGCTTTCCCCAAGCCCTGAAGAAAAATGAGGTGGAAAGTGAAGCCAGGATTGTGTCAGCAGGCTTAAAACTGAGCAGGGAGGTGACAGGAATTAAAGTGACAGGAAAATCAAAGGGACCTACTTTGGTGCAGTTGTCACACACAACATCCTTGACAGACTCTGAGGAGATGAAGTGATGGAGGCAATGGTCCAGTGTCATGGGACGACCCTGAGTGCCAAGAAAAGCCAGAATTATTTGCAGGAATTTTAGGGTGCATTCCACTGGATTCTGGGAAGGGATTTTTAATAAATCCTTCCATAGAAAAACTACAGAACTGCAAATTTGTTTCATGAAAGAACTGAGTAAATGGCTGTGGGTGATCATGGAGCTGTGGGGATTCTCCTTTAGCCTGGATTAAACATGGAAAACTCTGCAGCCTTTTGATAACAGCAGCAGTGATTCCCTGTGTGAGCCCTTCAGTGGGGTTTTAAACCACAGATTTCTGTCCTGTTCCTATTTATCTCCCATTCCAGCACTTCAGGGGTCACTTCACGCTCTCTGGGCCTCTCCATAGCAGAAATACAGCTTTTAATAGGATTTAGGCCTCCTTGCTGCCCTTCCTCATATCCTGCCTTGCCAAGGATTGGATAAAACAAAACATAAAGAACAGAAGATGTGTCCAGATTTCAATCCTGGCTGTCCAGGAGGGCACTCTGCAAACAGGAATCAGTTTCCATGAGTTGTGGAAAGAAATCACTACCAGACATGAAGTTAACAGATTCTTACAGTCCAAAAATATCCTGCAGATGTTGCCCTAAAAATCCACAATGTTTTGTCATTTTGAAGTTTTTCAGAGCCAGAAAGAAATGGAAACAATTCCCACTTGAATTCACCCCCTGGAAAAGCCTGGATGGGGTAAGGTGTGAACTGAAGGTCACCTTCCCAAGATGGGAAGCAGACCTTGGGATATGATCTGGGCTCCTCAAATTTGTAGAATTTGTGGAAAAGACCAAATCCTCCACCAGGAGAAACAAAAAGCCCTGGTGGCATCACCAAGTTCTGCTTGTTGGGCTCATTGGAATCTCACACCACCCGTTAGGGAGAAGGTCCTGCAGCAGCACAGGATTGTAACAGAGCAGGAAAATCAAGTCCTGAAGGAGCTCTCAGTGTCTTCTGCACCTGAGGAAGGCCCTGGGAAGGGCAGGGTGGATCAGGAGCAGGGGGATACGTACCCACACAGCTGCTGGAATGCTCAGGGAGAGGCTGTCAAAGGTGTCAAACCTCACAGGGCTCTGCAAGAGAACATTCCAGAGCCAGCATTTATGTCAGTGATGCCTTCAGTTTTAGCTTTCATATTTTTCACATTCTGCACTGCATTAGTGAATAACTCTGAAATTCATATCAAGTGTTAGCAAGTTCTCCTCACAGTTCAGTCAGACAAAAGAATCCTTCTCCAACCCCAGAACCAAGGACACTGCTGCAATTTCTAAAAAGTGTAAACAGCAAAAAGATCCAAAAGGCTCAAAAAGTGTAAACTGAGGAGAGCAAACTGGGAGGATGGGACTTCATAACCTGAGGCTGTAATTGGACAATTAACCCCAATATGGAAATGGACCAAAACTTATAAAAGTATGAAAACTCATGACCATCTTGGGTGTAGCCCTGGCCAGGCTCTTGTACTGCCCAAGGTGTATCTTGTGAAGCCTTTTTAATAAATATCTACTTTATTCTTTAACACTCTGTAGCCTCTGTTCAAAGTAGCCTCCAAGGGATCATCAGTCCCCAAAAATTCCAACCCAGCTCTCCCAAGGTGAGCCTGTGCCCTGTGCAGTCCATAATTCCCTGGTGGAACAGGATCCAAACCCCTCAGTTTCCCAGCTGGGCCAGGGAACATCAGGAATGTTCTGCTCAGCCCATTCCTCCTCACTCCAATTTGTTTGCAAAGTTTTGAGAAACAAAATACAAATGTTTTCTTGGTTTGGGTTATAAATGAGGTTTATTTTCTGGATTTTTTTCCACTGTTCAGGTTGTCTGCATCTCCTTATTTGGGATAACTGGACTTTGCAAAATGTGCTCTGCAGAATGAGCAGCGAGTCCCAAACTCAGCCAGGTGAGTGGGTTTTTCAGGTAATATTATTAATTAATTAATTAATTGTTAATTCATTAATGGAATAAAACAACCATTATTCTGATTGATGAGGCAGCTGTTACCTCCCACAAGGTGAATCACATGGATGTTTTTTTTAATCTATTTAGGGATAAATCCTTGATCATGACCAAGGGATGATGGTTCCAGGAAGCACTCTGAGTGTTGGAAATCCCTCCTCACATGACAGAGATATTAACAATAATATAAAATATTATTTATTTTACCTGGTGTTCACAGTGTTTGCAGACCATGTTGCTGGTCAGCCTTCCATGGAAAGGGTGCTGAGATTTCCAGTGGTTGGACACAGGGGGAAGACATCCTGCAACACAAAAATTGCCCTTGGATTTTCCATTCATCCATTTTCATCATTCCTGTCCCACACTTTTTCCCTTCACTTACAAAATTAATGCCTCCACAGCGCACTTTTGTCTCAGTGATTAATAATTAATTGAAGTTTTATTTATATTTTCGATTTCTATTTCAGTTCAGTACAAAGATCAATTAATATTATCCCTTTAATAAACAAAACTATCCTATGAATATTCAGAATATCCAGAAGGGATAAAATCCTACCTCTTGTTCTGCAGCTTATTTGCTTTTGGATTATTTCTGGTTGCTACAGAGGGAAATAAAAACATTTCATTAACCCTACCTCAGCAACATAGAAAAGACTTAGAAATTTAATACATGAAGTATTAAATGTGCTCCTATTTCATCCCTAATTTGCTTTTCTGGCATTAGAAAAATTGTGGCTCTTTATATTTGTAAGAACAAAAAAAACTGGTACAAAACAAATTTATAACTGACAATTGCTTGTAAAAGGAATCATTAATCTGCAGAGCCCTCTGCCTCAGAACACTAAATAGGAGATTTTGTCTTTTTTCTTTTGGTCTATATTTTAGGCAAAACCAGATATTTTCCATCTGCTTCAAGTTTATCAGCAAGCTGGAGGATAAGATCAATTTTACCCCCATAAAACTCTTCCAGAAATGCCCTTTTTGCAGTTTTCAACCCTTTTTCAGGTGGGAACTACAGATCACAGTAATTGTCTGGAGGGACTAAATTAAATCCCTACATCCCATGGATTTAGGGATGCAAAAACCCTCAGGAAAGCAGGAACACTGGAGATTCAGAGATATTTTCCTCAGAAAACCTGAGAATTCTTTTAATTTCACTTATTGATGAGTCCCTATCAAAGGATTAAAGAACACCTTTGGGAAGAGAATCAAAATATCCTAAATATCCACTTTCTACTTGGGAAACTGGGCAGATGACAGGAGTTTCTGATAAGGAAAGAAGTGGGATCACCTCCAGGGAATGCACATCAAACAGATGGGTCACACGGGGCTGCTGGTCCCGCTCGTCCTCCAGGGAAGAGGTCAGGACATGGAACAGCTCATGGGCATCCTGGAAATGGAGGAAAAAGGGAAAAAAGACATCAAAAAACAGCCCAGGAAGGCTGGAATTCCACAGGACATTCAGGAAAAATTACAGCTCAGAGCCTGGATTTATATTTGTATTTATATTTATAATTTTATATATAATTTATATAATATTGATATTTAAGCACATCTAAAATTTATAATATAGATAATATCATATATAACATTATATATAAATACAAAATATGTAAGTACATACTAAATAAAGAATAATGAAAAATAAAGTTTCTAAATAAATATTTAAATATATTTACTCAATTATATATATGAAGTATATATTATATTGTATATAAACTATATGTAGCTATTATATACAATTACTATAATGTATAATTTTTATATAGATATATTCTTTAAATAGATATATTCTATATATCTATATATCTAATTACATGTATTATTATAATATATTGGATTTATTATATATATTATATATAATTATTATATAATTATCAATATTATATAAAATTACTATATCACTTTATATAGATATATAATAGATTATAATTATATATTACATATAATTGTTATCATATAGTATTATAGATATTATATGCAAGTACTTATTATTATTATTATTATTATTATTATTATTATTATTGTTATTATTGTTATTATTATTATGTGTTTATATTGAATACATTTTGTTGTGCCCAAAAGCTTCCTAACAGCTCAAGGTACTCAACACATTCTGAGCCATATAATCTCACCAAAAAACCTAAAACACTTGGGAGGAAAAAATACCTTCAAATGAATTCCCAAATCCCTGTTTTCCTGGATTTTGAGGGAAGCATAATTGAAATCCATCCTTGGAAATCAGGAGTATATTTTAGGGGTGGGAGAATTGATGGAGTGCATTGGAAATACTGATAAAAATTGCAAATAATTAGGATTACTGAAAAGATGGGAACAGATCAATTACCCAGAGGGAAATCAGGGATCTGCTCTGCTTTAATATTCCTGGCCCTGGTGGTAAGGACAAGGTTGGGAATTCCTCAGAGAGCCCCATTCCCATTCCCAAGCTGGGGAGTTTCCCATCACTTTCTGGAGCAGGATCCAGGTCTGGGAGCCCCAGCCCTGGGAGCTGTCCCAGATTGCCGCTCTCACCTGCTCCTCAGAGGAGGGGATCTGCTAAGGACAAGGTTTGGAATTCCCTGAGGAATATCCCAGCCCACTGTAAGCCCCACTCCCATTCCCAAGCTGGGGAGTTTCCCATCACTTTCTGGAGCAGGATCCAGGTCTGGGAGCCCCAGCCCTGGGGGCTGTCCCAGATTGCTGCACTCACCTGCTCCTCAGAGGAGGGGATCTGCTAAGGACAAGGTTTGGAATTCCCAGCCCACTGAAAGCCCCATTCCCATTCCCAAGCTGGGGAGTTTCCCACCACTTTCTGGAGCAGGACCCAGGTCTGACAGCCCCAGCCCTGGGGGTTTTCCTGCTGCACTCACCTGCTCCTCAAAGGAGGAGATCTGCCACCTGTTCATCCTGAGCACCTCCAGCAGGCAGCTGGCATCCAGGACATCGTCCTCTGGCACCTCCTGGCAGGACAGAGCTGGGGAGGGAAGGCAGGAGGGTCAGGAGGAGCCAAAAATGGGGAAAAATCAGTGTTTTATTGGGTTAAAGCACCACCAGCATCACACCACTTCCACAGGAACATCCCAAGGCAGAAATTTCCTTTAAAAACAACCTGAGAGGGAAGCCAGGGGATCACTAGAGGGTGTCAGAGATGAATTTAGCCCAAAAATTAATCCCCTTGAGCTTAAAATCTTAAATATTTTCTAATAATATTTTGTATTTTACATACTATTTATTCTATAAATTTATTTATATAGTTATTTATTTCTTAGGTTATTTATTTATTTTACTATATAAGTTTATATAAAATTATATTATTTAGTTTATAAGGAGAGTTTCTATTCATATAATATTTTATAGTTTATATTTTATAATAATATTTTGTATGTTATATAATATCTATTACATAAATTTATTTATATAGTTAATTAACTTAGTGTATAATTATATATATATTATATATATATAATAATATATAATATATATTATATATAATTCTATTATTTCTTTTATGATAATATTTTACATTTTATCTTTTCTATTTTATAATAATATTTTGTATGTTATATAATACCTATTATATAAACAGGTATCAATATAATACTAATAATAATTATATAAAGAAATTATTTATATAGTTTATTGATTAATCTATTTGTATAATTTACTTAATATAGAAATTTATTATATAAAAGTATATTAATTATTTCATACTAATATTTTACATTGATATAATATTTTATCTTTTATAATAATATTTTAATTTAATTTTTAATATACAAAACCTTGCAAAGTGAGGTTGAATAGTCTCAGGGTTTTGAGAAAATAGTAAGCTGGGGAAAACAAAAAAGCTTAAATTGTTTGCTAATAATTTTAAATAGAATTCTAAATTTCTTTAATTCTATGGAATTCAGCCTTTCTGTGAAAGGTGGCTGAGCTTTGCCCAAGGCATTTCAATTAATCTGAAAATTAGAGAGGGAAATAAAATAGGGAATACAAACCCCCCACAAGCTTCTTTCTTTGGGAAAAGAGCCTAAAAATGCCAACATTTCAGCGGAAAGATTTAACCCTTGGTTTGCCACAAGAGGAGATGTGCCAGTACCTCTGAGGAGCTGCAGCAGAGTCACTGAGAGGTGCTGGGGCTGCTCCTGGGGCTGCTCCTGCTCTGTCCTGTACTGGGCTGTGAACTCCTCCAGCCACCTGATGAAGGAGGGGCAGGAGGACAAGCCCTGCAGCAGGGAATTCATGAAGCACGTGTTGCCCAGGTTCAGGAGGCCTGGCACGAGCCCTGCAAAGAGAATTGCAAGAGTTTCCACCATAAAATCCAGGGCAAAGATCCAGGTTTTCAGTAGGCATGCTGTGTAATTACAGAAAAATGGGTTTCTGTTAGTTCAGTTTTCAGTTTGTGGTGTTTCAGCTGATTTTTGGTCTTTGAAAAATTTCACAAATTTTTTTCAATATCCATAAAATTAATATATGGTGTATATATAATTAATATGGTGTATATGTGTACAACATGGTGCATATCTGTAGTATCTGTATAATTAATATACGGTGTATATATAATTCAAATATGGTGGTATTAGATATTAATATATATAATATGTATAATTAATATATGGTGTATATAGAATTAATATATGTGTATATATAACTAATATATGGTCATATTATATATTAATTAATATATATAATAAGTATAATTAATATATGGTGTATATATAATTAATATGGTGTATATGTGTATAATATGGTGTATATGTGTAATATGTGTATAATTAGTATGGTGCTATATGATGCTATTATAGATTAATTAATATATATAATAATATGTATAATTAATATATGGTGTATATGTAATTAATATATGGCATATATATAATTAAAATATGGTGGTATTATATACTAATTAATATATATCATTAATTATTATATATAATTAATATATAATAATATATATAATTAATATCTGTGTATATAAAATTAATACAGTGTATGTGTATAATATGTGTATAATTAATATGGTGTATATATAATTGATATATGGTGGTATTATAGATTAATATAATTAATTTATATTAATAACTAGAATAATATATAACTAATACATAATATATATTATTATAAAATGTTATAATTATTATATGTGATAATATAATACTTATATATAGTTAATAATAATTTATTAATTATATTTAGTAATTAACGTAATACAATTTAGTTTAATGAAGCAGTTGCTCAGCATTCTGAATCCAAGGACTCAGATGCCAATTATTCCCTTCCTCGGGGGTTGCCCTGCATCCGATGGAATTCCTTCCCAAAATCCCACCCAGCCAGCGGGAAAAACGGGATCAAGGCGGTGCCGGGGTGGTTCCCGGCACCGGCACCGGCACCCCCAGCCCCCGGTACCTCTCCGCCGCCGTTTCCTGCCGCTGATGGGGCCCCACAGGACGTAAATCCCGGCCGCCAGCGCCGCCGCCGCGCCCCCCAGCACTCCCCAGCTCCGCATGGCTCGGTGCCTGCCACGGGAAAAACGGGAATAGGGTCAGGGGCTGCGGGAAAAACGGGAATAGGGGCAGGGGCTGCGGGAAAAACGGGAATAGGGGCAGGGGCTGCGGGAAAAACGGGACTAGGGGCAGGGGCTGCGGGAACCCCGAGAGCCCTCAGCCCCCCCGGCCTGCCCCGGGAACCGCAGCGTAAAGGGAATGGGGATATTGAAAGGGGAAATGCAGCAGGAAAAGGGCAGGGGAGAAGGGAAGAAAGAAAGGGAAAGGGAGAAAGGAAGGGAAAAGGGAAAGGAAGGAGGTGAGGGAAGAAAGGAGGCGCTCGGCCGAGGCTTCGCCCCGACCAGTCCGAGCTCCCCCCATCCGCCCTCCCCTCAAAGCCGGCCCCCTCCCGTCTCATTCCGAGCCCCTTCCCGCTCCGTCCCGACCCGCTCCGGTGGCAGCCGCCCCCTCCCCTCGGACCTGGCCCCCTCCCCCGCCCGCAGCAGCCGCCGCACCGGCCCGTCCGCCAGCATGGCCGCGCCGGAACGCGGGCGCGCGGCCGGGCGGAGCCGGGGGGGACGGCAGGAGCGCGCGGACCGGCCGGGCGGCCGTGCCGGAAGTGGTGCGGGGGGGCCGGTTATGGAGGGGACCGGCCATGGCTGTGGGCGGTACCGGGGGCGGCACCGGGGGCGGGCCCGGAGCGGTGTGGGCGGCCCGGAGCGTGGGTAATGGGCCTGTTCCCGGCATGACAGCGGCTGTACCGGGCAGCCCTGCGGGTCTCAGGCCGGTCCCGGTGTGACGGGCCTGATCCCCGCGCTGCCCGGCCCTCACGGCCCGCCCGGGGTGTCCCGGAGCCGGGGCTCAGAGCTCCGGGAGAAGAGCGGGACACCGCAGTCCCGCCGCTCCCGTGGCGCTCTGATTGGGATACTGAGGGCAAACACTCCCGGAAAGGTTGTGCAGCCCTGGCAGCGCTGCCCGGGGCAGGGCCGGGTGCGGTGCCCGGGGATTCCCGGTGCCGCTGGATGTGATCCCCGGGATCACGGCCCGGGGCGGCCTCAACAGCGCTGGCAGCACCCGGACTCGGGGCTTTGCTCGGCACAGCCCATCCAGCCCCGCTCGGGCAATGGGGGAACCGCGGCTGAGCCGCGCCCCGCTGAGCCGAGCTCAGCCAAACCGAGCTCAGGCAAACGCTGCGGGCCGAGCCGAGCTGTGCTGAGCTGAGCTCAGCCGTGCCAAACCCCGCTGAGCTGAACTAAGCCAGGCCCAGCCATGGCCAGTGCGGGTGAACCGAGCCGAACCCAGCTGAGCTAAACCGAGCCGTACCGAGCCGAGCTGAGCTGAGCCAAACCAAGCCGAGCTACGCTGAGCTGAGCCGAACCGTGCCAGGCTGAGCCAAACCATGCCGAGCTGAGCTGTGCCAAAGCAGCTGAGCCGTGCCGTGCCGGGCTGAGCCCAGCTAAGCCGAGCCCAGACGCGGCGGTTCCTGCGGAGCTGTCCAGCCTCTCCAGCCTCTCCAGCCCTTCCCGGCGCTCCATCCCGCATCCCGAGCCCGCCATGCGGGAGCGATGAGCGCAGCCGCCGCCCGGCCATGGAGGAGGATTTGTTCCAGCTGAAGCAGCTGCCGTGAGTAGCTCCGGGGGGGGCTCCTGCCCCTCCGGCCGCGGGGATCCCGCCGGGGAGCGGCCGATTCTGCCGGGGAGCCGCTCACAGCCCGGCGGGCAAGGCCGTATTCCCGCCGGAGCTGCCCGGGTGGAGCATCCCGAGGGATGCAGGAGCTGTTTGTTACATAAATTCACTCATCTCGTCTGGGTTTTTTGGGTTTTTTGGTTGGTTGGTTGTTTTTTGTTTGTTTTTTGCTCGGCGTGGTTTTTACCACCATTTTTTTTTGATGGCGGTAAAAAAACAGCAGGGCTTGGGATAAAATCGTGGGGATTTTGGGAAAGGAGACGTTGGGATCGCCTTTGCAGGGGGGTCTGGCTGTAAATAACGTTGTGCTTCCTCGCCATCCTCCTCCTCCTCTTCCTCCTCCTCGCCAGGGAGGAATCGCAGAGCAGGACCTGTCCTGCCAAGGTGGGGTGGGGGGGACCCCAAAAGCCCCGTTGGGATTGGCAGCGTTTCTGGAAAGCTGCACAAGGAAAATGCTGATTTTTGGGATGTGGTTGCTGGATCTGTGCAAAAAATAATAATTATATATATATATATATATAAAAAGGCAAAAACCCAGCCCCAAACCTGATAAAATCTTTGGTGCCTTTAACCCCAGGAATTCCTTCCTTTCCCCTCAATTCCAAATGCTTCCTTTAAAACCAACCTGCTTTTTCCTAATGCTCCATTCTCAGGTGTTTTGCAACATATTTCCTATTTATAAATCATGGGCTCTGCCAGGCGGGGAAGGAATGTTTCAAGTTGGTGTTAAATATTCATGAGCTCGTGTCAATGACAGAGCACCCTGTCCCAAAACATTCCTGCTAAGTTGGTCAGGAACTCCAGCTCTTTTCCAGTCCTTGGTTAGGATTGAGCTTGTCAGGGAAAAGAATTGGAGCTTATTTTATCAGAGGTTATTATTTTACCAAGTTTTTTTTCCCATTTTTAAGACCAAAACCTGGGAATACATTCCAAAGTACCTTCCAGTGCAGCTGTTTTGGTGCTGTGAGATTTTGCAAATAAATGCAGCAGCTCCCTGAGATGTCCCAGATGTGAAAATATTTCCAAGTGTGGAACTCCCTGTGGAGTTTTTTCCTTAGTTTGTATCAGTTTGTTTCATCTATCCCTAAATTATACACCTATAATTTTATTTTCTCTGTTGAGGAATGTGACAATCCCTGCCTGGATTTGTGATTCTCAGGTTTTGCAGGATCCATCACCTCCAGATCTGGGATGATCACAGGTCTCTCCCTGTGACTCTGGGATAATTTAATTTATTTTCAAAACAATTTCACTTGAATCCAAGGGATTTTCACTTTCCAAAGGGGAAAAAGTTCTGCTGTGTTGCAGATAAAGTGAAGGAACTTTGAGGAACTGTTCCCAAATCTTTGGCCACTGAAGACTTCATAAATGGGAAAAGAACCTTCTCTGTGGGAAGAGAGCAAATCCCTCTGACCAAAACATCAAAGCTGTGTCAATTTAGAAAATTCTGGTCTTAAAATACAGATATTTCATTAATGACATGATATTAAATAATTCTGTTGAAGATGAAAGCAGAGTCACAGAATCATCATCCTGCTGGAAAAAAAAAATCTATCCATTCCCTGAATGAGCTCAGTAATTGTATTTCACTCAATAATATTTCAAATTGTTGTGCATTTCTGGAGTTTCTAATCACAAAAACAACTCAGGAAATGGAATTTGGGCTCTTCCTGCCTGGACAAAACCCCTGAAATTCAATGACACAGCAATGCCTAATTCCAATTAAACCCAGGCACACCAAACATGGATCTCATTAAATATGCATCATTCCATCATATTTTCATGACCTCAGTGATTTTATAACTTCGTGGATAGCACAACAACAACCTCTGTGTCCAAACCCAAGGATGAGATCCCATCCCGGGGTAGGACACCTCAAACCAGACCCAAACCCAAATCCCAGTGGAGAGTGGAGACAGGTATTGAAGAGAAACCTTGATGCAAAAGGGATTTCAAACCTCCCCAGCTGGAAAATGCTCCCGGAAGGATCCATCCCGGTTTTTTTGTGCTTGCAGGGTGGTGAAGTTCCGCCGCACGGGGGAGAGCTCGAGGTCGGAGGAGGATGGAATTTCGGGAGAGCACGAGGTGCAGATCGAGGGGGTGAGGACGGAGCTGGAGCCCGTGGAGCTGGGGGATGGAGCTGCAGTGCCCAAGGAATTCGCCAACCCCACGGATGGTGAGCAGGGCTCGTTTTCCTGCTGGGGGAGCCTTGTGGGATCTCTTCATCTCAGTCAGGCTGGGTGCAGGGGGTTTGGAGAAGTTAAGGATGCCCTGATATAAATAATAACTCAGGGAAATTGTATTAGAGCTGAAAATGGTGGTTTGATTAGCCCATTGCCTGTGGGGTGCTCTCTGTGCTCCTTTTTGTGTCCCCAGTGCTGGGGAGTTGTGGGGAGTTGTCCCCAGTTGCTGGATCCACAACTCCTGTAAGGGAGTTGTGGATCCAGCTGCCACACTGGAATTTGAATGTTCCCTCAGGAGCTGCTCACAGCTGGCTCTCCTTCAAGGCTGAGATGAATCTGCAGAGTTCCTGGCTCCTCTTTTCCTAGAGGACATCAGGAATGTCCATCTTAGGGCTGGCTTTTCTCAGGAAGGAATCCACTGGAATTGTTTTTTTTGCAGATACTTTCATGGTGGAGGATGCAGTGGAAGCCATTGGATTTGGGAAGTTCCAGTGGAAGCTCTCTGTCATTACTGGATTGGCATGGGCAAGTAATTGGGATCAGGATCAATTCATGATCATCACTTAGAGAATCTCAGGGATTTCAGATAATGGGGGTAGAGAGGCTCCAAGCAGATAAATGCACAATAAAGCAGGAATTTCACTGGGAATTCTAAACCACCAGCAGCACTCAGCCTTGCTGTGAGGGGTAATGATGGATTCCTTTGTCTCTGAAGTTCTTAGAAATCAGGCCTTGGAAAACCATTTCAATTCTCCACTTCAGTTTGGATTCAAATGAAAGAGGTTCCAGGCTGCTCCTGCAGTGATTTTGCCACATTCCTCCCATCAGCTGCCCCCTCAGTTGTCTGCATCAGTCAGGATTGCTGTAATCTCAGTTTCAGAGGAGCAGCAGCCCAGCACTTCCACTATTAACTTTGATATCAACAACAAAAAAGTCTAGGTTTCCATTTTTCTGCTCTTTCTGAAGCTCTGAGTTCCACCTCCTGTGGTGTATTTCAGGATCCTGATCCCTGGAGCTGTATTTACTGGCTTTTATCCATGTAAAAAGCTGGAATCTGTCATGGTTTAGATCCTAAACCAAATGTGGAATTTGGTTTCCAGGAGTGCAAATCCAGGAATGTTTAAGGGAATAAGTTACAAGGTATTAAACACTCCTGACTGAATCCATGTGTGAAGGGGCTGAAAGCTGGAATTTGCACTATGGAAGTGACTGAACCTGTGTCACTGCCCAGCCAAACCTCCTCAAAACCTTTGGATTCAGCTCTTTGAATCCTCTCTGCCAGAATTCCTAAAAGTGCTGACAATCAGAAATGAGTTTAAATGTTAAATATTAAACATTTTCTTCAACCACAAGGTGGGAACATCACGGAAATGTCACCAAGGCCTATTATTGACTCCTAAATCCACCTGATTTGCAGGCACTTGTTGATTTTTGCTTTCTCTTCCCCCTGCAGATGGCAGATGCCATGGAAATGATGATTTTAAGTATCCTTGCTCCTCAGCTGCACTGTGAGTGGCGCTTACCCAGCTGGCAGGTTGCATTGCTCACCTCGGTAGGAAAAATACCTGACAGCTCCTGTCTTCCCTGAGGTCTTGCCATCATTGTTATCCAGATATTTTGCTTTGTATTCCCTAAAATTAAATCTCCTCATGGCCTTTGCAGGTTGCCTTCAGCTTGGAAGTTTTAAAAAAAGATTTAGAGGAGCTTTTAGAAGGTTGAAGTAATGAAATTCAGTGAGAACTGAGGGCATTTTGCAGGTTTCAGACTCAAAGTTTCATGTAATTTCCAGGAAAACCTATGAATTCACTCAGATTCATCCTAAAATTCAAACCATCTGATTAATTTTTAAAAAATTGGTAAAGTTTTATTATCATGCTTGCAAATCTTTCTCTCTCCCCACATCTAAGCTCTCTGACATGCTGAGAGTCCTGAGAGAGAACAAACAGTTGATTTTTGAGGTTAGACTCAATGATATCAGAAATCTTTTCCAGCCTAAATTCCAGTGATCTTTGGAAGCAGAGATCTTACAGCACCACCTCCAAGGATAGTGCTGTGATGTTGGAATCCTGCAGTGCCTTTAGGGATAAGAAAACAAATTTGGGAGCCCTTCTCTGAGCACAGGCCACTGCTGAATGCAGGGACTTTTTCCCCTGAATTTCTCTCTCCTTTGGTTGTTAATACCTTTTGTTTGATTGTGTAAAATGCTTCAAATGCCTCAGCAGATTGAAATGGTGTCCTTGAATCCCATGAATGTCCCATCCCTGAGTGTATCTCAGCACAAGACTGTCACCTCTGAAAAGGCTTCAGGGGTATTTTCTCTCACACTTCAGACTTTTGTAAACTTTTAAGGTGTAATTTTATCTCCATTCAAACCTGGGAGCTGCTGAGGATGGTGGTAGGAGGCTGGAGGAGAGCTCTGTCCTGCAGATCTCAACCAACACCTCCTCAGCATTTATTCAGGAATATTTTCCTTGGAGCTGGAGAGCTCTGTGTCCTCCAGGGCTGGACTCACAATGGGACAATACCAGTGTGCCCAGTCCAGGCCAGACTGGGATTGTCTGGATTGTCAGTGATGGATTTTTTAATGCAAAGCTGACTTGAGGAGGAACCTTGTTACTTCCCTGCTCCAACCCAGAGAGAACTGGATGATCTTTAAGGCCCTTTCCAACCCAACCCATTCTCTGACCTCCTGCACATCTCCCTCTGTTTTGGGCTGAAATGTTTTGGTTCAACTGGAAGCTTGTGTTCTGTGTTTGCCACACTGGAATTTTCACTTGTTAAGGGAAAGGGTTTTTTTTTCCTGCTGTTCCACAGGTGGTGTTTGTGGGAATGATGTCCAGCTCCACGCTCTGGGGAAACATTTCAGACCAGTATGGGAGGAAAACAGTAAGTCTGCAGCTCCTGCTGGGATCTATCCCAATATTTCTGCAGCATGGACATTTCAATGCCACTGGCAGGGGGTACCCAGAGAAGCTGTGGCTGCCTCATCCCTGGAAGTGTTTGAGGCCAGGTTAGAGCACCCTGGGATAGTGGAAGGTGTTCCTACACCTGGAATGGGATGAGCTTTAAGGTCCCTTCCAACCCAAACCCTTCCAGGATTCCACATTCCCAAATGTCCACATGTACAAAGCAGCACTAAGCACATCCAGAACTGAGCTCCTATGAAACAGAAAGCATCTGAAGCTCTGTTTTACACTTCAATTTGTGTTACAGTGATTTTTAATCTTGCTGAACACAGGGCCTGAAGATCAGCGTGTTGTGGACACTCTACTATGGGATCCTCAGTGGATTTGCTCCCATTTACAGCTGGATCCTCGTGCTGAGGGGCCTGGTGGGATTTGGGATTGGAGGAGTGCCTCAGTCGTAAGTAAATATTCACCACTCCAAACTTCCTCATTTCTCTTTCTTTCTTTCTTATGAGTTTCTCCTGTAGGACTGAAGTCTTGTTTCTGTTCAGCCACCCCAAACCTTGGTCTTTTTGCAAGGCAGGTCGTGCCTTGACCAGCAGGATTTAGAGGCAGAGCTGAGCCCTGAGCCTGATTGTAAAACCCCAGATTATTGTTCAGTCAGAGCCTGAACTTCCCCATCTCACCCTGAGCTGGAATTTCAAACCCACACAGCCCAGACCTGGAGCTGTGGAGATGCTGGGATGGCTCAGAAGGAAAAGGAAGTGTCAGGATATTTCTCTTACCATTGTGTGGTTCCTTTCACTGAAGAGAGGGATCCATAAATTTTCCACCTGCAATAAATAACCCTGCTCTAGGCTTTTAATTATAGATGTAAAGGGAAGGGTACAGCCATTCTCTCTTCTCTCTCTGTAGTCTTCCATCCTTACCAATAATTGATTTTTTTTTTTTTTGCCTTCTGGAGGTGCTATTTTGGAGCAGGCAGAGCCTGGCTTGGATTGATGGCTCACAGATTCCTTCCCAGTGGCTTCCATGGCCACTCCCAGATAAAAACCCAGAGCTGCAGGTGCAGCCCAGCCAGGGCCACTGGACTTGGCTCACTGAGGTTCTGTGGCTTCATGAGAGAAAAACCAGAGCCAGTTACTGATCTCAGAGTGGATCCCCTCCTCCCTGAGTCTGTTTCCTGTTCTGACTGTGACAGGGGTTTATTTGACAGAGGGGTAAACATGGATAAAGCAGGAAAAGTAGCTCCTTTCTAATACCCTTAAGCTGTGTGATTTTGGAGGTGAGTGCCTGGATCTCCATGGAGTGAGTGAAATTTCCTCCTCTGGACTGGCTCCAACAATTCCATGTCCTTCTTTTGCTGGGGTCATTCACCAGCTCCTGTTTTCTCTGCACTGCAGAGGGACCTGAGCTACACTTGAAGATGTGATTTGAGTTCTCTAAATCTCTGCTTGAATGAAATATTGTTTGAAACTTCCTGCTTTCCACAAACTGAGCAGCTCCTCAGAGATCAATCCACTCTTTAAGTTAGTAGGAATTTTGTCCCAAACCTCAAAGGAAGCAGGAACAGACTGAGTCAATGGAATGCAAACAGAGCAAAGCCAAACCTTTCCAGATTGAAAGAGATGACAGAGCCTGGACTGGCTGCTGCCTGAATTCCTCCTCAGGAACTCCTCCTGGAGAAGCTTTGCCATCACTCCTTGGCACAGGCATGAAACAAAGCCTCAGTGGTTGCTCTTTGAATCCCACAATAAAAGAATGCAAATTATTTTATATCAGTGACATGAAGGTATTCCCCTCTTGGAGAATTGAACCCTGGCACAAGAGATGGATGGGAATTCTCTGAGCCAGCTGTAAAACCCTGAAGAAATTCTTTATCCAGCAAGAGTTTGTGTTGAATTCTGATGGACCACACTGAAAATAGCAGCTAAAAATGGTATTTCCAATGGTGCTCTGGCTCAGAGCAGGGCTATGAAAACAAGAGCATCAAGATCTGCATTTAACTGATGAACAAAACCACACAAAAAGAGCAAACTGTGTCCTCTCTTGCAATGTTGAAGGGTTTGTTCTGGGGTGGAAGGGAGGTGTGACCCAGTGTCACAGCTTGGCTGGCTCTGGGGATAGGGAGAGCTTTGAGTCACTGCTCTGAGTTTGGCAGCTTTATTAAAAGGCAAAAGGGATGTTTGAACCTGTGGCATTTCCCTCTCTGTGCTGACATTTTCCTCTCTGTTCCCTTTTTTAGGGTAACTTTATATGCTGAGTTCCTTCCAATGAAAGCCAGAGCAAAATGCATTTTATTAATAGAGGTGAGTGGGTGTATTCTGATCCTCAAGGGATAAATCCTCTGGTGGTCACATCCCTTCCATCCTCCTGCCTGGAAATCCCCTCAGAGCTGCAGCCAGGCCTGGCCTGTCCATCCTGGTGGAGCTGAGTCACTCCTGAGCTCTGCTACCAGCCCAGCTCCAAAAGCAGCAGAAACTTTTCCTGTCACACTCCACACTTGGTGTTGAATTTTCTTTTCTCCAAATTCTTTTGCACCCAGGGCTGCAGAGTGAGCACGAGAGGGGCATTGGGTGTCCATGATTTTGTGTTGAAATGCATCTCAATGATGGATTTGGAGAGCTGACAGCTCCACAAATTCAGTGCTAAATTCAGCTCCACATCTTCGTCCAAACCTGTCAGAGTCACTCAGGGCAGAATTTTGGCCTTGGAATATTTTGAGGCAGAATTCGCACCCCTGGAATTTCTCTCTCCAGCCATCCCTGATGAGCACAGCCTGGAATGTTCCAAAGAAAAGGCCTTGGGAGCACTCCATTCCTCATTTTTTTCTGTTGGTTTTCCTTCTTCCAGGTGTTCTGGGCCCTTGGGACTGTGTTTGAAGTGCTCCTGGCAGTGGTGGTGATGCCCACGCTCGGCTGGCGCTGGCTCCTCATCCTCTCTGCCCTCCCACTCCTGCTCTTTGCTGGCCTATGTTTTGTAGGTATTCCTCATGGATTCATGTGAATTCCTGCAATTCCCATTCCTCTACCCCATTTTGTGACCCAGCTGAAGGAAATCAGGGCAGTTTTGAGCTCTCTGGTGGTGTCTTCTGTGAAATGACTGAAATATTGACCAAAAAATGCAGTGTCAACAGGGTGCTGGGAAAAACATTCCAGGGAAAGTTGTGTTGATGTGACTGTAATTGCTGGAGGACAATGCAGGGCTGGAACTTGGTGAAATCGACCTGGAACCCTCTCCAATTTAATTACTTTGTTCCAACTAAGCTCAGTGGAATCAACATTTTATCAAAAGCTGTTGCTATTTCCTGAAATTCTCTTGAGATTTTGTCACTTCTATAATAAATTTCCACTTAAGAATCCTCCCAAATCAGGGATAGGATCTGCAGAGTGCAGGTCAGATCCAAAATAAGTTAACCCTGATCTTCAGTGATTAATTTTATTATTTATTAGGTGATATCTTTTTATTCCTTAGTTTTTCAGGAATACCTGCAGTTATCCAGGCGATCACAAGCTTGTTCTAAATTAAAAGGAGCCTAAACCCATACATTTTATTCCATTTTATTCCCAAAATTCCGTAAATTTTGGAATGCCAGGAGCATCTTGTTATCTGCCCTGGAGCGTGGGCTCTGCCATTCCTGCACAGAAGGGATAATGTAAAAAAACTGCAAAAATTCCCAACAGCTCTCAGGGAAAAACCCAAAGGAATGGAAGGGAAAGAGTTCTGAGTGATGGGGAAAGTGGGGTTTGCAGTTTTCAAAGCCTGATGAGATGATCCTTGGAGTTCTTCCAGCTTAGTTCTGTAATCCTTTGTTATGTGAGAATCTGCTGGAGTCGCTGAGATTCCCCCAAGGAAAATCCCAGATTTATTTATTGCTGGTTGTGACACCCTCCTGTATGTGTGACCTGCTCTGCTCCCTTAGTGGCTGCCAGAAAGTGCCAGGTATGATGTGTTATCTGGGAACCAGGAGAAGGCTCTGGCCACTTTGAAGAGGATTGCCACAGAAAATGGAGCTCCAATGCCCTTGGGAAAACTGGTGGTTTCCAGGCAGGTATGTACAAGTCACAGAACAGTGAAACTGAGGGGGTTTGTGAGCAAATCAATGTGCTGTTCAATTTTAATGTCTCAGCTAGGCAGAAAAAAGTGAGGTTTGATCATTTAGTCCTCTTTCCCACTGAGGAAGAGTTAATTTCTCATTTGGAAATGAAAAGCAGCTTTAAAATGGGCATTTAATGTTATTTACCCTCACTGTTATTAAAGAAAACCAAACCTTGTGGTTGTTGAAGAGCTCAGGTCAGAATTCCTGGATCTGAATGCATGAGATAAAATGAAATTTGACACTTTAGCTGTCCCTCATCACCCAACTTCTGCTTGTTCCCAACAGGAGGACCGAGGCAAAATGAGGGATCTTTTCACCCCCCATTTCCGCTGGACCACGTTGTTGCTCTGGTTTATTTGGTAAGACAAAACCTAAAGGTTCAATGCCAGCACAGCTCTAAATGGCTTTTACTGAAGGGATTTTACTCAAATACAGAAACTTCCTCCTCAGAAAAAAAACCCAAACAAAAAAAAAACCACCCCCAACCTGTATTGATTTGTAATTTATTCAACCACCCAAGCATTCCAAATCAAATTGCCCTTTAGTTTTCTGAATGCTGAAATAGCTTTGAGGTAGGACTTTTGATTGGTGGTGTTTCTTTTAAGTTGGACCAGCTGAAACTTCCTCTCTCATTTGCTTCCTTGCAGGTTTTCCAATGCTTTTTCATATTATGGATTAGTTTTATTAACTACAGAGCTCTTCCAAGCAGGAGATGTTTGCAGCAGTGAGTATTGCTCCATCTTTTCTTTTTAAATATGTCCTCTTAAAACTGCTGGAATATCTTTTATTAGATCATCTTCTGCTGGTGGTTTGGAAAAGGAACATGGCTGAGTTTTAAGTTTATTTTAAATTTTTCATCATCTCTGCCCAGTGCAGAGAGGTCCTGCAGTGGTTTTGAGCCCAAAATGTCAAACAGGAAGACAACCTTCAAGGCAGATCTGTTATCTGTCCCTCTTGATTAAAAAAAGTGATTGAATAAATACAAGTTTGCAGATTTGACAGGTCTAATTAGTTCTGAGAGAGAGAAACTGCTGCTGTGGAGCTCCTGGGTTCTCAAGATGGGAAAACCTGCTGAGAAAAAAGATAATGGTGGGAAATCGACATCCTTTGTGTTGCAGATTTTTTTGGGGGAAAAAGAAGGTGCTTTGACTGAGTTAAGAAGAGGCTTGAACAGTTTGATTCCTCAGGGGAGGAATGATTGCATTCAGAACATTTGTAATTAGGGAAAACTGCCTGGAAGTTGGGAAATGATAAAAGGAGGATGGGGAGTGTTGGAGCAGCCCCAGCTTCCAGGGCTGAACAGCAGTGATGAGCTCTGAGAGCTCTGACTCAGGTTTGCCTCCCCAGAGGAGGATGTAGCCCTTAAAAACCGTTGTTTTTATAAGGACATGGGGATTTTCAGTATTCTCAGAGTGTAGGAAGTGTTGGGATCCCAATTTGTGGTGGGAGAAACTGAATTATTGGAGTTAATTCTGTCCTGAGCCCTGGACTGGAAAATAATTCTGGCTGTACAGCTGATAAGGAGGTGGAATTTTCACTGAGCTGAGACATCCTGTCACAGAAAATGTTATAAATGTTCAGTGTTTGCAGGCAAAAATCACCAAGCATTGCTCTTCAATGCCCCTCTGACTCTGAATTCCATCCCAGCAGCACTGCAGGCATTCAGAAGAGGAATAACAATTAAATCCAAGGGGCAGAATCATTTGAATTTCTATCCCTAAACAAATTCCCAGAAGTATTTTAAAGGATGGTTGGGTGCAGTGAATCCATACCAGTCCTTCCAGCCCATCCCTTCCTAAATTTCAGCAGTAAAAATGAGAGACCCAGCAGGAAGGGTAAATAGGGAAGAGTTTGCTTAAAATATATTGAATATTTGTGTTTTTTTCCCTGCAGTATCCAGCAGAAGGCAGGAAGTAAAAGCCAAGTGCAGCCTGACCTGTGAGTACCTGACAGAGGAAGATTACACTGACCTGCTCTGGACAACCCTGTCAGAATTCCCTGGTAAGGAGCAATGGGAAGCTCCAGATTTTCCTTGGAATGGCTCAGGGTGTGGCAATGGGCTCTGGCAGCAGCAGTGGGACTGGCATGTCTGGTCTGATGCTTCCTACAGCACTCAGAGCTCCTTGCTGTAGCTGTGGATTCTCCCTGCCCTGGGATCACTCCAGAAAAAAATCAGGCATTGCTCTGGAATGGCCCCTGTGTGTGTTCCAACCCAGCAACACTTCAGGAGGAGGAAAACCTCAATCAAAGGGGCAGAAACACTGGAATCTCTATCCATAAGTGACTTTCCAGAAGTGTTTTCAAAGGATAATGGGTGCAGTGAATCCATGGAGAACTTGCTCCCTAAATCTCTGTGTCCAGCCTCAGTCCTGATCCTGTGATTTTCAGGCAATTCCAGCAAATTTTAATGGACAGGACAAGCAAAATAGTGTGAAACAGCCATTGATCCTTCAGCTGGAGGGGATCTCCCAGTGTTAATCTGATTGAAA
This sequence comes from Serinus canaria, assembly GCF_022539315.1. Taxonomy (NCBI): domain Eukaryota; kingdom Metazoa; phylum Chordata; class Aves; order Passeriformes; family Fringillidae; genus Serinus; species Serinus canaria. The sequence goes on from NC_066329.1 coordinate 10,027,602, forward strand.
CAACACCAGAGACAGGGATCAGGATGTTTTCACTCTCCTGGATCATCATTTCAGGGCTGAAAGCTCAAGGAGAAGTCATTTAATGAATGATAATTTGCAAGTATGACTGAGAAATATGCACAGTCATTGCTAAGAGGAGTGTGCTGCCAAACAGGAATTTTGGGAAGGATACCCAGGAAAAAAGAGTGGGTGCCTGGAGTGGTGCTGTGGCTGCAAGGTCTGGTTTGATCCTCACACACTCTGAGGTGGGAGTGAGAAATGTTGACAGGGTATCTCTGGATGTGACACTGATGCTGGAATAATCCCCACTCCTGCTGTGCATCAGCTTTCAAAAGGATCTGGGGAAATTGCATTGGAGGGAAGATTTAATAGTGAGATTTACTGAGCTTGATCTATTTCCTATCAAAAATCAGGGGAGAAATAATTTGGTGAAACATCTAAATAACAGAACAGAAAGAAAACACCACATTCTAAAGAGCCCTTAAATCTGCCAGGGAACAATGGCCAGAAGTTCTTCCAGTGAGCCATGAGCAGGTGTTTTAGGCATTCCCATCAGTAATCCCTGGATGGGAGTGTGGATTTATGGATTTGTGGAGCATGCAGCAGGGCTCTGCAGCTGGCACACAGAATTCCTGTTTTCACATGGCACCAGCACCGATCCATCCCACAGCCCTGCCTGGGGCCAGCAAAGGCTTGGAAAGAGAGGCCAAAATTTCCAATCTAAACCATCCAGGCTGTGTTAAATCTGCTGCAAGCCCTCTTTGCTGGATTCCCAAGGGTCTCCTGGTCTCTTCCCACAGGTGTGTTGGTGACCCTGTGGATCATCGACCGCATCGGCCGCAAGAAAACCATGGCCCTGTCCTTCCTTGTCTTCTCCTTCTGCAGCCTCCTGCTCTTTCTCTGTGTTGGAAGGTGAGTCCAGCACAGGGAACAAGTGGAGTAAAGGATTTCTCCATGTCCTCTCCTGGTTGTGGTGGGAGAATTGGGAGTGGTGGTTTGAAAAGCTGTGGGATGGTCATGGCTCAGCTGGAGAAGGATTTAAGGCTGGGGTTGGGTTTTCTCACCAGAGTTTGGGAGGGAAGTAAAAGTGAATTCCAAGTGAACCCAGCAGATTGTACTTAACATTCCCAAACTCTGCTCTCCTCTTTCTCCTCACAGAAATGTTCTTACTGTGCTGCTCTTCATTGCAAGAGCTTTTATTTCAGGAGGATTTCAGGCTGCTTATGTTTACACTCCTGAGGTAAGGGGGTTGTTGTGGTGATGGGAATATTCAAGGGGAGTGAGAACAGGATGGGAAAGTCATTTTGATGATCTGTTCCCAATGGACCTCACCCCAGACTGCAGCTGTAGATCCCATTGTCATTGTCTGACAGAGTGGGCTGTGGCACCATTTATTAATTCCCATTGATTTAGGAGTGGAAGGAGGAAAATTCCCACTGGGATTGATGGGATGTTTTTTTTCCACAGGTTTATCCCACAGCCACACGTGCTTTGGGCCTGGGATCGTGCAGTGGAATGGCCAGAGTGGGAGCCCTCATAACCCCATTCATTGCACAGGTAAATCCCTTCTCCTCTGAGACTGGACACACAGAAAGCTTGGATTGATGATCCTGGAGGTCTTTTCCAGCTTCAGCAATTCCATGATTCTATGAAGGTGATGTAGAACCTGCTTTTCTTCCACTATCCCAGGTTGCTCCAAGCTCTGTCCTTGGACATTTCCAGGGATGGAGGAGCCACAGTTTCTCTGGGCAACCTGTGCCAGGACCTCCCATCCTCACAGGGAAGAATTCCTTCCTAAAATCCAATCTAATCCTGACCTCTGAGAGTTTAAAACCACTGTCCCTTGTCCTGGCATGATCTATAAAATCTCCCTCCTTTCCAGAAACTTCAGGTTAAACTTTATTCCCAATACTACAATTAAAATTTCTGTTGCTCCACCAGTGTATTTCCATGCTGAGGTGCTGTTTTGCATTCCCTGCCTTTCTCCTGCAGGTGATGTTGGAATCTTCAGTCTATCTGACTCTGCTGGTTTACAGTGGCTGCTGCCTGCTGGCTGCCCTGGCCTCCTGCTTCCTGCCCATCGAGACCAAGGGCCGTGGCCTGCAGGAGTCCAGCCACAAGGAATGGGGCCAGGAGATGGTGGGCAGAGGATCTCATTCCCCAGGGGAATCACAGGAATGATGGGACATGGAAACCTGCTGGAAGGATGAAGGATAGGAGCAAGATGTCTCCCAAAACCTCCGAGCCTGAAGCATGGAAAGCTGACCACCATCACTGCCATCCTCACGTGTCAAACTGCAGGAGTTTGGGGTTGAACCTCAGCAAATTGTGTTTCTGCTGCTCTTTGCTCACACTCATAAAAACTTTTTTGGATGGAGAGGCCTTTGATCCAGATATCCTTGGAAGTTTAGCAGGAGGGGTTTCTCTTCAGTCTGTCGTGCTTGCATGGTCAGCTTTTCAGCTTAAAATGTCCTGTGCCAAGCAAATGCCAAGTGACTGCAGCCCAGCATAAGCTGTCATTAAAACACTGAGCTCTTGATGCCTAAAACCAAGAGGTTCATCTTTAGTGAGGCTCTGGCCTGGCACAGGGTGGATTCCATCCCTACCACTATGGATTAAATGCCTGCCTTGCACTTTTAGCCATCAAAACCATCACCAAAATGTGATTCTGTCAAACCAACCCAGGCTTTCCAGTTGGGTTTTGTTTCTGGCGAGTGGATTGCTTGGAATCTGATTCCTGACTGTTTCTCCCATCCCAGGTGGGTAGTTGGAGCAGGGAGGGTGGTGTTTGCTGCAGAGCTGAGACCTTGTAGCAGAAATGTAAATCACAGAATCGTTAAGGTTGGAAAAGACCTCCAAGCTCATCAAGTCCAATGTGTAAATCCTCATGTTTTGAAGCAGAATTGGACTTCTCTGGCATTGCCAGGGACCTTGAGCTCTCTGTCTGTTGCTTGGAGTGAGGAGGTTCTCACTCTTGGGGATCCAGGTGTGTCCCTGCTCCATTACCTGGGCACATCCTCATGGTGGGGTAGCCCCAGCTGGAGTTGGGAGCTGCTGTTGGGATGGAGCCACTCCCTGACAGCTGGGCAGGACCTTTCCTGCTGATTGTACCTGGACTGGTGACAAAGGAATGTAGCTGGAATAAATGAGCAAAACCATGGGAAGAGCCCATCTGTAATGCCCTTGGATGAGGGACATCCCTCCTTCAGGTGTGGCTCAAGGGATGATCCTGCTCTTGTCAGGGAATGTAACAGAGCTCAGGTGAGGACAGGCTCATCTGGTTTGTCACAAACCTGTCCCTGGGCACAAGTCAGATGGCAGAGTCTGTGGGAATGTGTAGAGATCTGAGATGTACCTCAGTGGATGTTCAGGATTCCAGACCTTGGGACACACAACCAAATGTGGCTGAGATGGACTCGGTGAGGCTGTGGCAGCAGTGGGGGTTTGTGGCCTGAGCAAGTGACTCACCTGAACACAGGTAAATGTGCAACACATTTTTACACTTGAACATTTTAAGTATCCTGGGAAGCAGGTCCCATTCCTGGGGTCAGGAATAGGTCTCCAAGTCCATGTTTGGTGCAGTACAAGTGAGCACTGTGGGGCACAGCTGTCACTGGGGGTCACATCTCTGAGGTCACTGCAATGCTCCATCACATGCCAGGCTGCTTGTTTGGAGACTGAGGGGAAAAGAGAAGTGGAAAATTCCTTAAAGAAAGCCAGGAAACTCAGGCTGATGGAAGAGGCCAAAGAGGTTGAAATTGTGTGAGGGGGGATGTTCTGCTGAGAGCAGTTTGCCAAGGCACCAAGTGTCCATCCAGTCCCACTGGAGGATGGTGACTCAGTGAAGGATTCCAGGAATGGTTGGTGGAAACAGGCAAGCTTGGCTTTTCCCAGCGAGATGAAAATGAATTCAGCTCCCAAGGGATCCCTGGGCTCAGCTGTGGGTGGTGGCACAAAACCCTCTGTCCCTTCCAGCTGGGTTGGTTCCCTTTGTGTCCTGTCCCTGTGTCCTCATGCTCCACCAAAATCAAGCTCCAGCTGATCCCAGTAAACTGACAGGGCTCTCATGGCACTGACACCAAGCACAGCTCATTTGTTCACCTCCTTCTGCCAGGCTGGAGTTGGGTCCTTCTCCCTGTGTGCTTAGGGCAGCCTGGAGCAGAGCCAGAGGGAATTTTTCCATGGAATACCAGAATTCCCAAGTGATTTGGGTTGGGAGGGACCTTAAAGCTCATCCAGGCAGGGACACTTTCCACTAGACCAGGTTGCTCCAATCCCCATCCTCACCTGACCTTGAACACTTCCAGGGATGGGGAACCTCTCTGCTTTCACTTGGAGTTTCCCCTGATGTGCTGGATATGGGACACAGCAGTGAGGAAGCAGATCCTGGATGGGTTTAACCAGATATTACCCCACATGTGTGGCCAGAGAGCTGGAAAAGCTGCTGGAGCTGGGATCTGCTGGAGCTGGGTTTGCCTGTGCACAGTCAGGCTGTTCACCCCTCAGTGACCCTCTGACATTCCATCCTCATCCTGCTGCTGCTGGAGGCCCTCAAGGCCATTCCAGTCACCCAGGTGTTTCCATGCTTCCTTCCTTGGGCTTGCCATGAGCTGTGTCTGCATCCCAAAACTCTGGAATTGAGCCTGGCTAGAGGTGACAGAGAATCCAAAGTGCAGGACAGGCCATGGCCCAGTTTGTTACTCAATGCCTTGAGTTAAAATTCTGCTTCCCTGGGGTAATGTTCACATCTCACTCCATTTTTTTAAGTGAATATTCAGCAGTTTTAAAGAATTGCATCCAATGGCCTTTAGAGAGTTTTAGGTGAAGTTTCTCTGTTCATGCACACCTGGGTCCTACAGATAAGCCACTTCCCAGGTAAAGATTTATAGGGAATGCAACATTTTCCATGCTGTGGAATAGATCAGTTTTAACCTGTGACATTTACAGTGTTAACCAAAAAATGGAAGGCGTTTTTGCTTTTCACTTTTTATGAATTCTGCACTAAAAAAAAAAAAAATCTATTTAATGATAGGTATACCAAGATTGGTGTTGCTGGTTCTTTGATTTTGTTGAAGCTTGATCCAAAGCTCACTGAAATCTGGGAAAATCTCCTGTGGATATCCATGGGCTTTGGATCAGCTGAATAAAAGGGAGAGGTAGAAGCCCCACCACAGCTGATCCCACCTGGCTGAATTCAGCAGGAGCCCATTGGGCACTGCAGAAACAGAGCTGGAATTGAGGATTTGCAGGAATTTGCATATAATTAATAAGAGAAGGCCATTTTAGTTTGTTCACTGAGAACACTGGGGTTGACACACACCAGTTCTAAATCACCACTATAGATTTTATCAGTAGGCCAGCACCATTTAGGTACAAAACAAACTTCCAAAGAATCCTTTTCCACACTGGGTATTTCTCACTGGTAAAGGAATTACTGCAACTGCTTTGTTTCAAACAGGAAAGTGAGATCCTTTGGAATTTAAACAGAATTGTGGGATTTGGTTTTGCCAAGCTGGTGTGGGAATGTAATTCCCCAAGTGTGCTTGGATGGGATGATTTGTTATTCCCAAATACTTGCTGAAAGAGCAATGAATGTCTCCATGTCTGAATGTACAGTTTCTAAGCTGGATTTACATTTTAATGTTGAAAAACTTGGTGTATCTCAAGCTTGTTGTAAAATACTCCTCTGGTTCCTGTTCCTGACATGGCATTGGAGAGTTGAAGTCCACATTAGATATTTTATGTTAAACAAATAAATAGTTTTTTCAGGAAATAAGTTTTTGGCTCTTCTGAGGGATGTTTAGGAGGGGTCATGATTTTGCTTTTTTTTTGTTTGTTTGTTTTGTCTTGGTGTTCAGAGGTTTGAGCTACAGTGCTCAGCACTCTGCAGGTCTGACGCATTTTCTGTCTGTTTTGTGTATTTAGATGTAAAGAAAAGTCACAGGATTCCTGCTCCCATTGTAAGTGACCTCATGCAGCAAAATATTGTGGATGCTGCATCCCTGGAAGTGTTCCAGGCAGGGTTGGACAGGGCTTGGAGCAACCTGGGATAGGGGAAGTTGTCCCTGCCCATTGCAGGGGTGGGACTGGATGAGCTTCACGATCCCTTCTCACCCAAACCATTCTGGGATTCTATAATTTTTAAAATTCTCTTAAATATTTAATTGATTTTCATCTTTAATTCAGTTTGGACACTAAACCCCAGCCAGTTTGGCCTCTTCCCTGTGTGTGCTGGCATCAGGTGGCTGCACATGTGTCTGGACTTTGGGGCAGGGAGGGTTCCTTCTACTCATTTCCATTTCAGTAGAAACCCTTCATTTCCCTATCACTTTTCTAAACCATAATTAAGTGCCCAACCCTATTTTCCTCTACCCTGTCACTGACATTCTTATTTTGATGCCCAATAATTTACAGGCAGGAGGTGGTTGAAGGATGAGTCAAAATGAAGCTGTAAATCTTTCTCATGCTAATGCAGGGTGTTCTCATCCCAGAGTGCTTCCATCTTCCTTCTCCCAGCCTGGCCTGCAGAGCCTCCTTCCTGGGAATGGAATTACTTGGGAACTAGAGGGGTTTGTGTGGCTGAAGCTATGCTGGGGGAAATATTCTTTCATCTGTGGTAAGTTTTTGGCATCCTCAGGCATTTCTAAAGCTCATCCTTAAGATCATGGAATGTCCTGAGCTGAAAGGAACCACAGGGATCATCATCCAGTTCAACTCCTGGCCCTGCACAGACTCCCCAACAATCCCACCCTGTGCATCCCTGGGAGTGGTGTCCAAACACTCTTTGAGCTCTGGCTGGAGTTTTCCCAAATGCCAGAGCTGCTGTTTGCTGACTTCCCTGATACTTGATGTGCTTCCAGCTTTGTTCTGGGTCACAGGAGATCCTTGTGGAGAACTGGGAGTTTCTAAAATGTGCTGACACTGGACATGGGAGGTGGTGCTTTGTGTGTGTCAGAGGACATGCAGGAATTGTCCAGACCCCATTCCCTGACTCCCTGGCCTCAAAATGAATTTCAGTCCCTCAGTGGGGAATTGGCCTAGGGAAGCCGTGGCTGCCCCATCCCTGGAAGTGTCCAAGGCCAGGTTGGAGGAGGCTTGGAGAAACCTGGGATAGTGGAAGGTATCCCTGTCCTGGCCTGGATGATCTTCAAGGTCTCTTCCCATCCAAATCCATGATTCTGTGATTTCTGTGTGTTCTTCATGCCCTGGGGACTGTCAGCAACCACAGATCTTCACAGGATGATATTCCAGGTTTCCTGGTCTGCTTGGAATCTGGACTGATGACTCCTACTCCTCTAGGATGAAATATTTAGGAAAAATGTGTGTGGAGACATGGAATGATGATCTCCTGGGACATTCCTGTGGAATCAGCGTTTGAGGCCCTTCCTGTGCCATCACTAAGAGGAAGAACCACCCTGCACAAGAGATTTGAACATTCCCTTTATTGGTCACACAGATTAAATTGAGGCCTTTAGAAAACAAACAGAGTTAACCTGTAAATGAAATTACAGATCAGCTCATTCCTGTTTGCCAAGAGGCCACGTGAGATCCAGGGCTCCTGCAGGCTCTGAGATCAAAGAATCAGCTGCTTCTTGTCAGGTGTGCAATGATTTCCTACACCCCTGTTTGTCCAGTGGAATTTTACCCAAATCACCAAAGTGGGGCTGGATTTACAGCAGAGAATGAGCTCCTGAATGTCTCATATTTGGAATATGAGTGAAACCAAGGGGCTCCAGTTCCCCTGAATAGCTTTTCCTGAGGTGGGATCACAAACTATTGAGTTCAGCATTAATCAGCACGGAGTTTTCTCCAGCCTTTGTTTTCTTTTTCCTGACTTTACCTAGTGATTGCAACATTTCCAGGGAAGCTGGAAATTCTTTGTACAGTCTGGGCATGGCAGTGGCTCCCATTTTCCCCTGCCCAGCTGTGTTTGCTAAGCCCAGCAGGGAGATGCCCACGCTGCTGAGCTATTCCTGGCACACAGAGTCAGCAGGAGAGAGGAGCTGCACCACGGATGAGTAAGGAACACTTGGCTTATCCACACAGGAGAGTGAGCCAGGCACTGTGCTGGGCTCACAACAGCCTTTGGATCTGAGGCTTTCTCACCATCCAGTGCCCAGTCTAGGAGGGTTTGTAAAGCAGGGAAGACACGTGGCATAGGAAGATCAGCCAGGCTGTATCTTCAGAACAGTGTGTTGGGTCCCCAAAAGCATCCCTGATCACCCCAAAAAGTCCTGCTCCTCCTCTGAGAAGCACAACCTTCCCCAAGCCAGGCCCTCTCTCTGAGCTGTGTCCCACAGCTGGGAGGAATGGGAAGCTGAGGGGCCCTTGGGAGTTTTAGGGACAAGAAGAGCTATTTTCTTATGCTCTCTGCTATATATAGAGTCTGGCAAGCCCACAGGGATGGAACAAGTTGCTTTTGTTGCTAAAACATCGTTTGGAAGGGCCATTTTAGGCAAGTGCTGCTGTCTGGTGCCAGCTACACTAAGCAGGTGCTGTGGCCCTGGCAGGAATGTGAGGAAAACTGGAGTGAGACAGGCACGTGCTCCCAGAGCTGCTGTTACTTCCCTGGGAGCCTCAGAGCTTCTTCCTACTAAGGAGCTTTTGCCTCCTGGGGGGGAGCCTGTAAATCTAATTACACACTGGGTGTTGGAGCAGCCAGCAGAGACCTCAGGTGTCCCCAGCTCCGTTTCAGATCCTGTCCCCTGGTGCAGATGAACTGCAGGACTGTCCAGGGTTCAGCTGAACCCAGCCTGCCCTTTGCAGCCTGATCCCAGACAGCACTTGGTACACTTTGCCACGGATGATTAGTCCATATTTGAAAGCCCTTACTGCAGGCAGGTTGTGGAGGGAGTGGAGCCATCTGGAAAATGGCAGCAACCTGGAAATGAGACGCTGAGAGCCAGAGCTGGGTTGAGCAGCCCCTGTGTGCATCCCTGTGCTGTTCCCATCCTTCTACTGTGATTCCTAAGCCACTGTTGTCACATATTCCGGGGGAGCAGGTGCTCACAAGCGTGGCCCTGGGGGGGTGGCCAGCTGCTTCTTCTCCTGCAGGATGGTCCCAAAGAGCCGAGCTGCTGCCATGGCACAGCCCCAGTGGATGGTGATCCCAAAGCCGCCGTGGCCGTAGTTGTGAAGCACCTGGGGGAGAAGCACAGAATCCCAGCATGGGTTGGGGGAATCTCAAAGCCCTTCTTGTCCCATCCCCTGCTGTGGGCAGGGACATCTCCTACTAGCCCAGGTTGCTCCAAGCCCTGTCCAGCAGATCTCTGAGCACTTCCAGGGATGGGGCAGCCTCATCAATCGTTTGTTTCAGTATCTCTGACATTTAGCCCTGGTCTCAAAGATTCTCTCGCTGTTGGTGGGGAGAGCGAGAGAGGGATGAGCACAGGAACAGGGCTTGTTTATCACTGCCCCAGGCACAATTAACACGGTGATTGATTACACTCAGCCCCGGGGCTGGGCGGGTACCTCTGCCTGGACGTTCCCGAGGCGGATGCTCTCCCTCTCCAGGCGGACCGAGGGCCGGGCTGGTCTCAGGCCGCTCCACTCCCCGACGATCTTCGCCTTCTGGAAGCAAAAGCACATCAACACTGCACAGCATTCCTTGGAATCCCACCAGACAAACCTCACAGCACCAGGTGAGCCCTGAGATAAGCAGGGACAGGGGCTTCCCCATCCTGCAGCAGTTCCAGGCAGAATGGTTTGGGATGGCAGTGCCAGCCTGCAGCTGAGGCAAATCCCTGTGCAAAAGCCCCATGCCACTTTTCCTGCTAATCCTGGGCATAACAGCAGCACTGGGAGTGGACACAACCCAGCCTCACCCCACACAACCCTTCTCTAAAGGTCTGGGGACAAAGGATTGGAACCTCCCAAAGCTCTGGTTCTACACCTGAGTAATTATTATCCCTACAAATCTCATCTCAGTGCCAGCCCCAGCCCTGCCTATCCCTCAGCCAGGTTGAAGAGCCCTGGGTGTCCATGATGGACACACTGAAACCCTGACTCATGGAAACACCGAGCTCCTATGGTTTGTCCCAGCATTCATTCCTGCATGCTGAGCCCCCCCAGCTCCCTGTGCCCCATGCTGGCCGTCAGATCACCCACCTGGAGAGCCGGGAGCAGCTGGCAGCAGCTGTCCCAGATGGATTTGTGGTCCTTGGCACTGTTCTCCTCACTCCAGTTTCCGTGCTGGTAAATCCCTCCCAGGACTGTGAACTCGCTCCTGCACCAGGAGCCAAAGGAAACACACAGTGGTGGCTTGTCCCCAGCTGTCCCCTGTGGACCACCACGTGGAGGGACACTGTGTGAGTGTGATGTTGGATCCTGCTACACCCTGAGCCTACAAAATATTCCTGTGGGAGAAACTCCCACATGGAGCAGGCAGAGAGATGAGCCTGCACGTCTGCTCGTGAGCAAGTCACTCATTAAATCCTGTCAGCCCTGCCTTGTCTGGGCAAAGTAGACAGATAATTCCATCCTTATCAAACAGGTCTGCCCCTGCCTGGCTCAGGAAGAGCTGGAAGGAACAGGATGGCTCTGGAGGGGAGCACAGAGATTGGTGCTGCTGCTGCCCCAAACTCCTGTGGATTAACAGAGGACAAGAGGCAGGTTAAGGCTGAGGGGAGCCTGGAGTGGTCTGTATGGCTGGACCCTTCCAAAACCTTGCTTGATCATTGGGAAGCACAAAAGCAAAAGAAGGGATCCTCCTGGGCTGAGCTCTCCAGCAGGGAAAGGGTGCCCTCCCCATGAGAACTGGATCCTGCTCTTCCTTTGGGATCAGCCTGGTGCCCAGCCCTGACAGCTCGAGCTAAAACAAGCACAGGCAGAGGAATTCATCTGGGACTGTGATCAGGAATCACTCAGAATATGCTGCATGGGGGCTGTGAGCCTGCAAAGCTCCTGTTTGCATCCTGGCTTACTGCCTAAGCCTGAAGTATTAGGATAATAGGAAGTGCCAGAGATGCAGCATTCAAATTCCAGCTTAAAGACCCCTCTCCACTGCCAGAGGAGGGCTGCTGCAGGCCCTTGGCAGAAAGCAGAGATGGGATGAACAGCAGATGGATTTATTTATCCCATGGTGTAGCTCCCTGGGCAGAGCCAGGACCTGGACTCTATCCTTGTGGTCCCTTCCAGCTCAGGATATTCCATGATAAACCAAATGAGATGCCCCCAGGCTCACCAGCAGCTCAGGGGACAGTGCCCCCAGGCTGAGCTTTCCCAGGGAGATTTTGTTGAAGAAAAAGAATTCCTGCCTTATTTATATGGGAGCATGGATCAGCAGTGCCTTTCCCCACCCTGAGCTACTGCACCACAGTTTGGTCCACACTGTTGATGATAAAGATGCTACAGATGTGAAAACAAAACATCTCCCCCAAAATACCCACTCCACTGTCAGTGTTTGGCTGTTTGGGGACTTGGCCAGGATGGAGTTTGCCTTGGTGGGATTTGGTCCTTGGAAAAGGACAGGACATGGAAGCACCGTGGTGCAGAATGCTCTTTGTGCTGACTGGGAGCTCCCTCACTTTGCTGGCCACGTCCTTCTGCTCTCCTCCCACACAGCCAAGAAAAGCACCAGGGATGAAGCCAGGCCTGGCAGACCCAGCAGGAGCCATGTCCCAGACCAGGCTTTGGGGACTCTGACAGAGGAATGTCACTGGTGCCAGCCATCACCTACCCTGGGATGACGTAGGGTGAGTTGTAGATCCCGGATTTCAGGTCGTGAGTGATGATGAAATGCTTCACCCATGGGGCCAGCACCTGGGACATGAAGGGGAGAGTCAGAGCTGGAGAGTGGGTGCCAGGCTCAGGGGACAGTGGGAGTGACACAAGGGTCCAGATATGGGACCCTCTCTTAGCTCGGTGTTCCCTGTGCTGGCTTCCCTGGGAAGATGGGAAAACAGGAGTGCAGGTAGGGAGGAGCTTCCTACTCACCTGTGTTTCTCCAAATAATCACCACTTTCCCCCAAAGATTTTGTCATTTTATTATCAGCATTGTGCCTCTGACCTCCCCCAGCCCTCACCCTATGGAGAAACAGGCTGGAGACTGAGGGCATTCCCACAGCTGAACCAGGAATGGGATCTGGTTGGTTCCACATCAGCAGTGTTTGCTGGGAATCAGGACCTGATCCCAGTGTGGATCCAGCCACAAGCCCATGGTTCTCCCCAGAGGGCACAGCCACTCTTCTTGTTATAACTGGGTTTTTGGGAAGCCCCCAGGCCTGCCCCAGCTTACCCTGATGATCTGGCCCCGGCCAGGCTGCAGCTCTGGGTCGGGCTGCAGGTCCCCTGAGCGCATCCCACTGCAGTTTAGCACCACATCCACACCCTGGGAAAACAGCTGAGGAGAGAGGGAGCAGTACTCAGGGATGTTGCCACAGAGGCACAACATTCCTGCTTCCAAACAAGCCAAGTGCTCTTTCCAACAGGCAGGAAATGGATAAACAATAAGGGCCAGATCCAGGGCACAGCTTCTTCCCCAGCCAGCTCCTGCTGACATCCCATGTGTGCCACCAAGCCATTCCAGGGAAAGTTGCCAATCCAGGCTGGATAAAGGCTCTACCCCATCCTCTGTCAACCATCCCTCAGTACCCAAGACCCTTTATCTTTCCTAGCAGGATTTATTTCCTGGTTTTTGGCATAGTCTTGCTGCTGTTCCCTGTCCCATCACTCATGCCAAGGAATATCCCAGAGCAGCACCTGCCTGCTGGATGCTGCTTCTCCACTCTGGGATGGGGCTGTGCCCTCTGCCCTGGTTCCACATCTTCACTCACCTCCTGGAAAGACTCAACCTTCTTATGGAAAAACTTCACTCCCCTCTGCGTCAGCCTGGGAAGCAAAAGTTCATTTGTTACTAGCAAATTAAAAGCAAATGTTCAATACCAGGACACCTGTTCAGCATTAGAAATTACAGGAATAAAATCAAGCCCCAAATTCCTCCAAAGCCAAAAGCACTTGGATGCAGCTCCAAATATCCTAATACTTTAATTTTTGTCATGCAAAAAATACACTCCTGGGCTCAGTGTTAATGTGTTACCCCCCTGGGGCAATGAACAGGAATTCCAAAGCCTCTTCCCAGGGATGCATCTCTGCCCACCCTATCCTGATGTGCAGGATGAAAATCCACACCTGCAGCCAGAGGAAACAGGAGCAGCTGTACTCACCTATTGGTGAGCCAGGGCAGGTAACTCCTGCCCTCCAGCATCAGCGCCGTGTTGAACCAGCCATGGCTGAAAGAGGAGGAGAGGAGGCTGTGAGGACCTGCAGGAGCCTCCTGCCCCAACATTCGTGACAGCCACTGTGGATCTGGGACCCCAATTCCCCCTGGGACCCTCCTCACATGACTGCATGATTTTCCCTCCCTTTTTACACCATAAAACACCTTCTGGTTTTCCTCCCCTGTTTTGACATTGAGGTAAGGTGAGGTAAGAGAGGAGCTGGAATGGTTTCTGTGCTGGGTTGCTGCTTTTTTGGCCATTTGAGCTGTCTCCTACTTATTTGAAAGGAAGCAATTTTAAAGAAGTGAGGACATTTCTACACCTGCAGTTCCTTGTCCCACGGCCTCATGCCAGGGCTGTATTCAGGAGGTATCCAGGACTGTCCTACCTGAGTCTCCAAAAAAACCCCCTGAAGAATACCTGTAACCAGGGAAGAGTTCAAGTTCTTTTGGTGTCAAGTTCCTGAATCCCAGCACAATGTTCTTCCAGGATGGGTCCTGAAGAGAAAGAGCTGAGATGATTCATGAGCCGGGATCACCGTGGGACAGGAGCCGTGGGGGGATCATGGGACACACCCCATGGGACACAGCCATCCAAGAGGGACACAGCTGGATGTGCAGCTGCCAGCACAGCTGGACAGGCTCTGTCACTCCCACTCTCCTATTGGATCCTCACACCAATATTGCCTCGGGAGCACAGAAAACACCATGTCCCAAGGCAAATTTGGAAATACTGGGAAGAACTGGCTGGAAGAAGCACAGCCCCACCCACAGCCGGCAGCTGCTGAGCTGAAACCCTCCCCAGCCCCGGCTGGGACCTGCTCCTTACCGGTGCCGGCTCCGTGAACAGGTTGTAGCCAGAAATGAGGAAAAGTCCCATTTCCTTGGCTGCTGGGGAGTGCAGCTGCCCGAGGAGGTAATCGAACGTCTCTTTATTCCAGAGCCTGGGATGAGAATGGGACAGTGGTGGCTCTGCCAGCTCCATGGAGCTGTGCCAGGGCAGCTCATGGCACACAGAGAGAGGGACAGGCACCATCCTCCTCCTCCTCCTCCTCCTCCTCCTCCTCCTGCTGCCTTACGTCTCCTGCAGGTTGCCGCGGTCACTCAGGTAGGGCTGCCACAGCCCGGCCGCCCCGTCGCTGGTGGTGTGGGGGGTGAAGTGGTCAGCGTAGATCTCCAGCTCCAGGGAAGGCAGCAGGCTCTGGAACTGCTCCTGGATGCACAGGGCGCTGGAGAGCCCGATCACCCCGGCCCCGATGATGGCTACACGCATGGCTCCGGCTCCTGCGGGGGATCAGGGCTCCGAGGGCAGGGCTGGGGCTGCTGGACAAGCTGGGGACACCACAGGGGGACTTCAGCTCCTGCAGGAGCTCAGCTCCACTGCCAGGGCAGCAGGGAAGGGCTGAGTCCTCATGGTGCATCTGCTTTCCTTGTAAAGCCTCCCAGCCCTCCTCAAGCTCTGATCCAGGAATCATGAGTGGGGGGTTCCTCCCAGAGGCTGGGGAATGTGCCTCCACCCCTGGCTGTGCCAACAGAAAAGCTGCAGCTCGGCTGGCACGGCTGCACTGCTCACCTGGCACAAGGAGCTCCAGATATGTCCTGCCCTAGGGATCCTCCTCTGTGTCCCACCAGCCACAGGCTGAGCAGCCAGGGAGATGCTGGAGCACCCTCCACAGTTCATCTCCCAAGGGACACTGTGAACCCTCCACTCCCAGTGCCCCAACCCTGCTCTGAGCAGTTCACACTCCTTCCCAGCCACTGGCATGGGCTGGAGGCACGAGGTGGGCACAGATGAAAAAGATGGGAAGCAGCAGGGGTTTCCCAGGGAGCAATGCCAGCTGTGGTGAGTGCAAGGTTGGATCTTCACACCACTGCCACCCACAGGGCTGCACGCGAGGGTGGCTGTGCCACCACCCCAAACCCTTCCAGGCACAGCTGGGAGGATGGCTGTGGGTAAATTCTGGCTGCAAATCCCAGAATCCCAGAATTCACAGGATCACAGGGTTGGAAGAGACCTTAAAGACCATCAAATCCAACCCAGCCCCAACACCTCAACTAAACCCTGGCACCCAATGCCACATCCAGGCTGTGTTAAACACCCCCAGGGATGGGGACTCCACCACCTCCCTGGGCAGCCATTCCAGAACTTTATCACTCTTTCCATAAAAAACTTTTTCCTGATATCCAACCTGTATTTCCCTTGGCACAGCTGAAGACTGTGACCTCTGGTTCTGTCAGTTCCTGGAGAAAGAGCCCAACCCCAGCTGAGCAGAGCCACCTTTCAGGAGCTGTACAGAGTGATAAAGGTCACTCCTGAGTCTCCTTTTCTCCAGACTAAACACCCCCAGCTCCCTCACAGGGTTTGCGTTCCAGGCCCCTCACCAGCCCTGTTGCCCTCCTCTGGACACTCTCCAGAGCCTCAATGTCCTTCCCAAACCGAGGGGCCCAAACTGGACACAGCTGCAGCCCCTCTCCATCCTCTGGTCCCCTGCTGACAGTGCTTTCCTGCCTTGGAAAAGCCCTGTGGCCACTGCCCGTGCAGGAAGTGGGCAAAAAACAGTTTGGGGAAGGGCTGGGGGTGCAGAGCCTTGGCTGTTTTTGGGAGCAGGAATAAATTCCAGCCTACAGGGTTTTTTTGGACAAGGTGAAGTCCAGGATCTCTGTTGTGACAACAGGAGGATGACATTTGCCAGGATGGAGGGATGAGTCATTGGAACAGCACAGTGGGAGCTGCTTCCCATCTGCCATGGTTTTATAACCCTCAGAAACCCAGGTCACCTCCTCCACCAAGGACAGGAACTCGCCCCAGCTGCCCCTGCAGCACCAGCTGAGGAGGATCTGCCAAAAAATAATGGGAATACACATTTCCCACCAGTTTACCTGTGGAGTGTGGGGTCCCTGGAGCAGTCAGTGCCGTGTCCAGAGTCTTCAGAGTCAGAGTTGTTTCAGCTCAGGAGGCAAGGTCTGAGCATCCAGGGCAGCAGGGCCAAAGTCTGCTCTCGCTCTGGGAGGTGGAGTTCCCACGTGATGCCACTGGCAGGAGGCCCCAGAGTCATGGAAAACGGGGTCACCACCATCGGTGGCAAAGTGCCACCCCTGCCTCTTGTCTCCATGGTGACCACTGGCAGACCAGGACACAGGGATGTGTTTATGGGCATGGTCCTGGAGGTCTTTTCCAACAGCAGTGATTCTATGACTTCCGGGAGTCTGGATTTGCAGAATCCCTTAGATTGGGAAAGACGACTGCAATCAGCCTTTGACTAATCACCATCTTGTCAACTAATGTCACATCCAGTTGCTTCTTGAACACAAGATTCCTGTGGGATCTGGAAAAATTGAGTGCTTCTGGCTCAGTTTTCACGTAGGAAGAGAGGCTGAGGGCATTGGGATTGTTCAGCCTGGAAAAGAGAAGGCATCAGAAGGACCTAATTGTGGCCTTGCAGTACCTGAAGGCAGCCTGATGGAAAAACGGAGAGTGACTATTTTCAAGGGCCTGGAGTGACAGGACAAGGGGGAATGGCTTTCCACTGCCAGAGGGCAGGGTTAGATGGGATATTGGGAAGAAATTCCTCCCTGTGAGGCTGGGCAGGCCCTGGCTCAGGCTGCCCAGAGAAGCTGTGGCTGCCCCATCCCTGGAAGTGTCCCAGGCCAGGTCGGACGGGGTTTGGAGCAACCTGAGACAGCGGAAGGGGTCCCTGCCATGGAATGGGATATTGGGGTGGGACGGGGCGGGATTTTGGGGTGGGATGGGCCGGGAAGCCCCGCCCACCAAACCAGGCCCCGCCCATACCGCGAGCGAACCGCGCCCACACAGCGCAGCCACTCCTCTCTCAAGCCCCACCCTTTCCCTCGCAGGCCCCGCCCCAGCCCCGCCCCTTCCCGGCGTGAGGGGGAGGTGGCCGCAGCCCCGCAGCTGCAGCCATGGCGCTGGTCACCCTGCAGCGCTCGCCGACCCCCAGCGCCGCCTCCTCGGCCAGCACGAGCGAGGTGACCGGGGACGGGATGGGCAGGGAAGGGGAGGGTGAGACCCGGGGGCGGTGGCGGCGGATGGGTAGCGGGGAGGGGCGGGGTGAGGCCCCGCTCAGGGACAGGCCCCTGCAGCCCCCCCGGCATCCCGTAACCCAGAGCTTCTGGCTCCATCATCCTCACTGCCCAAGGTTCCTCATGGTCCCGGCCTCACGGCTCTGGCCCTACACAGCTTTCCCCCTCCAGGCCCTGGTTCCACCCCCTCGCGGCCCCTTGGCCCTCCACAGCCACTTGTTCCCTGTCTTCATCCCCCCGCAGTCCCCATGGCCTGACTTCCGACAGCCCCCTGGTACCAGCTCAGCCCTCACAGTCTCCCCAGGCCCTGGTTTCATGCCCTTCATAGGCCCTGGTCCCTCATGGCTCCCAGCCCTACAGCCCCCTGCTCCCCCATAGCCACTTCCCCCCAGCCTTCCTCCCCTTATAGCTCCCATGGCCCCCCTTCTTCCCCTCACAACCCCCACCAGTCCCTGGCCCAGCTCAGCCTCTCACAGCCCCCACCATCCCAGTTCCCTCTCACAGCCCCCAATGCTGCCCAGGGTTAGATGGGATATTGGGATGCTTTTGATGCTGCCAGGCTGAGCCAGGCCTGGCTCTGTCCTGCTATCCCCCCAACACACAGCCCCATTCCCCTGTGGCTGTCCCCCATTCCAGCCCTCAGCTGGCAGGGAGCCTGAGCTCCCTAAACCCTGGGTCATCCTGCTTCACTTCTCTCTTGCCAGGTAAATCTCTGGGCAGAGTGCTGGGCCTGTCTTCATGGGGCAGTTGTGCTGTCCCTTGTCCCTGCTTGGCATCCCAGAGCTGCCACCACGTCCTGCCCCAGGGATGCTCTGCTTTGCCCTGTGTTATCCCTCTGTCCCTGGCACCGCCTTTCCCTGCTGCAGCTCCTGCCCCTCAGGGAGCTCACACCAGCCCTTCCCCAAGGTGATCATTGTCAATTCTCCAGGAGCAGCTTCCATTCTGCTCCACCCCATACCTGTGCCACTCCTCACACCTCCACCATGCTGCTCCCCTCTCCTTCTGCTGCCCTGTCCTTTCCCCAGCTCTGCTGCTCCAGGACCTGGACTTGCCACTTCACCTGCTCCATGGTGCCATCCGTGTCCTGCTGGCCTGGCACTCTGCCTGTACCAGCTCTGCTGCACACCTCCTCAACTCCTGTGCCCCAGAAATGCCCTCTCCTACATCTGCCCAGCCTTGGGCTTCTACTTCCCCCACACAGCTCCCATGTGCCATCCGAACACAGCTGCACCTCCAGTTTCTCTTTTTTCTCACCTTTTTCCCTCCTAACCCATCTCCTTTGTGATCTTTAAAGACAGGCCTGCTGTTTCCCTGCACATCCTCCCTGTGCATCCCTCTCCCCCCACCCTTCTTTCCTTTGATGTTCACTGCCCTTGGCTTCGCTCTGTCCCCATTCCTGCCAGGTAAACAATCCTATTTGTCACCTGTCAGGTCCCTGTGACTCCCCCGATTAGCTGGGCTGAGGGGGGAGCAGGAGGGGGGAGCCACAAAGCTCCCAGGTTCTCCCTGGCTCCAGGGGCTGCAGAGGGGTCCCAGGCTGCAGGGACCCAGTTTGGGCCATGCTGTACACGGTGAGGAGCTTGGAGATGTGAGCTGCACTTTTGAAGGAGTTTTCAGAAGGAATTTTGTAGGATCTGGTTGAGACAGTGTCTTAAACAAGACCTAGTGGCCACCCAATCCAGAGAGATGAAAATGAGCTGTAACCCTGGAGCAGGCAGTGGAATTAGACTGGATTTAACTGGTGCAGGTGGGAGAGGAGTCATGCAGGCCTTGCCATGTACATCTGTCTTAGGCATTGCTTTGTGGCAGAGCTGCTACTAGTGATTGTATTTTCTCTTGGGTGACCATGCAATTCTCCTTTTTCCTCCCAAAACTGCTGGCCCAAATTTGCCACCAGGTGTTGTCCATGGCAGGGCACTTCTGCAGCACCCACAGCTCAGCTGTGCTGCGGTGGCTCCGGAAGGAAGACATTGAGTCCTGTTAGAATGGTCTCTTCTGCCATGAAATACCATAAAATTATGATTTCCAGATTCTTTTTCCAGGTTCAGCATGTTGTTTTTTGCAAAGTTAATGTGAAGAAAGATCCTATCAAAAACTGCCTGCCTGGTCCTTTTCTTTTAGGATCTTTCTTGCAAGGAAGATCAGGGTTCATTGGGGCTTTTAGCTGAATCATTAGTAGAAGATATTTTAGTGGGAAATGATGACAACATGTCCTTGCTAATTGTGACTGTGCTACTGTGGCCTCTCCTAACTCAGGAGCCCAAAGGAATTTATAAAATGGATGCTGCTGCCTTGACATAGTGAGCCATAAATTCTTAGGTGAGAGTGGTTCACACACACTTGCAAACTTGCATTGCTTGTGCATCTCCCTTCCACATGTCTCCCACTCCCTGTGGTCCTTCAGAGTGGCACACTCAGCACAGTCCCCAGGGAGGGACAGGCAGTGGCTGGTGGGGTCTGGCCATGGTGGATGAGCAGCTGCAGCTCCAGAGCATCACCACAGTGTGTGGTACACCCCAAACCCTGCCAGCTGCCAGGGGTGCTCTGAGCAGGACAGGACAGGCCAGGAGGGCTCAGAGTGGCAGCCTTGCTGCTGCCTTCCTTTGGTTTTCCTGCAGTTTTTAGTAGAAAATACAGGGAAAGTCAGCTTTCAGAACAGTTCAGCTCCTGCAGGAGAGGAGCCCACAGCAGCTCCAGACCCAGCCCTGCTGCTGAGCCCCAGCTGACGACATCCAAGAGTCGTCATCCTCACAGTCACATTTGTTTAAAAAGGAAAAAAGTTTTTCTCCCCTTTGTTGCTATGTGACGGCCCCAAACAAACAGGAGAGTGAACCTGCAAAGGTCCCAAACCTGCCAGACCTCCAGACCTTCCCAGGTCTGGGGGATCTGCCAGTGGGGGCACTGGAACTTGGGGTGCTCTGGGGCCCTGCCTGCAGCCCAGCTCTGCACTGTAAACAGACTAAAAATAGCCATGGTATGCTCCTCACCCTCTGCTGGGTCAGTCAGGACAGCCTTGTGCATCTCCCTTCCTCCAAATGGCCACAGTTCCAATATCCGGCCTCTGCTGTTGCATTTGCAGGAATTTTTTTCCCCTGGCTTTACTTGGTTCTCACAGATTGTCAGCAGAGCAGCTTCTGTGCCCTCCAGCCTCCCACATCCTAACTTGAGAGGATGGGGAGCATCCAGGTCCCCTCATCCCTCCAAAGCTCCAGTCTTGAACATTTGAAATCATGCAATTTGCTTATTTTTAACTCATACAAAACCAACTGGAAACAAGTAACTCTTACAGGGACCTTTATTTGAACCCTTTATTTATGGTTTCTGAGCGATGCTGTAGGAAATACCAGGATGTTCCCCAGGTATCAGCCCTGATGGAGCCTGATTCCTGCAAGGCTTGTGTCCCTCCAGCTTTATCAGGATCAAGTGTGTTGTGAGTGTGAAGGATTTCATGTGAGGTCCCTGCTTTGCTTTTTGGGCCCAAATCTTCTCCCAGCACAGCCCAGTTCTCCAGGGATGCTCCCAGCCCTCTCTCCTCTGCACTCACACAGGACCAAAGCAGAACTATCTCAGAGCCTGTTGTTTTGATTTTGTTTTTTTGTCAGCTCTGAATGCAATTAGCCCCAACTCTGCTTTTCTCTAATAAGGAATTTTGTCTAGAAGCTACTAGGGAAGTTGAAGGGGATGACTGGAAAGCATGATTCTGTGAAAATGCTTGGGTTTGGAAGCAGACTGAGGTCACACTTCTCTTTTGAGGAGACTCAATAAAGTGTAGTGTCACCTGAGCAGCCAGATTTGCTTCCAGAGGGACTTTCCCCAAGTGCTTGGTGCAAAAGTACCCATTTTAATCCACACCTGCCACCAAAGCAGCGTGTTCCCCAGGAAGGCAGCAGGCAGAGGACGTGCATTGTCCCAGCCTGGGGACACGTGTGCCAGCACCAGGTGGAGGTGGCCTCCTTGTCCTGCCAGTGTGATCCCTGGAGCTGCACATCAGGTGCTGGGGCTGGACAGTCCCAGGAAGCACTTTTGTGCTTGGGACACCCGAATGCCAGTTATTTGTGGCAGCCAGCTGCTGCCCTCACGTGTGTGCGCGGTGGCAGCGAGGTGTGCGCCCGGTGACGTCGCAGCTGGCGCTCTTCAAAGCGCTCTGCGCTCCAGGACCAGCTTGCAGGATTAGGACCTAATAGCTTTAAAATCCCCGTGAGCCCCTTTGTCACCCGGCGCCGGGTGCTGGTGCCATACAGGACTAGGGAGTGTCATTTATCCCTGGCCCCTGGAGGAAAAACCCTGCAGAAAACAGCCCCTCACACCCTGTCGGTGCAGGGATTTTATTTAAGAGTGTCATGTGCAAACAACCAACATGTAACTGTCTTGTATCCTTTTCTCCCCTCAGGCGGAGGTCGGCAGTGATGAAGAGCGTAGGCTAAATGTGAGGTAAGCTGAACTTTTGGGCTCTCAGTTTGCCCTGTTGTTAATTGTCTGCCAAGCATCCGAGTCCTGATCCCGCAGAGATCCCCTTGCCTGGAGGGGATGGCGTTGTCTGCAGAGAGCTGAACCTGGGGATGATCTTTCCCTCATCAGTTTTAAGATGAGCATTGAATGAGATGAAAGAATAAAAGAGAGTTTGTGATCCTTTTTCCACTCCTGAGAAGACACTGGAAAATTACTGGTTAGCTCTGGCCACAGCACTTTAGTGTTATCACAGCATCTCTGGTTCTGCTGCTGCTCCCTGAGGCTGGGGCTCCACTCAGGAAGGGGCTCTGCTCCCAGAGTGGGGAGAGGAGAACTCTGCTCATTCCTGGCTATTATCTACCAGGAATTTGCCTCCTTGGCGTTGTGCAGAGCCACTGTGTTCGTGTGAGGGTAAGAAAGGGCTGAGCTGTCCTGCCAGAGAAGAGAGAGGCTCCTCTTGCTGACACTGTGCAGATCTAAAGTGGTGACACAAGCTCATGTGCCGGGGCCCTGGATAATGGGCTCTGAGTAATGCTGTGGATGGCTCACTCTAAGCCTGGCTCTTGCAGGCAGCTCTTACCCTCTAACCTGTAAACCACAGCCCAGGGGAGCAGTGTAAAGGCACAGCAATGGTTCAGCACTCAGTCTCTTCTCCTCGTGCCTCCTTCCTGCTTTCCTTATCCTGGCTTCAGGAAAAACAAAGCTGCTCGTACTCCTGCTTGGGCTGTGTTTGCCCTGCAAGTGAATTCAGAGACCAGAAAGCAGGGCTGCTCATGGACAGAGAAGGAAATTGTTGGACTTTTTTGTTTCTGAGTTCTGGGATGGTGTCTCCTGGCTGCAGCCTGCCTGGGAGGCCTGGAATTCCATGGCTGTCCTGTCTGCACACACATGAGTTGCAGACAGAAGTGCTGTGTGTCTGCTCTATGTGCTCTCCTGTGTGTATGGGCATTTCATGGCTGTCTGTAATGCCATTTGAGAGCTGACTGTATGGGGAATGGATTTTGTGTTAATGAAATCAAAATTCAGGGTTCCTTGTTCTGCTCCTTGTACAATGCAAGGCCCCAGCAGGAACCTGCGGAAGCCATGAACAGCCACAGAACCCTAATTCTTGTGCTTTTCCCCATGTGGTATTAAACAGCAACATGTAACCAAGCAGGATGGCAGCCTCCTCTTTTGGGTATACAGTTCTGTGCTGAAAGAGAAAATACAGCTTTATCCTCTTCACTGCAAATGTTGTCACTGTACAAACAAATCCTGGTGAGACACTTTGGTCTGTCTGGCCTCTTTGCAAGCTGGGCATATGCATCCACCACTGACCAGAGCCACCAGGAGTGTAGATGCACTTAGACCAGGCTTGAAGGCTGATGCTTTTCTCCTGGCTGTTGAAAAATGCTGCAGCACTGACGTTGGACACTGAGATCCCATGAGCTTCCTCTGTCCTTCAGTCTCCTGGGGCTGCTCTTCCGTATACGATTGTCAGGATAAGAATCTGGTAATTAAATAGCCAGACAGAGCTCAAGAATCAGATGGCTCTCACGCACAGCCTCTGCTGTCCTCAGGGGGAAACACTGCCAAGAGCTGCAGGAAATATGCAGGCATAACTCTGATGATGAATGGAGCTCCTGTTAGTTTGGTGGGTCGATCCTGTCCCCTTCTCACTGGCTGCTGTCCCCTTCCCTGCTCTGGTTCGATCTGCTGAGACTCTGCCCGGTGCCCAGGGGGTGGCAGAGTTGTTCAACTTCATTGTGCTGCTTCTCCTCTGAAAAATCCCTGCAGGATGGCCTGTGCTGGTGTTAGTGCCTCCTTCAATCCTGGTCTAGCCTTGGTGACAGCTGGGCTTTGTCACAAGTGCCCTGAGCACGGGGGTCAGCAGTCCAGCCCCTGGCTCTGCCGACATTGGAGATCTAAGGGTGAAGGGAAAGGAAGGATTGTTGGAAACATGTCCCAGCATGCTGCCAGCTCAAGCTGTGTTTCATCAATACAGGATGGCTGTGCTAGTACACATTTATGACATAATGTATTCATCTGCCTGGTGAACAATTATTTTTGTTCATTCCAAAACATGCTGGGATTTTCATTTGAGGTTGCATAGTTGGATCTGGTTCCATGAGCCATCTGATTGTTTTCTTGGAGGAACCGGTCTCTATCATGGTTTTGCACCCAGCCATGTCTTGCTGCTCCCTGGTCATCCTTCCTTATGGTTTCTGTCATTCCAAAAAGCTTTTCTTTCTCCCTGGAACAGCTTCTACCCCAGAACAGACCAAGGGGACATGCTCTAGGTTCAAAGATATTGCTGCTATCTGCATTTTCGTAGACATTAATCTGCTTTAAGTCATTTTGTTCCTAGCAGGCAGCCAGGAGTTTGTATTGCTCCCTGAAGGTAAAGACTCAGAGCAGAAGGAAAAATAAGAGATCTGAGAGCCCTGCTGGGCTCAGTGGAGCCAGAAGCTGCACGTCTGAGCTGTGTTATCTGTCTGCTCAAACCTTCCCTCCTGGATAACTGTCAGGGAGATGCTGTGGCTTGATCCCTTTTTTCCCCTACTGGTGCAGAGCACCCACAGCTCACCCAAAGCTTTGTAAAACTGCTGTCAGGGCTAGGCCAAGCTCATGGGAGGATGTGTTAGCCTAGACTTAAGCACAGCCTTAAGTTCTCTGAGATCGAGTTCCGTTTGAGCCTCGTGCGTGCGGTGCCTGTGGCCTTATCTCAGCCCCAGATCCTGCTGCTCCAGCTCCGAGCAAACTCTGAGGAGATGCTATCAAGGAGGAGGCAGAGCAGAGCCCAGCTCTTTCCCAGCTGCCTGCTCTGGCACAGGGCTGGATGTGCAGTTTTTCCTTTTTGGTGTGACCCAGTTGATTCTCACTCCTGGCCGTGTGCTAGCTCTGTCACAGCGAGGCAGAGGAGATGTTGTACAACCCAAATCGCTCTGTGAGTGTTGGCTGATTCTCAGATGTGGTTGGCAAACACAGCAAGATAATCACTGGTTTTAATTACAAATATAAATAGGTTTGTTTAGCCAGTCATCTGTAATCTTTGCCATTATTGGCTTTTCAGTCACAGCCTGAATGCAGGGCCGGGTGAATGTTTTCAGGCACCTTCTGCAGAGATAGAGGTTGAACCACTGCAGAAGGCCTGGAAGTTAGTTATCTCCAGGCTCTGATCAAGCCTGAAGATGGTTATGGAAAGAATTGTTCTTGTTTGGCTCCTCTAAACCAAATTTTAAGAGCTGGCAAGAGCGGCTGTGGGAGGTAGAGGTTTACAGGGCTGGGCTCATGTACATTTGCAGATCAGTGATCAACAGGAGGAGTCTTTGGTGCAGACAAACTCTTAACAGAGCAACTGCAGGTTTAGATTGGATATCAGGGAAAATTCCTTCATAGAAAGAGTTGTCGAGCATTGGAACAGGCCTCCCAGGACAGTGATGGACTCCTCATCCCTGGAGGAATTGAAAAACTCCATGGATGTGGCACTTGGGACATTGTTTAGTGGTGGCCTTGGCAGAGCTGCAGGAACAGCAGGACTTGTTCTTGGAAGTCTTTTCCAACCTAAATAATTCCATGATCATCCCTCTGGCACACACCACAGGACATCATTGTATCTTATATCACATATGTATATATTTTATACACTTAATTTACATTTAATGTATGTTATAGTTTAGTGCACCAAAATGGTCTTTTAACACCTTGATCCTTAATTTCTTTAGGGATTTAGGAGCATGTTTTGCTGGAGCAGCACTTGAGTGAACACCTTGTACCCACAGCTGTGTCCATGGTGCCAGGCAGGCGCTCAGGGCAGGGGGAGCACAGGGGCAGCTGCCTTGAGGATTTATTTGTGGGGACAGCAGCTCATTACAGCCTTGACAAGTCCTGCTGGCTGCAGATTGATTGTGTCCCGGGGAGCTGGTGGGAGATCTCGGGGCAGAAGTTGCTGACTTCATGAAGTGTTCAAAACAGGACGCTGAATCACATCCTGGCCGGCGGCAGCATCCTGCCTTAGCGTGCTCCGTACAATGGGGAGGCACCGGCCCAGCCCCCGGCCCTCGGGAGCTCTCAGGCCGGAGGCGTGGCCCTGGATGCTCAGGAAGGTGTAATTAGGCCTTTACATTTTGTGGTGGGCCGTGTGTGGATGTTCAAAGGCCACAGCGTTAGGGAAACGTTCACTTACTTGATACTTATTTAAGATCTGGCCTTTCCAGGAAACTGTTGCTGACTTGAAATTGAGCAATATTTACTTGGATGTAGGTAGAGCAACAGCAGGAGAGCTGCCAATTTAAAGATGTGATGATCAGACTCTTTTGGAATTGTATCTAAATCTTTTTGGGTTTTTTTTTCTTCCATGAAACCTCAGCAGTTTGGCAGATCCCAAACCATGAGGCCCTATTATCAGAGGTGCTGGCTGTGCACTGAGCACTTGTTTCTGTAAAAGGCCAGTGTGGTCACTGTTTATTTAGGTGTTAGAGCTGGGTCAGAACAATATTTTGGTTCCAAATGCCTCCAGATTTTAAATATCTTAATCTCTGATAATTGTCTGCCAAGGTCTGTGAGTCAGGCATTTCTCATACAAATCAGAGCTGTGCTCTGCCTGGCAAATGGTCCTAAGATGTTTTTGGAATGGGGAATGGACATAACACCTTCGCAGGACTGGTTTTAGTTCTGAAGATAAGTGTTGAGATTATTTCCTGAGAACACTGATTTTTTTTCCCAAACATTTACACATCCCTTTGCAGCATTAAAATTCCTGATGCAGAATCACTTTACCACTGAACAAAAATAAGCCCAGATTCAAACAGATTAGGGTGCACACCACATCCATCAGTTGTTTAGGTTTATCTAGGATCAGGACTCTCCTCTGCAGGGCTCGTGTTCCCTCTCTGAAAATTTTGGTTTCTTGAGGAAATCCTTGCTGCAAGAACTGCTGGTGAAGGAAACCTTCAAATCAGGGACCAAGCCAGCCAGAAATGCGGGGAATGGGACAAAACGTCCTGTTCAGATTTCCCAAGAAGCTGCCAGGTTCCTTGTTTGTTCTGTCTGCCATCCAAATGGTCACATCCAACCGTGTCCAACACTTGCATCCCAGTGGAGACTGCTGCCCATGGCTTGGCATCTCCCTCCCAGCCCTGCAAAACATCCTGACCTCCAGCTGTCTGCTTCCCTCTGCAACACCATCCTGCTTGGAAAAGATGGCTTTGGAGAGGAGGGGGAAAACAAGGATGGTCCTGGGGTTTTTACCACCACTTTTCCATTGTGAGAGAGCTTTGCCCCTGCCTGGCACTCTCCTGATTTTGGGAATGCTGGCTGTGTACCCTCAGGGGGCTGGAAAGGCAGGCTGCAGTCCAGTCAAACACTTGAGGTGTCAGGGCTGAACCAGAACTTTTCTCACTCTGCTCTCGCCGCGCGTGATCCGCCTGGATTTATTTTGTTTTGTTTTTCCACATTGCCAATATGTCAAGTACTCCCTGGTCTCTGCTGCCTTTTTTGGAGCCGTTCTGAAACCTGGCAGCTCAGCTGGTTTTTGGGTTGCTGTGCCACCAAGATTCCCAGCCATGCTTCCGATGCCATGGTCTGTGTCCTGGCTGACCTTCACTCACACCGCTTGGGAGCTGCTCCCTTAATCCTTCAAGCTGTTATTCACCTTCCTTTTCTTTTCCAGCAGCGCCCTTAGGGAGTTTCCACTTGTTTCTCTGGGAGACACTGCTGAGTGGGTGAAGTGGGGTGACTTAATAAAATAGTTCCAAGGATTAAAACAATGGGCTGACAGGAGGAATGCAGGAGGATGGGCCCATGTGCTGACAGCTGAGCTGGGGAGGAGGACAGGAGCAGGATCAGCTCCTGCCGGAGCGCGGGTGGAGGCTCTGCCTCTGGTGTGCCCACCTTGATGGGCATCATCCCACCTCTCCTTCAGCTCAGGCACTGCTCTGGGATGGCTCCAGGGCTTGTGGCCTGGGTCCCCCCTTACCTGTGTTCATGGAACAGCAATGGCAGGAACATGGCAGCACCCAGGACAGTGACTTGTAGGAAAATAGAGGGAGCCAGTGTTTTGGGAATAGCCAGCTTCCCTCATACCACCAGGGAAATCCATGTTGTTGCTGATGCTGGGATCCCTGTGTGTTCCCCTGTGCCAGCTTTCCCAAGCCTTGCCCTCCAAGTCCATGAGTCCAGGTGAGCATGAGCTGCTGTGTGGAGCAGCTCTGCCCAGCCCCCATGGCAGGGTGGGTGGCCCTGGAGTTGGCACAGCAGGCTGGGGACAGTCCAGGGAATGCACTGGGGACACCAGTGCTGGGAGGCTCTGCAGGGTTAATACTCCTTTTTTGAGCAGCTCATGCAGGCTGAGGTTTGGAGAGGATCTGGCCTGGCCCCCTGAGACAGTGACTGTCACCAAAATGACATCGTGTTTCAGTGGGAATCTCAGAAATGCTCCTTGGGATTCAGAGCGAGTTCCAAGCCCATGGCGTAGCTGGGTGATGCTGGGATCAGCCTCGTGCCTTTTTGAACTCTGCAATTAATGGGATGAGCAGAAAGGATTTCTTTTTCCTTGTGAAACAATCTCTTATTTTATTTGGCTTTTCACCATCCAAGTACTAGGGATTCCTAGAATTTTCTCATTCCTGGCTGTTTGGGAGCAGCTCTGTCAATTTACTTTGCGCAAGTCTGCTGGATTGGGGAATGATCCTGCTAATTTGTTTGTTTCCCTCTTCCTGCCCTTTCTCTTGGAGGGTTTATCCCAGCTGCTCCAGACTTGTCTGCAGGCACAGCCTGGATCCTGGGGTTGCCCCCAGGGTGGGATACTCAGAGCTGAGCTGGTTCTGCTCTGTGCAGATCTGGATCTGTGCTGATTGCTGCTCCAGCCCAGTGCATCCCAGGAGCGGCTGGAGGGACATCATCAGCAGTCTATTTCTGTTGGGAAATTGGCTTTTGTGGGCTTCATGATTGATTTCATTTTTGTCTTTTTGCCCTTTGTGCCAGAGGAGCGTTTGTGTGTGAATGGCCTGCAGTGTCTGCAGCCCTGTCAGCATTCCTGCTGGGCTGTGGCCCACGATCCCCACGCCTCCAAGCCCAACAATGCACACTCACACACTCACACTCCCCCTTGGTCCCTGCTCTGCTGAGAACAGCAAAGCCTGTTGAGTTTTTTGGTCTCCCCAACATCTCACTTCCTTCAGAATAGATGGGAGGGATGTTTGCTCCTGCAGGGAGGCTTTGCAACCATCACCCCCCAGCTGGAGCTGCTGCCTGGCCCCTTCCCAGCACAAAGATGCCCTGGCTGTGTCTGAGGAAGGGGAGATGTTCTCCTTGAGAACCTGCAGCCCACATTTTGCTTTTCTTCTGGGAGTGACTTGTCTTCAGCTCAGGAGGTCTGGGAATGAAGACTTTGGGTGTGGAAGTCATGGGTATGGAAAGAACTTTCCTGCCTTGCATTTCTGGTAGTAAAAACACCTCAGTCCAAGTGGTCCTGAGCATATCTCTGACCGTGCCAGGTGTTCTGGGCTCCTGCAGTCCTGACCACAGGTCAGTTTGTCAGCATATCTCAAATCCTGCACATGTGCAATAGCACTTTGTTCTCTTTGTTCCAAACCATCTTTGCACGTGTTGGAACTGGGCTTTTCCAGGTGCTGCTCCCTGGGGGGCACACTGCTCCTGTGGCAGCCATGCTCCATGTGGGGCTGAGCTGGGATGCCTGTGCTGATATTCCCACCTGTGTAAATCCATTTAATCTTCGTGTGACATGGAGCAAAGGCCGCTTGGACACACTTCATTAAGAGCAGGAGAAGGGACTTGCTGCTGCTGGAATCCCTGGGGCTGTTCCTGGGGCTGTGCAGTGCCATGGGAAGGAGCAGCTTTGAAGTCCCTTTTTCCCCTCTGCTGTTTTGTGTTGCTCAGGCCCCTTCCAAAGGCCCCTCTGGTGCTCAGGAAGCGTTATCAGATGTGCCTCTATCAGGCCAGAGCAAGCGGTGCCTCCGCCTTAACCGTCGGCTTTTTTGGGGAGCAGGAGCCACACAGCTGCTCTCAACTCTTCCTGTTTCTCTCCTTTCTCTTTGATGTGCTCCTTCCCAGCTTGGGTTGTGTTGCTGTTGTTGGTGTGGCTGTGGGACAATGCCAATCCTCTCTGATCACTGCAGTGTCCTGCCTAAAATCCACCCTCTGGAGTATGGAGGCTCTGGCTGGGCTATGGGAGCATCCAGCAGGGCTGACTCACTCCCTCTCCAGGGCTGGTTTGTGTTCTTTCTCAGCTGCCTTGAGGTGGCCAAGCTTGTTCCAGACCAAGCAGCAAAGGGGGAAAGAAAAAGAGGGGAAAAATCAGTTCTCTTCCTTCTTATCAACAGGACTATAGAAAAGGGAAGTGTGTTCAATTCTGTGGTGCTTGGGAGGCCTGTTTTTCCCTCACCTTATCAGTTTGGAAATGTTTTGAGTAGAAGATGCCATGAAACTCAAAGACTTGGGAGGCATTACCATGTTTGCCTTTGTAAAATCATGACCAATTTTGAGAGAAGTGAATACTCTTTTTCTTGTGGGGGTTTGGGGTTTTTTTCTTCCTTAAACACAGACCTGGTTGCAGGAGGCTGCTCACTCACCTCAGGCTTGTCTGGGTCTTCCCAGGAAAAGTGATTTTTTTTCTCCACTCTGTCAGTGGATCTTTATTTTGAGATGAGTTCTGTAGCTATAGATGTGTTAATAGAGTGTTTTCTTGTGTCCTGCAAGGTCATTATGGCTTATGTGAGATTCCCCATTAAAACATGGACCTCAAGCACATGAGACGTGCAAGGATTCCTCCTGGGACACTTCTCAGCTGGAGCCAGGATGGCAAAGCAAACTGCCTGGGGCAAGCTGTTGTGGGACTGGCATCTGGCTGCCCAGGAGCGTGAGCAGCTCTGTCTCTTTTCCCAAAATCCAGTGTTTTTAAGGGATTGCTTACTGGCATTCCTGGCCCCGGGGGGTGGCAGTTTGTACCGCCGAGAAGGCGCTGCCTATTGTATTCTTCAGCGACTCGAAATGGGGTTGATGTGTGTTGCAGCCACGCTCCTCTGGAGCTTTCCCAAAGGGGAAGAAATATTTCCTTTTCAAGTTGAGCAGCACGGAGCCAACGGATGGAGCAACAGCCTCTGGAGCCGGCTCTCAGCAGGGCTGTGGCCATGAGCACCCTGTCCTTGCCAGCCTCTGGGGGCAGGAGGGGCTGTCACTCTCTGTACCCTCCTCCTGACACTCCTGGCATTTCCCAGGTGTTGGAAGTGTTGGTTTTTCCCTCTTGTAGGGTAATAATTTCCTGTGTTTGGTAAGTTGAGGTCAAGGAGTGGGAGGAGAGCTGGTCTGCAGCTGTATTGGAGCATCAGGGTCCTGGGGCTGTGAGTGGGCTCTGTGTTTATTCAAGAGCCTGAAGTGACTCCTTGTAGAGAAGTTTGTGCTGGTCAGGATTCCTGGAAGGGCATCCAGGGATTGGGTGGTTTCTGTGGTGTGTGCCAGTCAAACTGGGTGAAAACTGGCTGAGAATGCACAGAGAGCTCCTCATTCCCCTGGTCAGGCTGGTGGGACCAGAGTGGCCTTATGGTGTGTGCCTGCAGAAAGAATTTGGGTTTGTAAGAAACAAATATTCAGGGAATTCACACATTCCCCAGCCCCTAACACACAAACACCGAGCACCTCAGAGACTCCTTGTCCAGCAGGAGCTCAGAAACTTAGGAATGGCTCTGAAAATCCAACTGGGGAGCTGTACACTGAGGGAAGGACCATTTAAATTTCCTGTATCTGTATTAAAGCATTGCTTTAACTGTAAAGGAATGAACAGGCATCAGTCCATAGGATGCTTTTCCTCTAATCCTGTCCCTCCCAGGGAATGTGGACTTCCCGCAGCCAGGGGCTGTGTGGGTGCTGATAGGAGCCTCTGGAGCACGAGGGGGGAAGCAAACAAACAAACAAGTCTGGAGGAGGGAAACGATTAGCCGAGCCTCAGCTGGTTGTTTCCCCTCTTGAATGGCTCTCTTTCATCAGGATGTGTTGGGACAAGTGCTTTTTCAAGCCAGGATATCAGTGGAAGACACAGTGTTCCCTAAAAGCCATCCAGTTCCCGGGGAGCATCAGCAGCCGCGATTCCTCTGCTCTGCACAGAAAATACACTTGACCTTTTCTTTGCCTTCTGGTGTTTTTTATGGGTTTACAAGCAAAAGGATGTGAGTTTTCCAGCTGGTTATGAATCTTTGCGATTTCTCTGACTTCTGTCTGACGCTGGGGCCACCACGATGCTGCCGCTGTGCAAAGAAAACCAGCCCGAATTAGTATGTATGAGCCACGGGGTTGTGCTTTGGGGCATCTGTCACCCCTGCCGAGGGGCAGAGGGTCGGGATGTTCTTTAATGCCAGGACTTGGGTGTTCTTTAGAAGTTGTTTATAAAAAAAAAAAAAAAAAAAGCTCGGAGTTTTAGTTGTTTACTGGGAATGCAGGATTTAAAAGGGAGTTGTGCCTTGCCTTTCTCGCTGAGCTGTGTCCAGAGCAGTTGTGAGAAGCGGCAGAGCGCGGACAGTTCCCAGAGCGGAGATAAGGGCTGGGCTTGGGTAACGTTGTTGTTACAATGTGGTGTAAACTGTGAGCAAAGAGGCGTTTGGGTGTGTTCCCTGTGTCTGGCACCGTGCTGGGCACATGGAAACTGTTGCTGGTGTGGAGATGGGGAATGCTGGGGGTACAGGAGAGTTTGTGCCTGGTTGGAACGGGCATTTCAGTGGCAATGGAAACGTTGCTCTCAGCAGGCTCCTGGCTTTGCTTTCTGGTTCATTTCCATGCACATGGATACACGGGAACAAAAATTTTTGCTCTGTGAGTTGTCCTTTTCCTGGACCTCTTGCTGCTCCAGCAGCATAGCTCTCCCTTTTGCCTGCAACTGGGAATATTCTGCTTTATTGTCACAGATTTCCTGACTGCAGAAGAGGAGAACATCTGTCAAGATGTATCATCAGAGCAGGAGATCCTGATAACCTTGGGAAGGAGCTCTGCTTTTTCCAAGGCTTTTTCTGCTGTAGAAATCGTAGTCCTTTGAGATCAAAGATCCTTTGGGGTAAAACACTGGAGTAAAATATCCTATTTCAGGATATCTTTTTGCTTTCCCAAAGAAATTTTTCCCCAAATTCTCAGGGTGGGAATGCTGTAAATTACCTCCCAGTGCACGATCTAAGCATTCCCTGCCTCTTGTGAGTGCTGAATATCCCATACATTGTGTGGGGGTCGCTGCCTTTGTGTCACTTCTGGCCTTTTTTAACGCTTTCCTGTGAGGTCTGGGGTGAGAAGGAAACAAGGCTCTTCCTGGCTGGCTCCTGGAAGGAGCCACATTCCCATTTGTTCCCATTTGTTCCCATTTGCAGCCGTGAGTGCCGTTATCCCGAGCCAGGCTGAGCTCGGATCCTGCTCAGACCCAGCCAGTGAGGTGAGGAGGGAGTGCTGGAATCCTGTGGGAATGAAAGTGGAGAATTGTTGGAATTAGAGTGTGCTTCTCCTGTGTGTTTTATTGATCTTGTGGAACCTGAAATTCAGGCAAAAATTTTAGTTCACTTTTTAAAAAGTTAACTCAAAATTCGAGAAACCTCGAATTTAAACCTGATCCAGATTTTTCTGTGGAATTCTTGAAATTCAGTTGAAACAGGAGGAATCTTTTCCTGGGAACTTGGGCTGTGTTCTTAAGAGATTAGAAAATCTGAAATGACGTGGATTTCATGTCTGTCCTCACAAAAATGCTGAGGTAGAACAGAGCATTGAGAGCATTACCACTTACTCCTGTCTCAAGGCAAAGACCATGGATAAAATATGGAATAGATGAGTGCTGGGAGTAGTGACTCCAGTGGGATCAATTGCTGGAGCATAAGGAGCTCCTGTGTAGCACAGTCTCATCATGGAGCATTTCTGTTTAGTGGATGCAGACAGTAATTAATGGTGATCTATGGCTGCGAGCGTGGGGCGGTGGAAAATTGGGCTTTGGAGCAACAAATGGCTCTTGTGCTGTTTGGGGAGCAGAGCAAACACATCCCAAGCAATTCCTGTGCAGCTGAAAGGTGCCTCAGGAGACAGGGATTTCCAGCCATGTGGGAAATGCAACTTCACTGCTTCTGGCCAAAGCTGCTTCTGAAGGATTTCCGAGGTTCTCATGTGAAATCCGACTGTGCCGGTGCTGTTCTGCCTTCTCCTCCCTTGTGCTCCAGCCCTGGGTGTCATTTCCCTCTGGAAATGTCGTTGTGTTTGCCCAGACTCTATCCCAGGATGCTGATCCAGCCACAGCAGAGCCAAACCTCTGCTCTTGTCCTGGTTGTTTTTCCCTGAGGGTCCAGAGCTGTGTCCTTTCCCTTGGGATGTGCAGGTTCCATCTCCCTTCCCCTTTAAATCTACACAGTGGCAGGTTCTTGTTTTTGCATTCCAGAGAAATGTCAAGAACTGCAATCAGCAGGAAGTGATGGGCTCAGAACCTGCTCTCCAGTCCATTGCAGGTCTCAGCCTGTAAAAAGTCCAACCCTTTGCCTCTTCTGAGTTGCAGAATTCTAGAATCAAGTGATAAAGTCATTTCCAGCCCATGACAGCTCAGGCAAGTATCTCCTGCAGGGGCCAAGTAATAAAACAGTGCTGGAAAATGACAGATGAATAATCCATGAATAATCCCAGAGTCATGCTGTGCAAGTGGCTGTGGCAAAATCCTACTATTTTAGTGAGGAAAGCACTTCCTTTCCCAGATGTGCACATTTTGCTGCTCTTTCCTTTCAGCTGACTCCTGTGTGTTTTTTTTTATTTTCCAGCCTCAGCGAGAGCTTTTTCATGGTGAAAGGTGCAGCTCTTTTCTTACAGCAAGGAAACAGCTCCCAGGGCCAGAGAAGCCTCCAGCATCCCCACAAACATGCAGGTAATGATTCAATCCCCTCTGGAGATTCTTTTTCCCTCCCATCCATAGGGACAGGCTGATGGCACAGGTGGGTGACACCCCAGGTTGTCCTAGTGAGCCTTGTACAAGCTGCTGAACAAACCCAGGGTTTCAGCCCACATTCAAATTACTGAGTTTTTTATTGGGATGCTGAGTCTTGGTTTAAACTTTTATCATTCTTTTGGAACTATGATTGGAATAGAAACTCTGTGAAAATCATGGCATTTTGCATGGCTTTCTTTAGGCAGGGAAGGCTGTGCAGCCAGAAGGGCTGTGTGGAATATCTCTCCCTGTTTTCCCCAGTCACACAGGAGGAAATGTCACTTGTGCTTCAGTGAGTTAATCTTTGCCCCCCCTTTGGCTTGTGGCAGGGCTGAGTCACAGAGCTCAGCACCCCTTGGGCACTTGTGGATGTCCTGGACATTTCTCCAGGGGCTCTCCCAGCCTCCAGTCATCTGAAGCTTGGGACATTTTGCTTTGGAACTTCCTGTTGCTGGTTTTGTTTGGATGTTGCTGGTCAGAGTAAGGGATGTTTGATCAGGATTTGGGTATCTGGACAGATGTACATTTGTTAGCCCCTCATATCCTGGTTTCAGGAAAATCCCCTTTCCTGTCAGCTCACCACAGTCTGTTGGAGTTTATCATGGTTTAAGAACAGACTGTCCTGCTTCCTCCAGTCCCTTCCAGTTGCCAGCTGGTGGGAAGAAATGGCAGGGAGTGGTGTGGTGAGTGTACACACAGATTTGGATGCAGATAAGGGTGTCCAGGGAAGTTGATTCTGCTTCCCCAGTGTTTATACCCTCTGCCTTTGGCACTTTGGGAATAGGTGGGCACTGGGCAAGAAGAACTGGGATTTTGGGGCCTTTTGAGAGCAGGAGCCTGTGGGAAAGGCACAGTGTGGTACTGTGTGGTGCTGCTTAGCAAACACTCCAGCACAAAGGGGGTGTTTGAGTGCCAAGCTTGGCTTTGGGTTTCTTTAACTGTCAGCAATTCCACATACCCAGCAAACAGCCTACGGAAGGAATTTTATCTCACATGGAAAGTTATGAGTGCATTACTGAGTTATTAGATGGGAACTTGGTTTGTTTTCCTGTAGATTCCTTGTTCCTTTCGTCTGCTTTCCCCAAACAGAAATGTACCCACAGGACTACAGCTGAGGGGACTTAGTGCATGAGCAGAGCTTGGAGACAGAAGGGCTCCATCACCCAAACCAGGCCATAGCTGCAGCCCTTCCCTCTGGAGGTCACTCATGCTCAGTCACACCTTCTGTAGGGCTGGTGGGGCTGATCCCACCATGCTGGGGGTGATTCACAGCTCAAAGTTGTTCTCTTCTCCTTTGTTCCTGTTTTCTTAATCAGAGTTTTTCCTCCTCTTCTTCCTCACCTGTTCTCATGGCCAAACTTTTCTGTCCTCTCTAAGGTGCTGTGACAAGAAGAGAATCCTCTCTTGTGCCAGGCACGGGTGGTTTCAATTGATTTGATGGCTTCCAAATACAGTAAGGTTGGGTTCTCACCCATCCAGGAAATGCCCATCCAAGAATCTCATTGCTCTTAGTGCTCTTTGGGGCAGCAAAGTTAATTGACCTCCCTAACTAGTTTTTTTTACTTAAAAGCATCCAATTTCTTAAAAGGTCAAGACTCTGCTGATTCCTAGTGCAGCAGGAGCCCCTTTGTGATGATTGCTGTGCTTTCTGTGCAGGTGACTTGCCCCAGCACCTCCAGGTGATGATCAACCTCCTGCGCTGCGAGGACAGGATCAAACTGGTAAGGACAGGTGCCTTTTCCTGCTCTCATTTCTCTTGAAAGTGTTTGCAATAGACCTGTAGAGGAGCAGGAAAAGCATTGGCAAATCCTGGATTTCAGAGCTGCCTTAACTCTGTGCTGGTTTCCAGCCCTACCCCACTTTCCTGACCACTCCTTTTGCCCTGTTCCTTGTGTCCAGCTGTGAGTTGAGTCAGGGAACTGCTCTGCCTGAAATGGGTTGTTTTGTTAGATTTCATTTTCCATCTAGCTGACAAACAGTAATACAGGAGAGACAGGGCCTTGCTCGTTCTCTTGGACACTTTTAAGTCAGCCTTGAAATTGCATCAGCTGGGCTGGGTTTTCTTTTGAAGAAATCTGCAGATAAAAATCTGCTGTAAAAGTCACTTCTCTGCAGAGAAGTTGATGCCAGTTTTGCCTCCTGCAGGACTGAGCTATTTCAGTGAAGGTTTGGGAGTGGGAGAATCCTCTGAGCCTGCCTGTCTTCAGTTCAGTGCATGATCAATGTTTTTACACTTCCTGCTTGAAACTTCAGAGCAAACCTTTGGGTTACATTTTGTAGCACTTCCTCAACCTGTAATCTTGGCTCATCTTCCCCTCACCAAAACAGCAACAAGCCTTGCTGTATCTTCCATACTGCACTAAATAAAGCTTTTGGGGGTAGTCAGAACTTCCAAAGCCTTGTGCAGCAGTGGCAGCACTAATGAGGCAGAGGTGGTTTGCAGGCCGTGCGTTTGGAGAGCGTGTGGACCGACCGCGTGCGCTACATGGTGGTGGTGTACAGCAGCGGGCGGCAGGACACCGAGGAGAACATCCTGCTGGGAGTGGACTTCTCCAGCAAGGAGAGGTAGGTCTGAGCTGGCAGCCAGGCAGGATGGGCTCTCTGGCAGCACCAAACTGTCCCCAGGCAGTTGGGTTACCTGCATCTGCAGATTCCAGCAAGAGAAAGGACACGGGGATGAGTCTCTTTCAGTCTCTGTGGAATCAAAAGCTGTGGCATCCACCTCACCAGTGGGAGTTTGCTGCCTGCTCCCTGCAAAATGCTCTTGCAGACACATTTCCAAAACTGGAACTCATTCTCTCCCCCAGACTCCAGTGTGTTGATGGAATGATGCAATGGAGCTGCTTTTGTAGTAGCTTTGTTGCCAAATAACGTCAAAAAACAATACTGCAGAAATGGCTCCAAAACCAACAAACAACTGTGTCAGCAACGAGCTGTTCCTTTTGTCTGACTGATAAGAGCACACAGTATTTGGAAAAGCAAGTGAAGTATTTTGTTATTGCAGCCTCTCTTAGATTATTCCAGTTCTGGTGAGTAAACCAAGGCAGAAAAGCTCTTGGCTCAGGGAGAAGGGGCTGGTTTGGCAGAGCTGGAGTCAGAGGCTGGAGCTGCCAGGCTGTTGTGTGTGTTCTCCCAAGATTTAACAAGCTGCCCTGTCCTTGTGGTGCAGCCTCTGTGAGTTTTGTTTCATTCTGGAAAACCTTAGTGGTGGTTTCCCCTGGAAGGTGGGAAGGGGAAGCTTTGCACAGCAGAGAGATCTGTAGGGAAGCTCCCAGCCATGCCTTCCTTGTCAGATTATTGTCATTGGCTTTGATGCTTCCTCTGTTCTGCTCTGAAATTTCCATGTGGCATTCCCTTGGTGTGCCACAGCAGGGGAGGTTTGCCATGTCACCTCCACTCTGAAACAGCCTTGCATTAATTTGCTCCTGGTGATTATTGATGTGAGGCAAGAGGAAGGATGGATTTCTTTTGCTGTCTGCATCCCAATTTCCTTTAAAACCTGAATATCTCAGTAGCTTAATTATTTATGGCTGGAAGTTCCTGGCCTTCATTATAGCAGGGTTTTCTTGCCAGATTGCCTGTCTGAACTGAAAGTGTTGTTTTGGGTCAGATAAACCCCTAAAATCCATTTTCATCTGTTCCACCTGTTAGAGTGATCCCATGGAGCAATCACCACGAGTTACCACCTTGTCAGACCTTCAGACTCCAACTTCCAGTTTTATTTAATGGCCTGAAATATTACGAGAGATTACTAGAGCAAGGCTTGAGGATTTTAAAAATTAAAGAGTATTAATAATTTAGGCTATTGGCATGACCACATTGTGGCCTATATTTAACTTCCTGTCTCACCATCTCTCTTCCAGTAAAAGCTGCACTATAGGAATGGTTCTTCGCCTGTGGAGTGATACTAAAATCCACCTGGATGGGGATGGGTAAGAAACCACATTGAAAGGATAAATGTGAATGTCCTTCCCTACCTGGGGGCTGTTCTAGCAGAGATTCTCCATCACCTTGCAAATGAAGTGTCCATTTTGGATTCATGGCTGCAGAGTCCTCTTATTCAGACAGTGAGTTCTTGTCTTGCTGCCCTCACACTGCTCCTGTGGTTCCAGGGAATGCTGTGAAACCCCACTGAGGACTGGAGCTCCCATTCCTGGCAGCCTCTTGCCATTCATACTTGGGAGGTTGGAAAATCAGTGAGAGAAATTCTCATCCTGATTCTTTTGGCCTGTGGGTGCCCCAGTGCAGTGGCTGTTTGTAGAGAGCAGGTTGGGGTGCAGAGAAAAGCAGTTTTTGACTCCATTTTCCCTCTCTCCATCAGTGGCTTCAGTGTGAGCACTGCAGGGAGGATGCACATCTTCAAACCTGTGTCGGTGCAAGCCATGTGGTACGTGAGGGGCTGGGCTCAGGGAGACACTCTTCTTTCTGTCAGTAAATTTAAAAAAAAATCAGCTGCATTTTAGCCTTCTCCACAATGAGTATTTAGTGGGCTGCAGCAGAGATCTGCTTCCCTGTGTCAGCAGAGGGGCTATGGGAATCCTGATCCCAAAGCAGGATCTGCTGCTTCAGTTCAGAGCAGCTCTGGGTTCTTGAGTATGGGGAAAGTGGCACCAGGGAGGTGAATAAATATGAATGATGAGCTCGAATTCCTGGAGCTGCAAACCAAGAATTTCCTCTCTCTGCATGTTTCTCTCACTGGCTGACAGAGGAAGTTCAGGGCCCATTGCCAGCCTGTGGCATTCCCTGTGTCCTGCCCCATTCCTGGGGTTCCTGCAGCCCCAGGTCCCCATTCTCCTTCCAGCTCCTGCCAGCCCTCCCCTGTGCAGGGATTCCAAACCCCTGAGCCAGCAAATTCCTCCCTGAAGAGGCTGCTCCACATGGAACTGCATCTCCCTCTGCCTGGGCAATGCTCCCTTTGGAGCCTGAAGAGATCCCTGTCCCTGCAGCATCTCCTAGGGAGGAGATACAGCTGTGGAGCAGGATGTTGTGCTGGGGATGGTTTGGTACAGAAACAAAACTCCTGTTCCTGTCGGTTTTGAATTTGGCCCCTCTTGTTGCCAGCCTTGGATGTGATTGATGTGTTCAGTGCAACAGCTTTGGAGTAGAGCCTTAAAGAAAGGAAAAATTGAGGAGGGAAGGAAGGAAAAAGTAATGTTAGGATTTGCAAAAACAAATGACCCAATCTGGGCCTTGTCCCTGGAGCCTGTCAGGGGCCTGGAATGCTGGTAAATATGCATCAGGCTCCTTGCTGGAGGTGGTTGGAAAATTGTCCCTGTTCTTTATCTTCCTTTGGCTGTACAAGCTGGGTAATAAGTAGATCCCAGAGCAACTTGTGCCCCCTCCTTCCCTGTTAATTAGGAGAAGATTTCAGCCCCTGCCTCAGCCCTGCTGTGAGAAGCCCCCAAGGTGCAGTTTGTGCCTCTTTGAGCTCTGACACCATAAATTTCCTGCTTTCAAAGAGCAAACTGCAACAGCTAATGCTGAAAATCACTTTTCCTCTGTGAAACTCTCTCAGCTCCTGCTTTTTCTGCTCACAGCTGCTCAAATCTCTTCTCCCACCCTGCAGGTCTGCTTTACAGATCCTCCACAAAGCCTGTGAAGTTGCCAGGAGGTACAACTACTTCCCAGGGGGGGTGGCCTTGGTGTGGGCCACCTACTACGAGAGCTGCATCAGCTCGGACCAGAGCTGCATCAATGAGTGGAACGCCATGCAGGACCTGGAGTCCACCCGCCCCGACTCCCCAGCCCTCTTTGTTGACAAGTCAGTGCAGCATTTTATTTGGAAAAGTTTGCTTGGCTCGTGAAGGAAATCTCCCCTTCTCCCTGTTCTTCCTGGCCTGGTTCATTTCTGGGGTTGCAAAAGCAACGAAAGAGAATTTGTGTGAAATAGTCAGACCTGAAACTTCAGCTTATGTAGTGTATAAGCACCAACAAACTGCTTTTTTTTCTTTTTTTCTTTTTTTTTCATTATTCCCATAAAGATTCCCTTTAACACAAGCCTCTCCCCTCACTCCTCAGTGCTGTGCAGGTGCTGCCAGCCTGGAATCATCCTCTCCTCTTCCTGTTCCTCTCCAGGCCGACGGAACGGGAACGAACAGAGCGGCTCATTAAAGCCAAGCTCCGGAGCATCATGACCAGCAAGGACCTGGAAAATGTGACTTCCAAGGAGGTAAATAGGAAAAATCCTCACTCTTGTTCTTCCTGCCAGACTCCCTCTCTAGAGAGTGGTGAGCAGGCACCATATGCCTGGGTGTCCCTGGCTTTGGAATGTGCATTTCAACCATCCTGTACAGGCTCTGCTCTGGCTTTGTTGCACCTCCCTCCTGAGAAATCAGGATAATCCCAGCATCACAAATGTCTGTCAGGACCTCAGCAACAGCTGTGTGACTTTCAAATTAGATTTGAAGGTTTTATTTCCTTTTTATTTCTGGGACAAATGTCAGAGGACCTTGCAGACAGCATTTTGCTGGTGAGTTTATGGATGGAAAATCACAAATCAAGGCTAGAGCTCTTTTGGATCCATCCCCCAGGCTGGTGTAATCCATCCACCCACAGT
Source organism: Serinus canaria (assembly GCF_022539315.1). NCBI lineage: Eukaryota > Metazoa > Chordata > Aves > Passeriformes > Fringillidae > Serinus > Serinus canaria. The sequence goes on from NC_066329.1 coordinate 10,068,786, forward strand.
GCAGGCATGATCAGAGTGGGAATGGTTCTTTTTGGGGTGGGTTTTTGGTTTTTAAGGGAGCTTATTAACATGCAAGTGGTAGGAGGAAGCTGACAACGTGTCTGTCTGTGGATGTGTTCCTCCTCCTGCAGACAAGCTCTTGTCTTTTATTTCTCAAATTACTATTTTTAAGGAGCAGGTACCCCAAAATACTTTTTTCCTGCAGATGTTATCTAAAACTTTATTTATTTTTTAACTTCTTAGTTTGGAGATTTAAGATACCGGGATGCCATGGCAAGGGACAGTGGTTTTAAACTGTCAGAGGGGAGGGATAGATGGGATATTGGGAAGGAATCCTTCCTGGTGAGGGGCTGGGATGGAATTCCTGGAGAAGCTGGAATCCCTGCAAGTGTCCAAGGCCAGGTTGAACGGGGCTTGGAGCAACCTGTGTGGAATGAGATGAACTTTAAGTTCCCTTCCCACACAAACCATTCTGGGATAATTGGAGAGATGCCACATACTGAAATTCCTGGTCTCCAGAAGGCTGAGTCCCTGTTGCTGTTTTTAATGAAAAAGTGAAAAATGTTCTGCAGGGAAGTGCCCACAAATGTTTCTGTTGGACACCAAGATTCCAATGCCATCCTTTGTCTTGCTCTGCAGATCCGAAACGAGCTGGAGAAACACATGAACTGCAACTTGAAGGAATTCAAGGAATTTATAGACAATGAAATGCTGCTGATCCTGGGTCAGATGGACAAACCATCCCTGATTTTTGATCATTTGTACCTGGTGAGTGTCAGGAGCTCCAGGAGAGCTCTGCTGTGCTGTGTCCAATCCTTTGCCACTAGATGGTACTCCAGGCAAAACCAGGCTCTGCCTCTGGAACAAAGACTTCCAGAGATGAACACTTTGTGCCCATTGGGTCTTTTTGTTGTTGTTCTGGATAGAGTCAGAGGAATTGCTCGTGTTTCAGGGCAAAATCTGCTTTTTAACAGTTTAAAGCTTTCTCTTGTGAAGGTCTGGGGAGAATCCAAGGTGTAACTACGCCCAGAGTTTCAGGATTTTCTTACTTCTCATGTGTGGCATGTCTGGGATGGCTGGGGCTGGGGGATTGCAGAACCTAAGGGAAACTGGGTGTTTTGGGGCCCCTTGGCAATGTGTGTTTGTGGCTGTTGCAGGGCTCCGAGTGGAACGCTTCCAACCTGGAGGAGCTGCAGGGCTCGGGGTGAGTACTCCTTCTCCCAGCTCCAAACCCTCCACTGTGTGCCTGCAATTCCTCCAGGACCTGGAGAGGACATTTGCAGGCTCTAGAGATGATTTTACCCCTCAGCCATGTGGTAACTTCCCACCAGCAGCTCTGTGGAGAAATCTCTCCAACCTCAGAGAGTGAAAATAACAAAACTTCTTGTTGGTGAGGTCCATCAGGATCTCCATCCCCCAGTGTTCCCAGTGCTGTGTCAGGTCTGAATTCCTGCAGGTTGCAGAGGAGCAAAGATTGCAGCACTAAGGAAAAAATCTCCATTCAGATGGAGCAGAGCTGCCTGTGGATGAGCAAACTCCTCCTTACCTGCCTGGACAGGCAGCTCCTGGTATCTCTCCCATCCCCATGGTGCTGCTTGGCTCCATTCCCTGCCACACTTTTTAGATCAGGGAGAATTCTGCCTATAAGTATTTGCTGCTCACTCAAGGCCTGCACCAACCTTGATGTAAGGAACTGAAATTCTTTACAATTTCAGCACAGCTGAAAATGTTTCATTTGGAGTCCTTGGGAGCAGATGTCTGCACATCTTGGGACAAGGAAATCAAGCAGGGTGTTAATGATTATGTCTTGCATTGGGATATGCAGTGTCCAAAGGCAAAGCTGGACAAATTCTGAGACAAAATATCCTGTGTCCTTGATTTTTCTCAGTGATAGGAGGTGATAAATCAATCTGGACATTCATTCTCAGGTATATTGTTATCCCTGCTGTGATATTTGGCAGGAATCAAGAGATAACATGTGACTCTCATGGTTTTGATCAGAAAGAAGGGGAAGGGATGGGATTGCAGCTGGAGATGGCAATTCCTGGGCTGTGTTCCCAGATGATTCACTTCTTTCTGCATCCCCAGAGCTGTGTGGCACAGCAAGGAGTTCCTGGTTGGATTACACAGAGTCAGAGATAATAAATGAGATAAAGTAAATTTCTCCCTCCTGTGCCCAGGGTGTTTGGACACTTGGGATGTGCTGGCAGTGAGAGGTGGCAGAACAGCCCCTGTGTGCCCTGTGTACCAGGAGTTTAGGATTAGGGCTGTAGGCAAAACCTTACAGCTCATGTTGGGTTGGATTGCATGGATCCACAGTGTCCCTCAGGGCCTGTTTGGTGACTATGGCAGCTCAGGGTGTCTCTCCTGGTCCCACAGCATTGACTACATCCTGAACGTCACCCGGGAGATCGACAACTTCTTCCCAGGCCTGTTTGCCTACCACAACATCCGCGTGTACGACGAGGAGACCACGGACCTGCTGGCACACTGGAACGAGGCTTATCACTTCATCAACAAGGCCAAGTGAGTGCTGGGACACCTGGCCCTGGGGAGGGCACATCCCAGCTCTCTGTGTCTCATCCTGGGCCCTCACAAAGCCACAGGAACTGCAGGGCCTTGGCATCATCATTCTGTGTTCCTGGAGCTCCCTTGTGCCCTGTCCCTTCCCGGATTGGCATTAACCTGTTCCTAGCCCAGCATTTTTGTTACTACTTTGTTTTGCTTCCGAAAGGAAATGAGGATGTTTCCTCTTCTGGAGACACTCTGGAGCTGCTCCAGCCGTGTCTGTGTTGGATCTGCCCCAGCTGTCTCTTCAGACAGAGCCTGTCAAACCCTGTGGAGTCTCTGCACTCAGTGTTTTCCCAGTGATCCCATTTTCCAAAGACTTAGACAGAGGCAGGAGGCTTCATGGTGGTCTCTGAAATGAATGAGGCTGCCCATCTCTAACTCCCAGCTTTTCTGGAGAGGGATTCTTCTCCTGGCCCTCATCATTCTCCCCTCCAGAGCCCTGGTGCAGGGTGGGCAGAGCGGGGAGCACTGTCCCTCTTCCAATGAAGCCATAACAAATCCATAACCGGTGACATGGGATTTATTCTCCTGTTGGTCCTGCTGCAGGAAGAATCACTCCAAGTGCCTGGTGCACTGCAAGATGGGCGTGAGCCGCTCGGCATCCACCGTCATCGCCTACGCCATGAAGGAGTTCGGCTGGTCCCTGGAGAAGGCCTACAACTACGTCAAGCAGAAGCGCAGCATCACGCGGCCCAACGCTGGCTTCATGCGGCAGCTGCTGGAGTACGAGGGCATTTTGGATGCCAGGTAAGGCTTGGGATGAGTGGGAAGGAAAGGAGCTGATTGTGGGTAACATCACGAAGGATTGCTGGATCTCTGTGGGGCTCTGTTGGTGTCATGGCCACAGATGTGTGAGGGGCACAGGCAGAATCCTGGGCCAGTCGTGCTTTTCTTAAACCTTCCCTGTGCCAGGCTCCCTGCATGGAAATTAACTGGGAGAGCTGCTCTGGTGTAATTCAGGGAGGGTTTCTTCGTGCTTGGGAAGCACGTTTGGATTTCTCAGCAGCCAGTGCTGCTCAGCACAGCATTGTTCTTGTTTTATGAGGCAGAACTGAACTCGGGCCATTCTGGAGGCAAAGTGTTCGTGGTTCTGTGCCAAGCCCAGGGCTCTGTCACTGCAAGGGCTGTAGTATTTATCTTCTAAGGACAGAGAAGAGAATTCTGTCCCCTGGTTCAGCAGGAGCTGTGCCACAGGACATGCATAGGGATCAGTTTGGGGTGTTATGCTCTGAGGGGGGGTTCTGTGCCCTGAGGGGTCTCCCAAGGTCTGATCCCACCACAGCTGTACTCAGGGCACTGCTCTGGAATGGACAATGAGGGGAAAAAATCCCAGTGCTGAAGGTGGTTTGTCCAAGTGACCCAGCTCTTGAGTTCTGGGCTGTGGAGATGGAAGGAAGCTCCTGGCACTGGGCATCCTGCAGGGCAGTCACTCATGTCCTTGTCCTCTCCCCAGCAAGCAGCGCCACAATAAACTGTGGAAGCAGCAGGCAGAGAGCAACCTGCCCCAGAACACTGACGGCACCACGGGCTCAGGAGACTTCTTACTGGAGAGCTTGGACATCGACCTGGAAAACCGCCTGGCTGACCTGGACATGCCTTCCCAGTCTGCCTACCTGGACAACCGGGCCGGCTCCGAGGGCTTTGGGTACTGCTTCCGCCGCCTCTCGGACACGCTGCTGGAGAACAAGATTCCCGGGGACAGGGAGGGCTTCTTCCACATGGAGCAGCTGGAGCGGGATGCCCTGGTGGGACAGCCTCCATCTGCACCATCCCAGGGGAGGCTGCTGGAGATGGAAAAGGCCCCAGAGAGAGCGGAGCCACTGGCAGAGCTGGGTGGCTTCTGTGAGAAAGAGGCAAAGAAGAAACTGGACTTCAGCCCCAGGAAGGGAAGGATGGTCCTTGGGGAGCCAGGGGAGGACGGTGTCAGGGAGGAAAATCCCATGGAGAAGTGGAAGCGGCGTTTGTCCATGCACAAGGAGGAGAGCAGGCTCAATAGGGAGAACTTGAATAACAACAACAGCAAAAGGAGTTGCCCAGAGGATTTTGAGGTGCGTATGGAGGTGAGATGGAGGTGATTGGCATGGCTGACTCTGCTGCAAGTGAAACTGCTCTTCTCATCCTCATAGCCCAGTTTCATTTGACTTGGATAAAGCCTTTCATTCCATGATGAGCTTCTCCCCTTTCGAGGCGCTTCTCACCAGGGCTTTGCTTGCCCGAGCTGTGGATGTAGATGCCAGAGAGTGCCCAGTGAGTGCCCTGTAAAGTGCTGTGGGCAGCTCGCTTGCATGACCCTCGCTTGGCACGGTAGGTATTCCTTGGAGACACTGCCTGCTGGGAAAGCACGTGGCTTTAGTTCCTGCTGCAGGGCCTGAGGTGGAAATGGGCTTTGTTCCAGATCTCTTTGGCTGTCCCACACCTTGTGGGCTGTGCTGGTGTCTGTTCCGTGCTCGTTGATCTGTCCCTGTTTTCTCTCCTGCAGCACGATGCCGTGTTTGGGATCCTCAGCAAGGTGAAGCCTTCCTACCAGTCCTGCACTGACTGCATGTACTCCTCAGCAGGGTTGGCCCCTGACCCCTTCGGGGAGCAGTGCGAGAGGCTCGGCCCCGGCGCCGCGCGGCGCAGCAGCACCATCTGCACCCAGCCCCCCCTCCTGTCCCACCTGCACTCCCACCTGATGGAACACCTGCCCAGCAGGGCACCCCCCGAGGAGCCAGGCAGAACTAAACATAACGAGGCTCCGCTCCCTCTGGCACCAGGAGCAGGAGCTGTGGAGGTTGGCATGTGCAGGTCACTGGATCAGCACTGCGGCCTTTTGGAGAGAGGGAAAGATGCGCCAAAAACCCCCGAAAAAACTCTGCTGCCCAGGAGAAACTCCCACTGTGACAGGAGCCTCCTTCACGCAGAGGTGGTGAGGGAAGAGTCTCTGGCCAGAAAGGACCCCAGAGCTACCAAGGACCTGAAGTACCTGTTCTTCAGCAAAGACTTGGAAAAGCCGAGCGCCAACAGTTACTTGATGCAGCACCAGGAGTCACTGCTCCAGCTGCAGAAAGCAGGGTTGGTCAGGAAGCACACCAAAGAGCTGGAGCGCCTCAAGAGCCTGCCCTCGGATGCCTCGGCGCTGCTCAGGGACAGCACCCTGGGCAGGGTCGACTCCAGCATCGTGGAAGAAAATGAGGACTTGATGGCCCATCCTGGCCTGGTGCCTCTCCTGACGCCGGCCCCACTGGTGCCCGGAGACGCCGAGAACGACGTGGAGAAGCTGGGGGTGAAGCGTGTCCTGGAAGGGATCTCCCAGAAAACCTCCACACCGGCCGGGTGCCGCATGGAGCACACGAGCAGCTTCACCAAGGACTTCCTGAAGACCATCTGCTACACCCCCTCCTCCTCCCGCAGCTCCAACCTGACACGGAGCTCCAGCAGCGACAGCATCCACAGCGTGCGGGGCAAGCCCGGGCTGGTGAAGCAGCGCACGCAGGAGATCGAGACCAGGCTGCGCCTGGCCGGCCTCACCGTGTCCTCACCCCTGAAAAGGTCCAATTCCCTCGCCAAGCTGGGATGTCTGAACCTCTCCTCCGAGGACTTGTCGAGTGACGTGGACGTGGCCACCATCACGGACTCCAAGGAGGCCGTGTCCAGCGAGTGCTCTGTGCTCTGTGAGCCCCCGCTGAGGAGCGCGGACGGCACCTCCAAACCAGGGGTGAAGGCTCTGGCTGGGAACTTGAAGAACACGCTTTGGATGGGCAAAAGTTGATGTCTTGCAGGGGGAGGAGGGGGCTGGAGCATTTTGGGGGTTTGCAGCATTTATTCATTACATCAGTACTGTTTTATCATCTGATACTTGCAGTAGCTCATCTGGTGCCACCTCCTCGTCCCCTCTTTGTGCTCCAAGAGAGGAGGAAAGAACCACGATGGGTCACAATGAAGGGCACAAGGGAAATAAAATGTGTTGCATGGCTTAGAGGAGGACTTGGTGTGTGACTTGCCTGTTGTCCTGCAGGATACTCTTCCTAGTACTGTTTGCCAAGTGTAATAATGTGGATTTGTGTGTGGTTATGGATAGATATTTGTATCTCTATCTATATCTAAAATGCTGAAATATTCTGTTTAAAAGACTCAAAATAATTATTCATGACTTTTTTTTACAGAACAAACACAAGTCTCTGTTTAAACAGAGCACTTGTGGAAAATCCTTAAAATGGTGACACGCACACTACCTCTGTTCTCGCTGGCTTTTTGTCCTGGTTTATTGTTTGGGGCTTTTATCCAAAAGGCTTTTCCCAGAATTCTTGCTGTTGTTTGAAGGAATTCCTTTAGCTGTAAAGGCTTGGAGGAGTGTGGACACAGAGGCTTCCCCAGGCCTTGCTGGGAGGTGACAGAGTGCTGAGCTGTGTCCGTGGGGACACTGTGACCCGATGTCACCCTGGCTGTCACAGGTGTTGTGTTCTTGGGGTGTTTTGCTGTTGTTGTGGTTGGTGTTGTCCCAGTGCTGACAGAGCCTGGCCAGTGGTTGCCTGTGGACCCTCGTGATGTGAAGCTGTGTCAGTGTCGTGGGTGCTCTGGGGACCCTCTGTCACTGGGCTGTGGGTGACGTGAGGTGGCGGAGGAGGGGTGGCTCTCCTGGACCCCAGTAGGTGACAGTGTTGTTTGTGGTTGTGCTGTTGGTTTTGTAGGATGGTTCCTGTGCCCAGGGAGCTGCTGGAGGAGTCCTGGGTGTTGTTTATGGTGGGCATCAGGAGTTTGGGTGCCACAGGCAGGCTGGGGCTGTCCCAGAGCTCACAGGGCTGTATGAGAGCCCTGCTGGGGGAGCAGTCGGACAGAAACACGGACACGCTCTTAGAGAGGGATGTTGGAGGAAGGGTGGGCAGCCAGGGGCTGTCTGTGCTCTCAGTCCAGTGTTACCCCCTCCTGCCAGGGCTGCTGCTTGGATTCCCTAGGGAATTCATATTTTCTGTGAATATTTTTGGCAGCCAGCCTAGTCAAGAGCTGCTCCATGTGGGCCCTCACTGAGTCCAGAGGGAAGAGCTTGGGAAGTGAGCAGGGGATGTGCTCCAAACCTCAGTGCCCCCGATCCCATCTGAGGCCTTGTGCCTTTGGGTGATGTTTTGAAGTAGATTTGGGCGGTCAAAGAGGTGGATTTGCTCACCCTGGCTGTGAGTGGGAGTATTCCCACATTTTAAAATCTCCATGGAAAGGCTTCCTTGCAACTCCCCTCTGAGGTGGTGCAGAGCCAGGCTGCAGCAGCTGCTCTGAACTGTATTGATTCAAAATCCAGTGTCTTGAGGAAGGGAGCTGTGCATTTTCCTGCCCTGGATGCCTGGAGTTCCCTTTTTCCCCTTAAGCATAAGATCCTGCATGTTTCATTTGTGTGAGGCATTGTAGGGACAGGCAATCAGTGAATAATTGTCCCTCCTGAAAGAGTCTGAATTTGATTTGCACTTGCTGCACCCGGGAGAGCTGGTGTGGAGCAAAAGCTGCTTTGGGAGGGAAGTTTGCAGGAAGTACCTGTTGTTTGGGCTTGTTTGGGCTGAGGCAGCGCTGGGTCGTGCTCAGGGCAGGATGAAACCCCACAAGCCAGGGCCGGATCCATTCCCTGTGTTTGGATCATCTTTATCCTCCTTTGCACCCATATTCAGATTTGGGAAAGGGCAAACGGGAGGTCCCCGGGCTGTTGGGTGCCGCAGGGTCGGAGCAGCACCTGGGGAACCTCCCTGTCCCATGCCCGGGACAATTCCACCGTCACCCTCGGCTCGCCAGGGCTGCCCACAGGTTATTGTTCTCTGTGTGCTGCCGACCCTTCCCATCACTGCCTGGCTGAGGGAAGAGGTGCTGGGAACGGTTTTGAATGAGTTCGCAAAATTCCGTGAACTGATACGAGCGAACATCTGATTTCCTTCCTGTTTCTCGAGTGCCTGCCGAGTTCTGCCGCGTCCAACCCGCCGCGTTCCGGGGCTCAGCTCGGCACCCTCCGCCTTCCCCTGCTGCTGCTCCCGCCTGGCTCTGGCTGGATCAGCCCCAGGCTTCACTCCGGGCTCGGGGCTCCCTCCCTGCGTGCTCGGGATGCAGACACGGCTTGGTGGGAGCTGCTCCGGGAGCTCCGCTGTGCCATTCCCGGGGGGTTGTAGCCAAACTCCCCAGTCCCGTCGGGTTTGTTGCATGACAAGGTTGATGTGCTTGTCCTCCCCACGTGTCGTACGTGTCCTTACGATGGAGTGCCTTACTCATAGTTTACAAACACTGTGTATCTGCTGAGCTGTTGGACTCTGCTGTTTGCTGTTCTCTAGGGAGTTTTTGGTGCTTTTGGTGTTTCCGATGGCAGTGAGGCCGTCCCTCCTCCTGTCCTGCCCTCCTGTCCCCGCCGAGCTCGGCACTACTCACCTGCTACCGCTTCCCTCTGCTCTGGGCATGGCAGAACCAAAGGGCTCCGTGACAGCCGCGGTGCCTGTGGCTGCTCCCGGTGTCCCCATTTATCCCATGTATCCCATGTATCTATGCATCGCTGCCGGAACGCGGGCGGGGTGTGCAGGGACACATCCCATCACCGACCACGCTTTGCTCGGCAGACCCAAACCCTGTCCCGTCCTGCCAGAAATCCTGAAATGCACAAACCGGCACCTTATTCCCGGTCCAGGTGGTGTCGCTCCGTGTGGCAGCAGTGCCCGACCTCCCGGGAGCCCTTCCCGTCCCGGCCGTGTCACCGACTCCCCGCGGAGCGGTGGGGACAGTCCCGGTCAGTCCCTGAGGAGGGGGTGAGTGACGTGTAGCTGTTCTGTGCATTGCTGTACTCCATAACAACGTTCCTTTATTCCATGGTATTTCTTATTCCAATTTTATATGGAAATCTGCAGGATTTTTGTACTGTATGCCCGCGGGAGGGATGCATCATGCACTTTTTTTTTTTTTTTTTTACTTTTGTTTGTAAAAATGTCCTGGATATTTTATGTTTATCTTGTGAGGAAAAACAAATAAACTTTTTTTTTTCCTTTTACAAGTGAGTTTTGTAGCTTTGTTTGGAGGTGGGGAAGGAACAGACGCTGAAGGGGTGGAAAGAAAAGGAGGGAATGGGATTTATCTCAGGAGCCACTGCCTGCCCTGTGTTATCATTGCCCATCTGTCCTGGCTCCACTTCCCTCATTTTTGGGTCCTGGCTGTTTTCTGATGCTCCTGAAGGCTGGATCCAGAGGAGCAGGATGGAAATCAGTCATTCTGTCCTGGTTTCTTCAGAGACCCTAGCCTGGGTTCAGGAGAAGCCTCTCACCTTCCAGAAAGGATTCCAGCAGTGGAGCAGTGGCACATGGAAAAGTGACACCTGCACCTTGCTGAGGCTGGAAAATCCCACCTGGGAGAGGCCTTGATGCTGCCCCAGCAACGTGGGCCGTGGGATTGCACAGGCCTGTGCTGCTCTCCAGCAGAGCCACGTGCCAGGTGTGCAAGCCCAGGAGCCCCCACAGGGACTCACAGCAGCTCCCTGGCTGGGGAAATCATCTGCAAACGATCGAGGGCACTGCCCTGGGCTGCTGGGGGTGGGTTTGGACCACTTGGGTCTCCTTCACCTGAGGATATCCCCAGGACAGGGATGGATCTGAAGTGTGGGAGCAGCTCTGGCACAGCCTGGGCAGGTGAAGAGCAGCTTCCTGCTGTTGTTTGAGATCCTGGAGCACAGCCTGCCCCTCAGCCAGCACCGATTTGGGGGCAGTGTTTGCTCATTGAACTCACACATCCCTTGGCTGGGTCGACAAGGCATCGCTCCCTGCTCAGCTCAGCTTCCCAAAGATGGAGCCTCCCCACGGAGCAGTTCCTGGCTCCAGAGGTGGGTGTGAGTTGGATATGGGGAACCACAAGATGGGACCGTGGAATGGCTGGAGCATGCCCAGGTTGCTGGTGAGTCCCTGGCTGGTTTTTTGTTCTTGTTAGGATTGGAAATTGGTCCTTTTCGGAGCGGTTCCTCACGGCTGAATGTTACATCCTGTTGTGATGTTGCCATGGCAAAACCAGGCAACATCTGGAGCAACACAAATTCTCTCTGGCGACCAGGGAGGGTTTATTTATAACCTTGCTGACCAGAGGAGATGCCTGAGCCTGGAGCTGCCGTGGGCAGGGACAGCCTGGCACTGGGTGCCCTCCTGGGAACTGGGGTGTTGGGAAGGTGCAGGGTCCAGCTGTGCCCCTCATCTCTCCCCCATGGAGGAGCTGCAAGTGCTCCAAAGTTGATCTCCTCAAGGAGCCTCTGATGGGAGAACAGTTCCCTGGCAGCATTTCCCAGTTCCATGTGGAGTTGGGGTGGTGAGCAGGTATTCTAATGGTGGTTTGGGTGAAAAGATGAGGTTTATCAGGAGAGTGAGGCTGACTGTAGTGCACAGAGAGGCTGCAGGAAGGACTCCGGGGGCTGTGGCTGCATTTCCACACTGGCAGAGGAGAAGCTGCTCTCTGGCAGTGGTTCTCCAGCTGCCTGCAGCCCCAGGATGATGCCTCTGCATCCATTCCTGCTGAGACTTGGCTGAACAGCCGCTCTGGCCTCTGGAAAGGTGGAAATGTAAATATTTTTCTAAGCAGAAGCTGCGAGTCAGTGCTGCCAAGGCCAGAGGAGCCAGTTCCTGCAGCAGGCACAGGCCGAGCTGTGCTGCCAGTCAGGTTTGCTCCCGCCTCAGTGTGTATTCCCAAAAAGTCTCTTCCTCCCTCTGTTTGAAGGACAGGACAGCAGCAATGCTGCAGCAGCTGCCTTTTCCTTTTATGCAGAGGGTTCAGGAGCAGAACCACGTTGGTGCTGTGTCAGAGTTCCGAGCAGCTCCCGGGAACATGGGACACAATGCCCAGGGCAGGTCCCAGGACGCAGTTGTGTCCCTTCCACACCAACCCTGGGCTCTGCAGTCCCCACACAGGACAAGCCCAAACCACCATGATATCCCCAAATTTTGAAGGTTTGTGAGAAGCATAGAAGGAATTTGGTTTTGTCATGAGGGCTTGAGGGGAACACCCGGAATTATTGATCGGGTGACAGTGCAAATGTTGAGTGAGTTCTTCCCATGGGAGAGGTGACTTGGCTGTAAAATTCCTCACTCCTGCACCTGCCAGCACACTTTGCTCAGCATTTCTCTACCTGTCAGGACTGCTGCTGCCAGGTGCTCCTGTTGCTGTTGGCAGGAGCAGCAGGAGCCCGGCCACCAGCCCTGATCCCACTGGGAGTTGCTTGTGTTTGCTCTGGGCAGCTTTGGTGGGGATTTAAGACTTCCAGTGGAAACAAATGAGGTTTTGTCTGTGCAGAGCAGCACTGCAACGTGCAATGATAAAGAACAGTCCCAGTGAGGGGCCTGGCTGGCTCCAGGCCGATCAGGGCTGGGATAACCCTCATCCCTCACTCCATCCCCTCAGCAGTGGCCAGGATTCACTCCTGACATGGGATACAGGATGAGGTAGTGGCATAGTGACCATGGTCCAGGTGTCACCCTTGCAGCTGCTGTGTGTCTGTGGTGCCCAGAGGTTGTCTGGGTCCTTGAAGTCTCTGGATGAGGCCCTGTGGCATTTTCCAGCCTCATGGAATATCAGGGGTTGCCGTTGAGCTGGGGTCAGGCTTTGTTTGCCAGCTCTTCAGGTGACACTGGGGTAACTCAGTCCCAACACCTTGAGGTGCCTGTGCAGGCACCTCTTTTGGGCTGATCTAGGTGTTTTCCTGCGTCCTGCCTCGGGATGCTTCCCGGCTCAGGGAACCATAAAAGGCAAAGCACAGGGCAGTGGCTGAGCTGGGAGCTGAGCTGGGAGCTGTGGCTCACTGCAATGCCAGGCATCCCAGCTGTGTACAAATGGATTAGAGCCCTCCAGCTCTCCGGCTCCACCGCCATCCAGAGGGTTATCCAAAGGGCTGCTCAGAGGGTTATTTAGAGAAGTGCCCAGTGCATTAATAGGGATTTTTGATAAGTTGTGTTTTGGAGTTTCTACAGGGAAAGTTGTGCCTCAGGCTGCTGTTGGGCTCCCGTGTTTATCTCAGGCAGCCGGTCTCTGTCACAGCAATTCCCTTTTCCATAACGCATTCCCGCAGATCATTCCAGCTCTCCGGCTCTGCCCCGTGCTCTCTGTGCAGGCAGCATCTCTCCCTCAAACTCTGGGACGCAGCCCAAGGCTGAGTGCTGCTTCCAAGGAAGGAGCACTGGGGGAGCCGCTCCGCGTCCCACGGGCGCAGGGCAGGGAGGAGGGAACAGGGCCAGGGGCATGGATGCGGGTTCCCTTCTCTCCGTGGAACTCACAAGGAGCTGGCAGAGGTGATTCTGCCCAGACAGCCTGGCAGTAAATCCCTCTGGAAGCTGCAAAATTGGAGGCAAGCCGGGATTGCTGCACCAGGCTGTGGGGAGCTGTTGCTGGAGTAGGTTGGGGAAAGAGGAGAATCCCTGGAGAAGGATGCAGATGGAAAGCAAGTCCTGACTGTGAAGTGCCATGGACCAGCAAATTAGCAGCTGGAGGGGATTTTTCCAGTTATCCAGGTGGGATGTGTTCGGGTAGGGACCAGCGTGGCATCAGCTGTGCTGGGTGTGGTGTCAGGAGTGGCAGAGCATGGGCTCCATCGTGCCAATGGGATGTTCCTCTCCACTGGCCATGAGGCCAAGGAATGCCGGTTCACATGACCCAGGCTCCGACGCTTCCAAGTGCCGCCGTCTCCCAGAGCAGAGCGAGGAGGAGGCGGTGCTGAAAGCCCGCCGAGACCCAAGGTGGGAAAAATCTTGGCTGGCCAGTCCCAAAGCACTTGGAACCAGGAATTATAGTGACAGATCTCCCGGCCATGGAAGCCTCCACCTGGCAGTACCGTGGATATTTACGGGATGACACAAGTAAGGCAAGGGGGAGAGACTGCCCAGCTTCCCGGGGAGACTCTACAGGCACCTGTGAGGATTATCCACTGCTGCAGCTCAGCCAGGAGGGCCTGGGACACAGCCGGGAGCGGGGGGAGCGCCCCGACCTCCGCAGCGACACCGCAGGCCCTGCCAAGAGGTCAGAGATGAGCAGCAGCGGGCAGAGAGGGCAGTGGGGGCCAGCAGGGGAGCTGTCCCTGGAAGAGCATCCCGTGTCCAAAGGGTGCAGGAGAGGGCAGGAAGGAGAAGCCCCTCCAAAGGTGTACGAGCTGGAGGTGGTGCCCAGGCGGGTGGGCACGGGCAGGACGGTGAGGCCGGTGGTCTACAGGCTGGAGGAGAGCGAGTACCGGCGCCTCATCCAGGAGGCAGAAACGGAACCTGAGGAAGAATGGGAAGAGGCAGAGGACACGCTCCCCTTGATTCAGGAGGGCTACACAGGGGATGGGAAGGTGGCAAGCCCGAGCCTCAGCAGGCTCAACTCCTTGGAAAGAGTCCTGAGGAGGCAGATGAGCCGCTCGGACTCGGAGAGCAGCGTGGAGAGCAGGCAAGTGACCAAACTGAGCCCCAAGGGCCCCTCGGAGGGGAACAAACCAACCGTGCCCGTCAGATCCGACAGCTTCGAGCGCAACGCCATCCTCATGGATTACATCCTGCAAAGCAAGCAGGAGGCAGGCACACCTGTCACCTACATCCCCAGGGACAGCAGCAGGGACAGCCTGAGGCAGGCATGGAGCTTTGCCCCCCAGCCCGATGGAACACTTGACCTGTGCCAGAACGGCCAGGCCAGCGAGGAGGATCCGGCCAGGAAGCCCGAGCCAGACCAGCAGGTAGTGAAGAGCCTCGAGAGAACGGTCCCTGCGGTCACAAATTATCCCTCGGTGGCCAGAGACACCGGGAAGCTTTCAAGACAGAGCAGCAGCCAGCTCCCAGACAGCCGGGAGCAGCTCGGAGGTGAAGCTGATGAACTCGATTCCTACATTCAGAAAAGAACCCCCCCGGCCCCCCCTGTCAGGACCCACAGCAAGGAGTGCCTGGCTCTGAGTATGAGCAAGGCTGTGGCGCTGACGGAGGCACTGCTGGAGCCCCTCGGCGATGAGGCCAAGCCTGGCAGGGAGCAGTGGGCAGCGGCGGGCACGGAGCTGCTCCCTGGAGGCAGGACTGCGGGAGGAGGGGGCTCGGAGGAGCCGGAGCGGAAGGGGAGGCAGAGTCAGGAGGATGAGAATGTGCTTAAAGTTGCCGATGCCAAGAAAACCTTCGAAAAGCCCAAGGCGTCGGAGGGGACGGCAGCAGCACCAGCGCCCAAAAAAGGTGAGGAGTGGGGGGTCCCGGTTCTGCCGTGGGGCTGGGGGGTCCTGGAGGTCGAAGTTCCAGGGCAGGTGGGAACATTGCCGTGGATGGGAAATAGCTGCCAGGAATAACTGGGTGACAGACGGGATGTGCTCAGGGCACACGGAGTCTCCGAAGGAGGCAGGATGGGAATCAGGTGTTGGTTCAAAGCCCTTCATGCAGTGAAACTGTTTTGGGGAAAGATTTGTTTTGTCAGACTCCTGCGTGATAATAAATACAATTTACTGCTTCTCACAGCAGCTACAAAGCAGCAGTGTCCATAGGATGCATCCTTCCACTGCCATGTGAGATTATTTGCCTCTATCTCTCCAGGCACTGGGTGAGCCAATGTAATTTTATTTTAGCTATAAAAAAGCAGCATTATTTTCTCTAAGTTCTTTTTCTCCTGCACTGTGACTTCACTGAATAAGCCATTCAGGAGAATGACATCAACTTGGAAATACTTTCACTGAAAAAAATATGGAGAAGTGAACTCTGTTGAAATTTTCCTGGTAAAACAGCAGTTCTGCAAAAATAGGAAGGATAGAAATGAGTGTTTGTATGAGAGTTTGGATCCCGCAAGGAGCCACCCGACCCACGCTGCTTAACTCCCATCTTCTGTTCAGTGACAATCTGCAATTGTGCATTTCCTTATAAGGGAAAATAAGTGTTTTAAGGCACAGGAAATCTGTGGTGGCTTTGAACTGAGTTTGCTTAAAAAATAGGTGTGATGTGTTACTGTCGCGACAGAGTCGGAGCGTGAACGTGGCACAGTTTGTGCGTGTCAGGGATGACAAAATCCCTGCAGGGATGACAAACAGCTCCTGTGCTCTCAGGAAGCAGCTGAGGACACACTGCACGATGTAAGGAAGTAGGGGTGGGAGATATTTGTCACTGCAAGCGCTGCCAGGCTCAGAGCATGGAGCAGGGTGGTGGTGTCTGTGTGGATCTCCACAGCCCTCGAGAGGGAGGCTCGCTGGTGTCACTGGCACAGCTGGGCTGGAGCGTTCCCCTCAGCCACACCGGGCACTGGGATGTTTGATCAGCTCATCCTTCCCGGGATGAAGGAGCAGGTGGATGGAATGGGTCTGGCAGAAGAAGGGGGTGAGAAGGGATACAAGGAATCAGCTCCCTCCCCAAAGCAATACCAGCTGCAGCCCAATCCCTCCTGACACATTTTTACCTCCTTGCTCTCCAGAAGAAACAGGGAGGGAGGGTTGAGACAATATTTCAGTGCTGAACGGTGGAAACATTGCAATAAAAACTCACAGACTCAGGGAATTGCTCTGTCTGGGAGGGACCGCAAAGCTCATCTCGTTCCACCCTCTGCATGGGCAGGGACGCCTTCCACTGGAGCAGGAAGAAGAGCAGGAACAGCTTCCCATTTTACTCTATCCTTGACAGTCTGTTGGGGATTTAAAAACTGGGTTAAACATTGATTTCCCCAAATCTCAAACACAGACACCTCACCTGGATTTACCCTTATGTGTTTCCTTTCTTATATCTCTGATTTTTTCAGCACCTTTGGTCCAACCTGATCCTATACAGCAGGGAGAGAAACAGAAGGAGATGGCAAAAGAATTCGAAAGTTCTTGAATAGTGAGGCTCTGTGATCAGTGCCCAGGAACCCAACACCCAGCCCTGGCTTCTTCCCTGATTTTTTCCTGCTGTTCAGGATGATAGGAATTGTCAATCCCAGCATATTCATGTTGTAAATAAAATACAGATTGCTTCATTTCTTTTTCTTTTTTTTCCCCAGTTCTGCTTTCTTGTCTCTCTCCTCCTCGTTAATCATCCGGAGACAGCAACAAAGGAAATCCCATCTGTTGCAAGCAATTGCTTTGGGTTTATTTGGTGGCCCAACATTTTAATTAGGTATTGGGACCTACCTCCTTTTCACTGCAGAAATAGAAAAGAAATGAAAATATATTTCACAATCCTGTCTAATGATGGAGAAAAATACATGAGGAAATAGATTAGCTTGAAATTAGATGTTTCTTTTTGCTGTAAAAGCTCATTTTTTGTGCCTTTCTTTCAGCTGAGTTGGGAGGGATGTATCTGACACTGATATTGCTGCACAAAAGGTGTGAGAGTGGGGAGATGCAGTAATAGATGTACTGGCTGAAATCTATTGTAAATCATTAATAACAATAGCATCAATTATTAATGCACATCCTGGCCTAATGTTCATCATTCCTTATCCATCTCCAGCATCCTCCAGCCTTTCCAAGTGGCTCAGGAGTGATGTCAGCACGGGCCCTCATTCACCACAGTGGACTTTATTGCCCTTTGGGGAGGGGGGTTGTGAATGAGCCCAGTTCTGGGGTCTGGAAGTAGCACAGTGATGGTTCCATGTCACACAGAGCTGGCAATAAGCTCAGGGGTGGTGGCTCCCGACCCTGTCCTTTAATCCATGTTTTCCTCTTTCCTTGCTGCCACTCAGACACTTCTCCCTTCCTGGCTGTTGTTTCAAAGCTTCTGATGGAACATTTTGCTCTCCTTATCTTCATTCCCTAATTCTACAGCTCCCCTTTCTGGCCAAGGATTGAATAAGGCCAGTCCAAAGGGATTCTGCTCTCCCTGGCTCTCCAGACAAACCTTTTGCAGGAGCTGGGGAACACTTTCCTGGGCATAGCACATCCTCCCAGCCAGACACAGAATCGATTTTCCGTTATCCAGAGCCCTTTGGTGGTGGCTCTGAGAACAATTTCATCTTGGCAGTTGCTCAACAGTTGATGATCATGGAAATGTCTCCTAAAAATCAGCATTGGGAGTAGTTTCATAAAGCTGCCCCTGGCACTTGTTCTGTGCCCATGGACATGGAGGAATCAAGGCAGAGAAAGGAAATTAATGCTGAGAATAAATCTAATTCCGCAGAGGGAAAGTGGAGTGGGGAGGATTTGTCGCTACAATCAGTTCAGAGCTTCCCAGAATGGTTTGGGTTGGAAGGGACTTTAAAGACCATCTTATTCCATCCCCCTGCTATGGGCAGAGAACATTTCCCTGCACTAAAAAATCCCTAAATCCCAATAATGTTCAGTGAAAGGCAAGATCAAATTCCTGATTTCAGCAGGAGCAGCTCTTCCCAATGCTGCTGGGCCTGGCCTTGATGGGATCCCTAAATTATGGAAGCCATAGAAGAGAAATATAAAAATACTCAAATTTCATGTGGGAGAACCTAGTACTTCCTGATAAAGAAATATTATCATAAAGTAACTATAATAATAACAATAATAATAATAATAATAGTAATAATATCATCATCATCATCGTCATCATCATCATCAAAAGGCTTCAGGAAACAAATAGATAAACAGGGACATAAAAGTCCTTGGAAAGCTGTACAATTTGGATATGTGCAAAACCAGGGTTCAAGATGGTCCTGTCTGGCATATTTTGCTTGATTTAGAAGTTAAGCTGCAAAATAACAGGACTTTAAATTGCTGATCTCTCTAAGCCCTCCCTAAGCCATTTCCCTCCATTCAGAATATATTTAGCAATGAGGATTTCAGCTAAACGAAATGTTTGAGACAAATTCATCCCTCCAGTGACCTCACTGGATCCAAAAAGGGGGTTTGTCACCCCTTTGGGATGGCTCGGAGACACCAGACTGAAGAAATTAATCAAAATTTCTCCTTTAAAAAAGGTGCCTCAGGTGTTTCTTTTCCTCTTCCAACTACAAACATGGCCTTGGTGGGGAAGGCTGTGGGACACACCTGATGTGGGCCTTGTGAAACACATCAGGCTCATCCCAGGAGCAAAGTTGGGGGATTTATTGCAGGGATGGAATTGATGCATATTTGCAGGAGGCTAAATTTAGCAGCTGACATAAGTTTCAGAGGTGGAGTCTGTAGCCACGGTGCTGTTTCCCTATAAAGGCTGTGAGATAGTTTGCAGCAATCCTGCAGTGATGTAGCTGAGGGGAAAATATGTGGGATGGCTAAAAGAGGGGTTTTTAATAAATCCTGAATTTCTGCAATATGTACTAAGCAGGTGCTGGTAAAATGGGGCAAATTTTGGTGTGTTTCTCCTTGTAGCTGTAAGGGTTTGGTGTTTTTTCTATACAAAAATTAGGATTTGTGGCATATTTTGACAGGTTGTTTCACTTGCAGCACTGTGGATAACATTTGAATTGTTTGTTAGGGTGGTTTTACTCATCTGAAGTGAAGAAAATTAGTGGTTACAGCAGAACCAAAGAGCACATGTAAAACCTGAGCTGTTTCTTCTGTTTGTTGGAGAATTCAGCCTAAAATTCCTGTAATTTCTTCATCACTTTGTGATCTAAACAGCTCATTAATCCCAGACAGGATCTGGGTGTTCTTTGGAGTGTTTCCATCCAGATTTTTTAGGAAGGTCTGGTAAAAATTCCACAGATATTATTTCCACCTGAGTCCATCTTTAGCAGCTCTTCCAGCACTGTGTTGAGCAAGTAAATTTCATCTCTGCAGGATCCACCCTTCCCAAGGCAGCTCTTGAGAGGATTAGGCTTCAATCAGATTTCTTAGGACGAATTTCACTTTTGTGGCCTCTCTGTGTCACTTTTTTTTCAGTTGGAGGCCAAAAATCTTCTTTGGTTCCCCTTCTGAGCTGGTGGGCAGTGCTGGGTGCTGCTGCCTTCATTCCTGTTTTCCAGTCCAGGCTAAAGCATCTCTTGGTACATTATTAAAATTCAGTTTTATAAAATTTAATTCCCCCACACAGTTTTGAGACTTCTAATAAATTAAGGATGGGCAAGCAGGACTCTCAGCTCTATCACTGACTCATTCTGTGGCCTTCAACACATCATGTACATCCATGGAAAATGTGAATCATAACCTAAGCTCCCTTAACTCTGAGTTACCTGCAGCTCTGCTCCAAGGCTGCTTTAGTTTTCTTCTCTTTTAGCTTTAAAGGGATTGTTTGAGGGAGCAGGGTGGTGTAATTGTGCTGGGCTGGTTTTCAGAAAGATGCTATTGATTAATTTCAGGGCAATTATTGTCATGGGCAAGGGTGCAGCCTTGCCACTCCAATCTCTGTTTGTATAATTTTTTTATCAAGGTGTTGCTCAGCAGGTGAGAGAGGCTTTCCCGCTTGTTGGATCAGCAGTTACATTTAGTGTCAAGGTTAATAAAAACAGGATAACATTTGTTTAATCTGTAGCTACTGATGTTTCCATCAGCTGTGACAGTCAGACCAGGACAAATGTATCTCCCTGAGTTTTTCCGTGGGTTTTAGCCCCAGCTATCACTCACAGGGGGGAATTCATGGTCCTGTCACAGCCCCGTGGGGGAAGAGCAGGGCTCTCAGCTCAGCTCATCACGACACATATTCCTCCAAATTATGAAGGATTAGAAGACAGATTAGCGGGGTGATGCTCCCCTGAAACATCACCCCTCCCTTAAGCATCAAACCACATGCAAATGAACGTGCAAACGTCGGCCCAAGCGGATGAGGAAGCTCGAGGAGTTTTGGTTTTGGCCATGTATGGTAACACTGAGGGCTGTGGGCTCTGCTGGGGTGTTGCTCACCCGCCCCTCGGGCTCCCTGAGGCCGCAGTGGCCCCGAGTGTGGCGGTGTCACCTGTGGGCAGCCAGGTGTGTGTGCAAAGCGCTCGCCTGACGTGTCACAGCAGATACACACAGATACAAACCTTACACCTCAAAGCACGGCATCCCCAACTTGCCTTTACCACAGTGCAATGGGGAGAACTCTTGTCTCAAACCTCTGCCGTGGGTGTCTTGCTGGAGCGTGGTTCTTAGCTGGGGTTGAGCTCTGCAGTCTTTAGCAGGGGTTTTTGTCACTGTCCTTTTTTCACCACAGCCACTGTGATTTGGTGTGACAGCGTGAGGTGACACGGTTGTTTTCTTGTGGAACTACTGGTTCTCCTCAGCGTTACCTCTGAGGACAGCAGGCTCATCTCACCCCTCAGGGCAGACACGGCCGATCCCTCAGGGAGGGATGTCATGACCGGTCCCTCAGGGATGAGGCGATCCGTGCCTCAGGGATGACATGATCGATCCCTCAGGCATGGGATGACTGATCCCCAGGGATGACATGACCGGTCCCTCGGAGCGGACAGGACTGGTTCACAGGGAGGACGTGGCCGGTCCCCTAGGGCGGACACGATCGACCCCTCAGGTCCTTCATGACCTCCCGCCCCCACTCGCCGCTGAGGGGAGGAGGGGCAGGGCTTGAGAGCGCGCGACCGCGCGTGGTGGCGAGAGCCACACGACCATTGGCTGATCGAGCCGTCATTCATCTCTTCGACCCGCCCCCACAGAGAGGTTGGAATGGGCGGGACCAGACCAAGGGGGCTTGATCTTCTGTGGGCGTGGTCACGGAGGGGGCGGGACCCGCGGGCGCTCTGCCCCGCCCCACCCGCGGCGCTCAGTCGGGCGGCGGCGGCGGGCGGAGGAGGAGGCGGAGGCGGCGGCTCCGCCGGGCTGAGGAGCGGACGCGGGAGGCGGCTCGGGATCGCGGTGCGGCTCGGGGGCGGTGAGGGCGAGCGGGGAGAACTGGGGAGCACCCGCGAGCGGGGCTGCTGCAGGGCGGGCGCCGCGGTGCCCGCGGGTGGGAGCCGGGCAGGGCGGGGGTCCGGCCGGGCGGGCCCTTCCCGCGCGGGGCCGCCGAGCCCTCCGTGAGGCGGCGGCCGCTGTCAGCGCGGGGCCCGCGGCGGCAGCGCCCTCCCCGCACCGCCTCGGCCCCGGCCGCTCCCCGCTCCCTCCTTATTAGGCAGCGGCGCGGGGTCGCCGCCGCATCCGCATCCGGCCGGGGCCGCCGGGCAGGGCAAGCCCGGGGCGGGGCGGCGGCGCCGGGCGCTCCCGCCGCGCACCTGATCCCGCGGCGGGGACAGCGCTGGGGGGCTTTTGTTCCGCACGTTTTCCTTTTTCCTTTTTTTTTTTTTTTTTCCCTCCCCCTTCTTTTCCGCCCGGCGATGCAGCAGCCGCTCGGTGCCACCGGCGTGTGCCGCCCCCGGAGCGCCCGTCCCCGCCGTGCACCATGGCAGAGGACAAAAGATGAGCGCCCTGATGGGGGTCTAGTTTGGGTTTATTTTTCGGAGGCTCCTCTAGAGCAGGTCCTTGTCACGCCGTTATTAGGGGCTCTTTGGAGGCTGTGCAGATTTGTGGACTCCTGGGCTGTGTGACATGTCATTGAATCACCAGGGGATCCCAGAATGGTTTGGGTTGGAAAGGACCTTAAGGACCATCTCATCCTATCCCTTTGCTGCTGGCAGATGTCCCTGGGCTTTGTTTTCCTATGCAGGAAGCCACGTTGTTTAACAGTGATATGCCAAAAACTGGAATTTAAATGCTGGTCCATGCCTGTGCTTTATGAAATTCCCACTGATTCCGTTAACAGCATGAGGGAAGATCTTGGACACATGGGCAGGTGTCTGACACCACCACACAGAGGTTCAGCTGTAGGACATTGTGATGCCTTAACTGACTGATTGCACAGGATACAGGTCTGAAAAAAGCAGAAAATAAAAAAAGGCAGTGAAAGGTGCCAGGAAACAAAAGTGAACCCGATGGAAGCACTTTTATAGTTGAAGATAAGTGAGATGCGTTAGGGTTTGGGTTTTTTTAGCAGCTGGAGTTGGTCTGAGCACGTCTGTTCGTGCAGATGTGCGTGGGGATTACTGGAGCAAGACCAAGGACGGTGGCAAAATCAGAGAGGGATGTTCTGAACACACCAGGCTGCAGCTGATTTTTCAGTTCGCTGCTGAATTTCCCGATTTTGTTTTAATTTTAGGCCAGGCTGTTCCCAAATTACCTGGTGCCATCCTCTCCCTCTGTGTGCCTCCATGGCACGTACGAGGGAAGCTCTGGAGTGTGGGAAAATGGTGTGAACTGGCACAGCATGTCCTGGGAGCAGCGCGTTTGGATGTGGGGAAAGCAGCGGGTGTCGTGTGCGGGAGGCAGGAGAGGGTTTATTCCATTTTCATTTGAATAACGAGCATTGAATCATCTTTTCTGCTCAAGGAGGGGGGAAAAATCCAGATGGCTGTGTGCTTGCAGGAAGGCTTTATTGCAGCCAATAGTGGTGTTTGCTAAGGACTGTGTACACAAAGGTAGAAGATCAAATACTTTTGTGGCAATGCATGTTGATTTGGGGTATATGTGTTTTGCTGTGTTTTCGGTAGCCCCAGTAAGACCTGACACACACAGGGACACGTCAGGCAGCATTTGCTTGCTGTTTGTTTCAGTACAGCACTTCATAATAGTAATTTTTCAATGGTCACTTGTAGCCTTTTATCCAGATTGCTTTAATCAGCATTTGTGTTCTCTGTTGGCATTGCACTGTCTTCTCCTGAGCTGTCTTTTCAAACATCATTGGATTTTTTCAAGTGAAATCTTCATGCTTATTGCATCTGTCACTTCTGGGATTCACTCCAAGCGAAAGGCAGGGATTCAGTTTAATGGCAATGAGGAGGAATGTGCAGAAGGGGGAAATATCAGCTTTTCCCTGGGTGATGCAGCACAGGGTGCCTAGCTCTGCCCTGAGTGACATCGTGGTGGCCATGTCCAACATTTGACTTAAATGACTCATTAAACAAAACCTTGTGTTGTGATGGGGAGGGGATTTATGCTCCTGGGTTTCATTTGGTGATCAATTCCGAGGAATATCCCTGGGATGCCAGCTTCCTATTCTGAAGACACGAGCAAAACACTTCCTGGCCTGAGTTTGCAGCTCGGTGAGGTCATCAGTGCACCACTCCCAGGGCCAGGAATGTCCTCTTGGGCAAGCTCACAGGCACATTTTCACTTGACTTTTAAAGTCTGGGTTTGTTTGTTTTGATTTTGTTTTATTGAGGGTTTTGTGATAATCTCAGCCCTTCTCCGAGGATGTGTTGGAACAGAAACTCGCTGAGGATTTGAAGTGCCCCAGTTTAAGCCTTTGCAGGGCATAGGAACAAGAAATGTCTGTGTTCTCCTCTAGCTTGCTCCCTGTAGTCTCCCCCACTTAATATTTTTGGGCTGGCATATTCTGGTGGGTAACTCTGAAATTGGTATGATTAGAAACTGCTTAGAGCTTCAGTTTAGGCAGCTCCTGGAGCCATGTGTGAAGAGTCAGGCTGCTGGTGGCTTGTGGCTGACAAGATGGGCACTGCTGAGTTTTTGTCACATTCTGCACAGTTGCTGGTGGTGGTGAACACCAAGTTAAAATGAAGCAGAAAAAGGTTTTGGGCTTAGCTGAGTGACTCAGGAAAGCAGCAGTGAAAGTTCATTTTTCTGGATGTGTTGGCTCCACCAGTATGGTTGGGAATTGTTTACTGGGCCCTTTCTTTTTATCTGTTAATGGGATTGCTTTGTTCTGCTTTTCCTCCTGTGAGTAACTGTGCAAAAAAAAAAAAAGAAAGGATTATTTGTTTCTTTTTGAGGTTATAATTGTTCAGTACATGACTTTTTGTGGCTTTTCTCATCTCAAACCACACATAGGCATGTGAAATACCAGCGTGACACAGAATTGCTCAGCTGCTCCCAGGTTCCACTGGCAGCTTTGCAGGGCTTGTCCTTGGAGGAACAAATTGTCTGGAGAGGATCCTAATGGAATATACCAGCCATTAGTTGTATCACTAGCCATTAGTTGTGTTCATGGGGTTGTGTAGGGAATGTAAATCCAATCAGGATTAATGGCTGGAGATAATGATGTAGTTGGAAAGTAGAAGGTGGCTGTTGGTGTGGCAAGTGGATAATTTCTACTTCATTCCCCTCCCATGAAATTCCTGATGCCAGTAAGACAGGGGGGATCCCTTGGAGCAGATACCTTCCTAAGGAATCACAAAGTGCTCCTCAGATGGAAGAGGATTTTGTGATGGAACATCCTGAAAACTTTAAAATCCTGCTCCGTAGGTCAGGAAATTGACAGAGAAATATTGAAAATGCTGCTCCCTCCAAAGGGGAAAACCTGTGGGCTTTGGAGATGTGCCCACGGTGGACAGAAGAGATCTCCTTGGTCTGGAAGTGACAAAACGTGGCCTTTTGGACCATTTACCCTCTGTGCTGATGATTTAGAGAGAATCAAGGCAGAATCACTGCACTAGGGAAAGGACAATTTCTTCAGCATGACCACTTTGCTTCTTCAACACCACTGGCTTTGTTGGTGATAACAATAATGATCTCCAATCTGCTTTTTGCTGAGCCTGTGGTAATGTTTGAGGTCTGGGTCTTGGTGGGAGAAGTTGCAGTGACTCTGACATTGAGCTGGGCCTCTCAGCCCAGCATAATTAGGTTTGTCTTGTTTTCCTTTTTTAATAATTGAATTTGAAAGAGCAATGGAAATAAACCAGTGGTGGGTTCTGACTTAAAGTGATTAAGGCTCAGCCTGATGCTGAGATGAGCTCACAGCTCTCCTTGGAGTGTTGCTGAGCTGTGCTTGAAGCCAAATGTTCCCCTTAGGAAGGACCAGGGTTTCCCTGTGGTTTTCCAAATTTTGGCTGCCATCTATGTAGGAACAAGCACATAGATAATAATTCTTCTGAGCTGAACATTAAGGCACATTTCTGCATTTTTAGCAGATGTGTCTGAGCAGGATTTCATAAAACTCCATGGGAATGGTGTGCCTGAAAATATTCCTTGTTTGCATCCCTGTATGAACCTGGGCAGTGCATTGCACCTGCAGCTGCTGGTTTAAGTAATCCCTGGAAAATGGAGTTCAAATCACTCAGTTCTGAGTATTTGGAAATATGGGAACTTCCCCTCCCTCCCCCCTGGTTCTGCATATAGTTGCCATGGCGACCATGTTCCGGAGTCCTTGAAAATCCATTGTTTCTCCCAAATAAACACCAAAATCTGCAGTATTAAAGCAGCACATTTTGCATCATCCCGTTCCTAAGCATTCCTTCATCAGGAACTGCTGTGACAGAACAAGGAGCAACGGACTCAAACTGAAAAAGGGGAAATTTGACTTAGATTTAAGAAATTTTTCCCTATGAGGGTGGCAAGGCCCTGACACGGGGTGCCCAGAGCAGCTGTGGCTGCCCCATCCCTGGAAGTGTCCAGGGCCAGGTTGGATGGGGTTTGGAGCAACCTAGGAGAGTGGAAGGTGTCCCTGCCTGGCAGGAGGTGGAATGGGTTGGGCTTTAAGGTCCCTGCTAACCCAAACCAGTTTGTAAACCTGATGGGGACTTGACATTTTACAATGTGCCAGACCTGGATGCTGGACAAACTGATAATGGGTGTAATTAGTAGCTCCAGGGATTAGCAGGCAGTAACAAATTCAATCCCTAGGAAGCAGCGGGTCCCTTGGGAACTGGGCAAACTGGCCATGCTGGGCAGGTGGTAGCTTGATAGGGAAGACTGTCATCAGCAAACCTCAGTGCTCAGGCACCTGCTCAGGGCTGGAATTACCTCCTGGAATAGCTTTTTTTTCTCCCCTTTTCACTTTAAATACTTAAAAAACCCTCATACTTTGTTGCTTCCTGCTGGAATCTGGATCCCCCAGCTGACTCAGGGTGTCTGCTTGGCATTTCCTTGGCATTTTTCATCATACCTCTGTGAAACAGATTGGTATCCTTCCTTCCAAGCTGGGAATGTGAGGTGACACATTTTACTCAGGGTCTGGCAGGTCCTAGGCTGGGAATACTTTTGGCATGTACTACTAAGTGGATTGTTGTTTTACACAGGCTTCAGGTATTTGCCCCAGCACACATAGTGGGATGTGTACATGGGATAAATGATCATTGTTACACTTTTAATTTCTTACTTAGTTCCCTTCTGCAGTACTTATAGAATGATACCATATCTTGGAGGCTGGAGGCCCAAAGATGTCTCATTCACAACAGGAGGTGTATTGCATTTTTTAAAAAAGTTTTCAGTGATGCTTTTTAAAGTTTATTTGAATTTTTGGATCTGCTGAGATCAATTTGCAAGGCAGGAGATAATCCTGAGCCAACTTAGGCAAACACAAGTTGCCAGACATTCCTCTGCAATATATTCTGCTTTAGCACAGCCTGAAGGGTGGGCACAAAACTCTTCTAGCTCAGTGTTGCTGTGCTTCCAGCATCTTTTTCTTGGCCACTGCCAGGAAAATTGCTCCTTTCTGGAACAATTTGTTCTGTGTGGTGTTTTAAGGTGCTGCTGTTTAAGGTGGGTGCCCCTGGTTAGGGTCAGGCTACCTTGGGGTTATCTCTCTGTTCTTCCCTTGGCTCCCTAATGTTTCTTTGGGGGTAAAGGTTATCTCTTTGTTCTTTGTATCCCTGCTTTGCCACATCCATCTTCTGCTCTAGTCAGGGTATTTTTAAGTGCTCTGCAAGCTCCCATAAAAACCAGCTGGGCTTATCTGGGTGTAATTCTGTTGTTTTGGCTGGTCTCCTCTGGAGCTGCTGGAAATGCCACAGGGATTCCCAGAGGACTGGAAGTGTGGGCTGCACGTGCAGCAACGTGACTGTCAAACCAACAGGTAAGTAAAGCTCAAAGGTCATCAAGGCACAGGCTGTAATTCTTCACTGGAAACCAGTTCTCCAGCTGAGAGCAGCCAGCTGAAGGTCCAAGAATTCCCCAAGGAATCAGCCTTTGCCCAGTGTTGGGGTGGGTGTGATTCCCCCTGTCAGGGAAGCTCAGAGGTGGATGTGGGGCCATGGAGGTGTCAAGGACATGGGTAGGAATCTGAAATCTGTCTTGACAGCCTAGAATGTTTATTAAAGCTCTTTAATAGACTAAATCCACTTCCCTAAGTTAATTTTTGGTTTGTTGCCTGCCCAGAGAAGTGAGAAAGGTGCTTTGTGTCACCCTTATGGTTTGACACCAGGTTGTGCCCACTCATTGTCATCCCATGACAGGTCAGTGAGAAAGAACATCTGTAGGACAGAGGAAATGTGTTTGAACTTGGAAGCCTCTGCTAAAACAGATGTTTGGGGTGCTGTAATTGGCACCATGAGACAGGGATTTAAAATCAAGTGAGCAGATTGAACTATCTGGATTTGAGTTTCAGCCTCCTCCAGCCCCGTCGTTCCTTCCCCAGCCCTGATTTCAAATTGCACGTTACGGAAACAGGACAGAATGACAATGGTGCTCTTGGAATTATAGGCTGCTTGGCCAGAAGAGCTGGCAGGACAGCAAATGGAAATGTGGAGAAACACACGCCAGTTCCAACTGGGAGCACTGAGATTCATTTTGCAGCTTGTTTGTGCTGCATTAAAATCTGAGATGTTGGCATTGTCCAGGCCAAACCTTCCACGTCCTGGGGTGAGGATGTTGTCTTGTCTTTGACAATTCGCTGTTGTTTGGGTTATTTTGAGAACATTAAAAGCAGTTCAGTGTAGGGGCCTCACCTGTTGGGTGGGTGTTGTTGAGGAGTGGAAGAAGGTGTTACTCAGGATGTGGCAGCCAAGCTCCTTGTCACTTTTTGGAGCAGAGTGTGTCCACTCAAAATTCCGGTGTGATGGACCACGCTGCTCTGTGCTGTACCTCCAATCTACTTGAGATGTTCTCCAGGACTCCAGGCCATCCTGTTAGCTGTTACAGCAGGAGATGTGGTGCTGCCATTGCACTTGGTCATCCTGCTGCTCCCAGGTCACATTCCCCAAGGCAGCTCTCCTTCTCCACAGGCTCCCGGCAGGGCTGGAGCTGAGCTCGGCCCAGCAGAGCTCGGAGCCGCTGTGGTCAGGCCGGGTCATGTGGAGAACGCTGCTCCTCACTTGGTCAGTCTGACTCACTCTTGGCCAGGCTCTTTGGGAGCCTTGGTTGTGCTGATCTGTTGTTTCTGCCTTATTCCAGATTTGGGAGGAATTTTGTTAATTTGGTGTTTGGAGCAGAGGGTTCTGCAGGTCCGGGTTCCCTGATGGTGCAGTGCTCTAGGAGAAATAGGACCTGCAATCTTTTATCTGTGAGACTGTTTATCTCTTAAAACACCTTTAATGTTTAGAATTTTTTCCTATGGATGCCAAGGGATGTCGCAATTGAGGAATAAAAACCAGCTTATCTATTCCTTTGGGGATTGGGCTGGAGGCCCTCTGCCATGGAGCTAGGCTGGGAGAGTTGGGGGTGTTCATCTGGAGAAGAAAAGGCTCCAGGGAAACCTCAGAGCCCCTTCCACTGCCTAAAGGGGTTCCAGGAGAGCTGGAGAGGGACTTGGAACAAGGGACAACACCTTTTCTGTTAGAAAAAGGTGCTTTCTTGGTTGGTTGGGAATGCTGGGATCTGGTGGTGATTTGAGAATTTCATGAAGCTGTGCTGGGGAACAGCTCTTTTTCTGTTCATAACCACCAACCTTACCAAAAAAAAAAAAAAAAAAAAAAAAAGCCTCCAATGTATCTCAGGAATATGGTCTGGAAAACGTTGGCATGTAACCTTTGAGTGAGAGAGAAATCCAGCGGGCTGGGGCAGCAGCTCTGACCAGATTGCTACTTCCCTGTTAGCTCTGATAAGAGAACTAGGTCAGTGCTGGGGAGAAGCATTTTATCACTGGATTCCCTTTGCTGGAATCCTGGGAGAGCCTTGCACTCCTGCTTGTGTTTCCCTTGGGATCACGGTGTGGTCTGGAGCCCTGTTCTTCCCTCCTCCCCGTGGGTGTCAGGAGCATCCCTGGGGCTGCTGTGGTGTCTCTGGCTGCAGCTCCCAGGGCTGTTGTTCAGGATATTGCTCTGTCTCTTGGCAGTGGATGGGATACAGCATGCAAAGAAGCTTCTCTGGTGTTTATTCCAGTGGAAAAGAAAAGGAAGGATTTTTGCAGGGGATGATGTGAAAGGTCACGGCCTTCTGTGGTCGGCTGCTGGAACAGCGGTTTGGAGGTGGGAGTGTGTGGGAGGGAGGCTTCCCTTTCCTTGTCCAGTAAAAAGCTTCTGTGGTGTCCAACCACTGTGCAACTGTCTCTGCTGGCAGCAAAAGCTGAAATGCAGGGATCACAGAATCCCAGAACGGTTTGGGTTGGATGGGACCTTAAAGCTCATTTCCTTCTCCCCCTGCCATGGGCAGGGACACCTTCCATGCTCCAGCTTGGATTTGAATGCACTGAGGCACCTGGAATGTTCAATCCCTGCTCTCTTAGCCCTATATTTTGTATGCTACTTGCCTTTATGAGGTTTTGTCCTGAGATTTAATCCTTTATTTTTATCTCCACTTTGCTCTCCTCTTTTCATTTTAATACCCTTTTTGTCCAGCCTGTGGTAACATCCCCCCACCTATGAGGCAGGGCAGCTTTAGTGCCAGCTGACAGAGGATGCTCTAAAAGATATAAACCCAAAAGAAGAGATTGTCTGGAGGCTGCTGCTCCAGGGCAGCAGAACTCCCATTCCTGCTGGTGTCTCCCTTTGCTGGTTCCCCATCACTCTATGGCTCCTGCTGAATTATTTTGTGTAATGATTTTTGTGTGCATTCATTGCTCTGCCTTTCTGGTAGATGACACAGATTAAATGAAGCCAGACAAGGCTCTCAGTTCAGGGTAATGACTTTAACTGCAGCGTCCTTTTGTCACTGCAAATTATGGTCAGTGATGTAATGCTGGATGTGGAGATACAGTGACACAGTGTGGGAGTGGTAAGATCATCCCAGAAGGGTTTGGCTTGGAAGGGAGCTTCAAGCTCATCTCATTCCACCTCCCTGCCACAGGCAGGGACACCTTCCACAACCAGGTGATTCCCCAGAAGATGAATTGTATCCCTGGAAATCTTGAAGTGAAAATAGCCCCAGGGGGGAGATGTGAGACGAGCACACACAGGTAAACCCTGAGGAAATAACGAGTCTTTGGTGATCCTGGGAGATTTGAACTCTACAGGCACTTCTGTCTCAAGAGTTCTTCATATTCTGAAGGTTTTCATATGATCATTTCTGGTTACAGCTCTGAAATTCAGAGTTGTATCAAGTGTTTCACAGGTTGCAGCCAACACCTTGCTCTTCGTCCAGAACAGAAATTTCAGCTTATTCAAAGTTTGGGTTGTGTTACATTTTTGAATGTGCTGGGCTCCCCAGTTGAGATATAATCAAATTCCCTGGTAGTTTGTGGTTTAGGTTCCCATCCCAAAATAGAATCTTGCCAGTGGTAGAACAGCTGGAAATTTCAGTATTAAGTTCATATTCCAGCTTTTTGTCTTTAAAATGAAGTGAAATCAGATGGCAGGGTCTTGCTCAACCTAGGCTCAAGTAACCAAAGACTGAAAATAATCTGCACACAAATATGATGTGTTTTGGAATTGTGACCATCTGTAGTAGTGTTCACCTTTGTTTTAAATAACTCTGAACAGCTGAAAACAACAGTTCTGTCAGCAATGGACTGGATATGGATTGATTGGAAAAGGGATACACAGAGGGAACAGAAATGTGTTTAAAAGCACAGAAACTGCATCAAGGCATTCATGGCTGTTCCCTTTTTCTGCTGAGCTTTCATGTGAAGTTGTGGGGTGAGCTGAACTTTTTGTGGCAACGTGACATTTCTTCCCCCCACTTCCTTCTTTACCCAAGTCTTGCAAGACTTCGAATCATGAGACTGAGTTCTTTGGTTCCATGGATTCTTGGAGAGGGAGATGAAATTTTCCAAGAGCATGGAGTGACAGAACAACAGGGAACGGGTTCAAACTGAACAAGGGTAGGTTTAGAGAAGATATTAGGAGAAATTGTTCCATGTGAGGTGGTAAGACCCAGGCTGCCCAGAGAAGCCATCCCTGGAAATGTCCAAGTCCAGGTTTGACAGGACTTGGAGCAACCTGGTCTAGTGGAAGGTGTCCCTGCCCATGGCAGGGGGTGAAACTGGGTGACCTTTAATGCCCCTTCCAACCCAAACCATTCTGGGATTTTATTTTGCTGATTCCTCCTCCAGCCTCGCTGGTGACATGCTGGTGACAGTGGTGGTAGGATCTCCCTGGAATAGGTGTGCAGCTGGACTGAGCCCAGGGCAGTGTATGTCCCTGTCCCTGTGGCTGGGCATGGCCCTGGGTCACTGAGAACCCCAGAGCTTGCACAACCAAGGCTCTGGAGTGGAAAAAATATGCCAGAAGGGAGGGATTAGGGAATAACCTGGAGGTCTCTGTGCCTTTTCTCAGTGGGTGCAGCTCTTGGCTCAGTCCCTGCTCCCTTGGGCCCACAGTGGTGGAGCCATCCTTGCTGTGAGGAGCACGAGGGGATGGAGGTGTTTCAATGGCCTCCAACCCCCTGAATGCCTCTGCCCTCCCTTTCAGTGTGGCTCTCTCCCCTATCTTCCATAGGATATTCAAAGTGCTCCAATGAAGGAATTAGCAGATTCCTTGTGGGCTTTTCTCTGGTGCTTATCTCCATGATGGCCAACTGCTCTGCAGATGTGGCTCAGCCCTGCTCCCAGAGGGTGTTCTCTCCATGCCAGGGGCAGCTTGGAACATCCATGGCCTGGTTTGGATTTAGGATTATAACACACTTCCCTAGATTTTTTGTAAAACCAGCTCTGAGCACAGAGATGATTTGCTGATGAGGCCACTGAGGCCTCACAGTTGGTACTTGGGAATCCTCTGGGTTTTCCCATGTTGCAGTTTCACCAGTGGGACCATCCCCTGTCCCTGCTGACCCCAGCACCCCATCCATCCCATAACACCATTCATAATTGCTGCTGGTGCACTGCCTGTAGAACCACAGAATTATTGAAGTTGGGAAAGACCTTTAATATCATCAAGTCCAACTATTGACCTCTTAATTTTTATTTTTCTTAATCTGCTTCTCATTTTTTAACAATTAAGACTGGACCTTTATTCCAAAGATCCTCAGCAAGGCTCAGACTGGGAGTTTGGGGATTCACCATCAACAGCTGCAATGTGACTTCTTCCTCTTAAGGAAGAGCTTTTCCAGTCCCAAATACCAACCTTTTATAAATGCTGGTCTCCCTATCCACTGGATTTGTATCTCCTCACCCCCCTTAACAGTAGCCTCTGGCTGTCTGACTTAACTGGCCTTTTATTCCAATGCCTCCCTTTCCAGAAGGGATCACAATCACATGGGCTGAGCAGGATTTTGCCATTAGTGGGGGGTTTTCCTGTAAGTGTTCCCTAGCAGGATGCATTTCCTCTTGCATAAGCAGGCTGCAAACCCTCTGAAGCCACAGAAATGCATCTGTTGGATTCTTGAGACAGATAAATCCTTTATAAACAGGAAAATGGGCAAACTCATGGTAGCTCTTGTGACACATCGTGATGGGAGATCAGAAAGGAGTGGGATGAAAAGTGTCCCTGTGCGAGCGCGGCCGGAGGCATCCAGCCTTTCCAGGGTCCTTTCCAAAGCTGCCACAAGAGCTGGGCTCTTCAGAGGGCACACACTGGCAGATGAACCCCAAGTTTTGGTACAATTCAGCTGGAAGTCACTCAGGGAGGGAATAAATAAGAGGTTTGAAGGCTCGTTGCTCTGTCCCCACCAAGATGCCGTGTGTGGCCGAGCGGGATCCAGGAGCTCAGCAGCCGTAGATCTGTCAGCACTTCTATTGTGGAGGCCTTTGCAGGGTGTCCAAAGCTTCTGTTTTAATTTTGCTGAGGGTTGTAACTCTGGCAAAATTTAAAGGCCTTTCAGCTCCCAGTCAGGAAGTTTTAAATCCTCTAATTTTGCACTTTACCCCCCAAAAATATATTCTGTCTAGCAAGTGGGTAGGGAGTTCCTTAGCCAAGGTTTAACAGCATAGATGATGATCTAATTAACTTATTTTTTGAATGCTCATGTTCCAAGTCCACTTCCTAAGAGAAAATCCCCAGCACAGCCCCGTTAGCCATGGATACATTTCCTTACCCACTTGGGTATTTCCAAAGTCACTTCCCAAGGTTCCCTGAACCACCCAGGTCATCCTTTTGCAAGTGTGATACAGAGACTGAATCAGCCTTTCTCTAGAGTGAATCATCTCAGGTGTTGGTGTCTCACCTGATAATCCTAACAGTGGCACAAAAAAGACATGGACCTGTTAGAGCAGGTCCAGAGGAGACCATGGAGCTGCTCTGAGGGATGGAGCCAGGCTGGGAGACCTGGGGGTCTTCGCCTGGAGAAGAAAAGACTCCGGGAGAGCTGGAGAGGGACTTTGGCTAAAGGATGGAGTGACAGGACAAGGGGGAATGGCTTTAATACAAAAGAGGGTAGATTTAGATGGGATACTGGGAAGAAATTCCTGTCTGTGAGGGTGGGGAGGCCCTTGCACAGGTTTCCCAGAGATGCTGTGATGCCCCTGGATCCCTGGAAGTGTCCAAGGCCAGGTTGGAGGTGTCCCTCCCCATGACAGGGGGTGGAATGGGATGACCTTTCAGGTTCCTTCCAAACCATTCCATGAATTGGCCAAGCCTGGAGCTCCTGCCTGTGACTCTACTGAGAGAACCTGCAGCAACTAAACTGAGCTGTGGATTTTCTTGGAGATGATGAGGAGGAAGAGAAGGGAGGGCAGAATTGAGAAGCAAAGAGGAAACTTAACACTCTTCCCATTTAGGGACAGTCTGTGTCAGGGACTCTTTTTGGGGTGCTCAGGCTCCCCCTCCCTCCATTGGGTTTTTCACCTGCTCTCCCTGGTGAGCTGAAAGAGCCACAGTCGCTGCTCCTTCCAACCACAACCAGCACATTCCCTCCTCCTTCTCCTTGGAGAGCTGCCAGATCAAAATGGCTCTGATCCAACGCCAAGAATCACTCCCTTTGCTATGGAAATGAGCACTTGGAGGCTGCTCACCATGTGTTGATCAGAGAGTTCCTGCTAAGGATGATGAGCTGTAGGTGGGGAAGAGGGCAGGGAAGGTGTGTTCCAACAGATCCCTTTGGAACAAATAAGGATATTTTTGGAGGCATCTGAACTCTCTGCATTTTTAAAAAGTCATTTATAGAAAATCGAATGATTGCCCTTTGCATCAGAGGGTGAAAATGAGGGAAATCAAATAGAGGGATTTCACCATGGGGTACAGAGTTTCTCTTCTGAGAAAGTGGAAGGGGTGACAGATCCCCAGCATCTGATATTTGAAATTTAATATTTTTTTCCTGCTGTTCTGGTATTGATCAAGTGTAGAAGTGATACAATTATCTAAGTGATACAAATAATCCTTTGTAACCATCACACCTGAATTGCCAGCAGTGGAGCAGCCCCATTCCCAGCCCCCTGGCTCTGTGGGATGTGATTCCAGGCAATTTGCTGTGCTGGCTCAGCACGACAAGTTCAAACCTTCTCTTTACCTTCTTCCCAGCAATCTGATTTTAATCTGGATTCACAGCAGGGTGGGAATGTTGCCAGGGGGTGAACACTCCTGGAAATCCACCCTGCACAAAGCAGGAGCCTTTTCCCTGCTCCTGGATGAGTTGAACAGGCAGATGATGAAAAGAGTTTGCTGCAAGGGGTGGCAAAGGGCTGAGGTGTCACACTGGGCTTGGGAGAACATTCCCAATATCCTGGGGGTGGCCTGGGGTCACCTGGAATGGTGGGAAGATGGGAGTGATGCTGCTGTTGCATGGTGTTCACTGCCAGACCTGGCCATGGCCTCAGAGGTTCAGCTGAGCCTTCCCAGCTCTGGGAGGAGCCCTGGGGATGGAATTGTGTGACAGGGCTCGAAATGAGTCGACACAAATCAGTAACTGGGTGTGGAACTGCATTTTTTATGATGTGTCTTAACTGAACCTTGAGACTTCAGCATTTCTTGTCATTTGGGCATCTTGGAGTTGAAATTCACTTTTTCTTTGTGCATGATTTGGTGAGGCTGGGATCGTGCTGGAAGTGTCCAAGGCCAGGTTGGATAGGAGTAGTGCAAGGTGTCCCTACCCATGGCAGGGGGTGGAACTGGATGAGTTTTAAGGTCTCTTCCAACCCAAACCATTCCACAATTTTGTTTAGTGCTCTCACCTGCTGGCTGGAGCTCCTGGTTTATGATTCCCCATCATACTCTGGTGTTCCGGGGCGTGTCCAGCGTGGAACAGGCCTTTGATTAGTGCTCTGAGGGAAACAGTTGGCAGAAAGTTCATTACACAATTCCAGTAACTAATGGAAGTAGGGAGGGAGCCTAAGTTTAGCTTCAATAGGACAGAAATCATTAACAATTTCCATATAGCTCTTTTCCGTGGACATCTTAAACACCTCAGTTCTTCCCAAAATTTTGCATTTAAAACCTATTTTTTTCTTAAACAGTCTTAATTCTCTTTAAAATATCAGTATGGCAAAGGTACTGTGGGGAACCCCTACCTGCTCTCCAGGGTTGGGAATGACCATGGAGCATGAAAGTGTTCGGTGGGCTCCACCCCACACCTGGGACAGGTGTCCCCACCACAACACTGATCCTAAATCCATATGAACTGGGTACACTGGTGGCCCCAGTGGCACTGGTACATCCCTGTCCCAGCAGCTGAGCCACTGTGGAAGTGACCAATGCCAGTTCCCAAACGAGCTCTGGTGCAAAACAAATCCTCTGCTCCTTCTCCCTTACCTCTGCAGAACTGGAGAGTTTCACTGCAAAGCTGTCTGTTCGGTTAATTGGAGCATTTCCCTCCTCTTCAAACACATTCCGTGGCATTTCCCGGCTCTGATGAGCGCTTCCCTGCAGTTATCCTGCTTTTTGTCGTGGTTAATTTTTTATTTCACCTCCCAGACTACAAAACAGCCATCAGCGCTCGCTCGGCGCTTCCCTGCGAAGCCTTTGCAGTCACAGACAGCCCTGGGAGCTTTCATCACGTTTGCAGCAGACAGCCTGGGAGCAGGGATTTGGGATAGAACCACATTCCCAGTCTCTCACTCTGGAACATTGCACTGGAGCGAGGAGCTCCAGGGACTGGGCAGTTTTTCCCAGCCTCTCCATGTGCTTGGGGACCTTCTGGGAGGAGAGATAGGAGGTGGACTCTGCTTATTTTTATTTTTTCTTTTTTTTTTCCCCTATCCCTAGAGACTGGGACAGAAATATTTTTTCCCATATGTAAAAGCAAGATGCTGTATGGAGGCTCCTCTTCTGCTCCATCTTTTCTGAGGGAGAAAGTCTGGGATGATGGGAAAAGCCCTTCCCAGGTGTGAGGGCTCCACAGGTTTTATCCCTAGTTCAAGGGATTGTGTCTTCTCCCAGGTGCTGGAATTTTCCACACCAATTCCCTTTCCCTCTATTCTAACTCCAGAATTCTTGAAAATATTTTTTCTCAAGAAATGCTACAGACACACCAAGTTAATTGGAGTCATTAACTTGTTTCCATTACTCTTTTCTGCCTAGGAAACAATTTTTTTTAGGGTGATTTTGGAGTTAGAAGAAAGAACTGGAAGCTAGGGAACATGTGGAACCACTTCACAGGAACACCGGATTTTGAGAGCTTGCATTTTTATTTACATCTTCTGGACCCTGTCTGACTTGAAAGTAAACAAGTTCAATCCAAGACTAGATTTATCCCTGAAAATATGTGGAGACTTGTCTAAAAACTGCTTTTGGGATTAGGAACTTCCTTTACTGCAGTCAGGGAACACATTTACAGTGGGGAAATTAAAGCTTAACTGGCAAATTCTGTAAAAGCCCCCTGGAAATGCAGTTGGGTTGGGTTGGGTGCAAAATAACCTTAAATTTTAGTTAATAAAAGAAGGAAAAGGCAAAGCTGGCTGAGAATTTGGCAGGTCTTAAGGGGGAGGTGTCCAAGGCCAGGTTGGATGGGGCTTGAACAACCTAGGATAGGGGAGAGTGTTCCTGCCCATGGCAGGGGGTGGAATGGGATAAATTTTAAGGTCTTTGGTGCCAAGAAGACAGTGCCAGACTCTTTCCAGCAGTGCCCAACAACAGGATGAGGAACAATGGCCATAAACTAAACCATGTGGAATTCCCCCTCAACATGAGGAAGAACCTCTTCCCATGGAGGGTGGCCGAGCACTGGAACTGCCCAGGGAGGGCTTGGAGTCTCCCTGTCTGGAGAAATCCCAAACCCACCTGGATGCATTCCTGTGTCACCTGCTCTAGGTGACCCTGCCATGGCAGGGGGCTGGACTGGGTGATCTCCAGAGATCCCTGCCCACCCCAACCCTTCTGGGATTCTTCCAACCCAAACCATTCCCCGATCCTACCAACAGCGAGCGAATCAGTGTTTCCGCATCGCCGAAAGCGTGGCCGTGGAGCTGACGAGAACATCCAGTGTTGATCCTTGTCCAGGAATCTCCTGGACAAGCAGCACATCCTTTCCCTGGAACTGACCCTCTCCTTTTGCAGACACGATGAGGCGGGTGGTACGACAGAGCAAATTCCGGCACGTCTTCGGCCAGGCGGTGAAGAACGACCAGTGCTACGACGACATCCGCGTGTCCCGCGTCACCTGGGACAGCTCCTTCTGCGCCGTCAACCCCCGCTTCGTGGCCATCATCGTGGATGCCAGCGGTGGGGGAGCCTTCCTGGTGCTGCCTCTGCACAAGGTAAGTGCTGCTGGAATGTTTCTGGAGTTCCCTGCTCGGCTGTGCTGTCATGCCGGCGTTTCTTTGGGGATAATGAAGGCTGTGGTGACAGCGGCTGCTCAGTGGTGCCGTGTATGAATGTGTTTAATGTCTGTAATCAGTCTGATGCTTTCTGTACATTAAGCACAACAAACAAGCTGTTTGCTTGACTCATCTGAGCTGATTCTGGCAGAACTTTACACGTAGAATCGTATTTTAGAAGCCTTTTCATCATCAAGTGTGGTTTTTTTCTACTGTCAGGGATTCAGCTTTTTTTTTAACCAACTGAATCCAACTACTCCTTACAGAGTTAAACCAGGAACCACCTGAGCCCAACTGCTCCCTGAGACTTAAACCAGGAACTATCTGAATCCAGCTGCCCCTTGCAGAATTCATTCAGGAATGCATCTGAGCCCAACTGCTCCTTATAGATTTAATTCAGGAATACACCTGAGCCAAATTGCTCCTTGCAACCCCTCATTGGAGGGATGCAAAGGAATGAACTGGTTCCAAGAAGAGCATTCCTGTTGCCCCTGGTCCTGCATGGAAAAGTCACATCCATCTTCTGAAGGAGGTTCTTCTCATCTCTTTCTGTAATGCTTAACCAGCAAATTCTTGTGATCAAAAGACTTTTTTTTGCAACATTCTTTTCTCTGTGACCCTCAAACTCCTCTCTTAAGCCTGTGGTTAAGTTGTCCTCAGTCTGTCATCAGTTGCCAGCTCCACTTCCAGATCTGCCCTGTGGAATACAGAATTAGTGCCCAGGATTCAGCACAACTTCCCACCCAGCCAGGGCAGAGCGGAGGCAGCGACGTCTCCATCGTGTTAAGCAAAGCCAAACCCCAACCTCCCAAAATAGCTCAGTTTGCTGCTCTGATGAGCAGCCCTTCCCTGCTTAGGGCTCATCCTCAGGCCACGTGTCCTCCTCCTGCCTGGACCATGCGTGGTGGCACTTGGTGGCACTGCCCTGGATTAGGAATTCCTCCTTCAGCTTCATCACAGCACAGATGCTGACAGCTGGGGATGTGCATCCCTCTTTTCCTCTCTTATATCCCAATGTTTGGAGCACAAATCTGATGAGGGAGACTGGGAGCTCAGCCTGGAGAAAAGGAGGCTCGAGGGGACCCTCTGGTTCTCCACAACTCCCTGACAGGAGGGGGCACCTGGGAGGTGTCAGGCTCTGATCCCAGGGGGCAGGGACAGACCCAGAGGGAACGGCCTCAAGGTGCGCAAAGGGAGGTTTAGATTGGATATTGTGGAAAATCTCTTCATGGAAAGGGTTGTCAGGCATTGGAACAGGCTGCCCTGAGCAGTGATGGAGTCCTCATCCCTGGAGAGATTTAAAAGCCTTGTGGATGTGGCACTTGGGGACACAATGGCCTCGGCAGTGCTGGGGGAACAGTTGGACTCAGTGGCCTCAGAGGGCTTTTCCAGCATTAATGATTCTATGATTCTGTGTTTTCTCAGTCCCTGGCAGAAATTCCTGTTATTTCTGAGTGCCCTTTTGCATTTTTAAGTGCCATCTTTGGTGTTATGTTCACATCCATTCTGTTCTTCCTCCCACCCTCTTATTTATCACTGCCTTGGTGCCCTCAGCTCCATTCCTGTCTTCCACAGGCATTTAATATCCACATCTGAGGAGGTTCCATGAGAAGCTGGAGGAGCTGTGGCCCTCACCCCCAGCCTGACACGTTCTTTTGCAATGCAGTGCTTTGCTGGCTCTGCTCTAACCAGTTCCTGTGTTCCGCATTTATTTTTATAGCCTGGGCTGATGAAATTGTTCCTTTAGTTCCTTCAACACCCTAAATAACATTTGGATTTCTCTTTTGAGCCTGTTTAGTACAGATACTTATTAAGCTCCCCGCAGCAAAATCCTTGTTGTTATAGTCAAGGGGAAAAAAAAAAAAGAAAAAAAGGCAATTTTCAGCCCTGGGATTGGGCTGATTTTAAAACTGAGCCATAAAAATACACTTGCTGCATTTCTGCAGGGGAAATGTCCTGTAACGACATCGTGGCTGCTCAGTTCCAGCGCTTTGCGGCTCACTGGGAATTACCTGGGATGTGGCTGACCCTTGGTGCAGGAGCACAGAAAAGGGGAGATTTTATTCATTTTAATGTGCTTTTCATGCCAATTTTCAGTGACATTACATGGTTTTGTTGTGGCCGGGCTTTGTCGCTGCCGAGCTGGTGGCTCCCAGCTCCCTCCTGGCGCTGAGCGGGAGGTCTGGGGGTGTTTTTGGGGCGGGATGAGCCCCCCGAGACCCCGCTCCCCGCACCCATGTGCTCGGGAGGGGGTGGACGGACACCGGCGGGAGGGGAGGCCCCGCCCCTCCCGCAAGCCCCGCCCCTCCGCGCGCGCGCACCCGCGCTCGCCGCAGCGGCACTGCGGCGGCCGCGGCTTTTTACCTTATATGGTCATGGCAGCGCTCGCGGCCGCCGCGCTGATTGGCGGGGGCGGGGGCGCGGCGCGGCAAGTGCGCGGGAATTAACCCGTGAGCGCGGGAATGAATTAACCCGAGTGCGGGATATAACCCATGTGTGTGCGCGAATTAACCCCTGTGCACCCACGTCCCCGTCGCTTTCCCGGCTCCCCCGTCCTGCCGAGGGTCACTGCTGTCCCCCGCGCCAATGAGAGACCCAGGGGCTGCATCCTCTTTCCTCCCTGCATCCTCTTTCCATCCCCGCAGCTCCCGGAGCAGCCGCAGCCGGCGCGGCCGAGCCGGCTTTGCTGCCTGTGGAAATGCTTTGTCTGAACTTCCTGTTTTCTTGCACGCACATGTGCAGGGGCTTTGCCAGGAACTCGCCATTCCCATGCTCCGGCAGGAGCTGCTGAGCATCAGACAATCTAATTCCCACAGGTTGCTCGGTCTGGGGGGGTTGGCCTCTGTTGGAATGAGCCACATAGTTTGGGAAAGCTGTAATTCCTCTTGGTCAGGGTTGTGTAGGTGATAAGAGCCAGGGTAATCAGCATTAACTCTGCTCACCAGGGAAGGAGCTGGAAACTTCCCTGCTTGTTCTGGGCTGTGGTTGTGGAGTTGGTTTTCTCTGAGGTTTATCCCAGGGAAAGCTCTGGGTACACAGGGAAAGTACCACATAAAAATTCTCTGGATTTCCTGATGTGTTGGGCAGGATGACTTGGAAACACCTGGGTTCAGGGGGTGGTTCTGATGCTGGATCTGTGCTCCAGCAGAACTGGAGAAAAATTTCTTTTTTCCCATCCTCAAAAACTCTTTGCAGTTTTTATCTGCACAGAAAAACCTGCTGCAAATGTTCCTTTTTGTTTGAGTTCATGCAGAAAGATCCATTCAGCCACGAGTTGTGTTACATAAGGCCTTTACCAGAGGTTTATTCAGTCCCTTTTGGATATAGCTTTTATTAGATTTTCCATTTTCCTGATCCCTTCCTGCAGCCCCTTCACAGCAGCAGCATTCCTGCAGGATCTGGGATCAGATGGTGCCCTCAGAGGCAATTAGCATGTGGGTGGGGGCGTGCACACCTCGGGAATGATCTTCTCCAAGGAATATGTTGTTCTGCAAGTGACAGGCCTTGGTGTTCATCCATGGCATATGAGAGCTGTTAAGCAGCTCTTCCCAATTCCTATTCCACCAGGAAGGATTTGGGGGAAAGAAAATCATCTTTTTCTGAACTGTGTGTAGAATAAAATCAGGAGTTTTTTCCTGTGATGGGTTTATTGAGCCTTTCCTGCCATTTTAGGGGGAGTGTGGTGGATTTTGTCCTTTTATTTCATCTTGGATTTTTCTCTATAAAAAGAAGTTTATATTTATCACTGTCAACTTGATTCCAATGGATCATCAGGTTCTAATGCAGTAGGGAAGAGAAGGCAGCAGAGGGGCTAATGGATCTCATTCCTCCAGGGAAAAAACCAGCAAATTCTATCCCCTGTCTTACAGTCAGAGGTCTGTAGAAGTATCTCTGCAATTTTTAAGCTTTGTCCAATAATGAGAATGCAAGTTGTACTTGGTGGAACCCTGGATTATCTGTTCCCAGCTCGTGGAGGTGATCCCTGTGGATCCGTTTGGATCTCTATGGATCCCTGTCTCCTTGCTCAGCAGCTCTGCTCTCTCTGGGTGGATGCTCATCCTCTGAAAAGCAGCAGTTTTACCACTTTATCCAGAGCCCTCAGCTTCTGGGATACCTACTGGCTTTCCTGCAGTTGGGAAGGAGCAGGGGGATGAACTGCTTTGGGAATCATATTTTAGAGAGGGAAAAAAACACGGCCTCTGTCCCTTTTAATTGTAATGTCATTTCTGGGACAGATATCCATGGAAATGCTGGAGCTGTGCTGCACTCCCAGCTCCTAGGGATGGGATTTTGCCGGTTGGGTTGGCTGTGAGTGCTGTTTGTGCTGTTTTTGTGTTTTTTTTAAACTTTTTCAAGCCAGCATTTGTGCATTCTGTGGCAGCCTGGGCTGGAATCACAGAATCATGGAATCCTTAAGGTTGGAAAAGACCTCCAAGCTCATCAAGTCCAACCTTTAACCAAGTGAACCACATCACAAAATGCCCCAGTTGCTTGTGTTTTAACACTTCCAGGGATGGTGACTCCCCCACTTCCCTGGGGAGCCTCTTCCATGCTTGACCACCCTTCCAGTGTGGAAATTTTCCCCAATATCCAATGTCACAGCCCTTCAGCTGCCGGAGTGACAACAGGAGCACTGCTGGGGGATTCTTGGAGAGCACAGTGGCCTCTTATTGCCTGACTTTCCAGTGGATCTTTAGGGAATAACACTTCCTAATCCTCCAGATTAGTTCAGGATGCCTGGGCTGGGCTGTGGGGTGACTGATGGCTGCTGGGCATGGGCAGGAGTTTCCATTTCAGCCCAGTTTTCTCCCAGTTGCCTCCTCCAGGCCCAGCTGCTGCAGCCAGAGATGGAGGCTCAGTGCTCAGAAGTTCCCTGGATGAAACTTAGGAGTTTTTTTGAGGAAAACCCACAATTTAATGAAAAGAGGAGTATTTTGTCTAGCAGAGAAAAGGTGCAGTTGGTTGGGGTTTCAAACTTTGCAGTTGTGACCTGATTTCCTTCCTCAAACTTGTGCAGAGTGAGGGGGGGGAGCTGCTTTGGCTTGTGCAACTCCATGCCACTTCCCTAATTTAAATGGAGATTTCAAGGAGCACAGCCATGGGCTGGGGAAGCAGCTGTTCTCCCTGATATTTTTACCATAATCCATGAGCTGTTTCCTGCCACCAAATGCCCTTTTCTGGCAGAGAAACGATCACAAGACACTCAAATTAATTCAGAAAACTCCCACTTTTAGGAACAGTTTTCTTGTGTTGCTTATCCATCCCTTTTGAATTTAATAATATCTTTTCTTCTCATCTGTCACTTTTTTTCTGGTCTGGGTTTAATATTTCTGATGATTTAACTTTTTTTTTTTCTGATCTGGAATACATGAAATACATTAAAATTTAATTTTAATAATTGCAATTAATTTAATAAGGCCGATTTGCCCCTTGCTGAAACACCTGAATATTGAGTGTGTATTCAGACAACACCAACTTTATTAAAAAATCCTCAAATTCACCTTTTTGACCAACATTTTATAAAATACAACTCCAGATTTCAAAAGTTATCAGGGGTGTGTCAAACCACAACCCCAGTGGATTATGAGAAGGATTGAATTTCTTGAAGTTAATTTTAAGCTGTGTATCAGCACTTGAGATTTATTTTAAATCCTCTCCTAATTATAAGATTACATTTTCCAAATAAATAAATAAATCCCCAAACCTGGGATCATTAGAGAGGCATGGAAACACACCCAGCTGCCAAACCTCGTGGTGTTCTGGTTGCAAAGGAATTGTGTTAAAAACCATGGGATTTGGTGATTTTGCAGCCTGGTGGGGTTTTATAACCTTACTGCAGCTTTCCCTTGTGGCAAATCCCCTAAAATACTGATTTTTCCAGCTTTTCTGAGCACAGTGCAATGCTGGGAATTGGGGTTCCCTACTCCAGGGAGCTGTATCTGATGGGGGAATCTCCGGGAGGAAGAATCCGATGGATGGAGTTTGCAAAAGCGATGCTGAGAGGTGGTGAAACACAGCCCTGAGTTCAAAGCTGCTCATTGCTCACTCTGAGGGGTCAGCCCCGGGGTGCTGCCGGGGGTGGCTGTGCTGTGCTGTCCCCACAGTGCCTTGGCAGGGGCTCTGCTGGAGGTGTCGGTGACGAGGGGCGGATGCCACACCGAGCTCTCAGAACGTGCTCAGGAAGACCCTGTGGTTTCCTCTGCTCTGCAGAGACTGTTTGGTGCCTCTGACCACAAGGCAGGAGCTTCTCTCCAAGGGCTGGGGCTTGTGCTCGCCCTGCTGGGGCCTCCTGCAGCACTTTTATGTCCTTATTTAGTCTCGTTTTGGTGTTTGCTGCTCATTTTTGTACATCCCCAGAGGCGGCCAGGGAAGGACCGGATGTGGCACTCAGGGCTCTGGGCTGGGTGACAAGGTGGGGGTTGCTCACAGGTGGGATGATCTCGGGGGTCTTTCCAACCTGAATGATTCTGGGATTATTCCTGAATGATTCTGGAATTATTTCCAACCTGAATGATTGTGGGATTATTCCTGGTGAGCAGCAGAGTCTCTCCTTTTGTGCCCAAGTGAAGATGTTGATGCCCCTGGGCTCTTCATCTCCCTGGGATTGTCTTCCTCTGCCAGATCCCAGGGAGCTGCTGTGTGGGACATCTCCTGCTCTGCTTTGTCCTCTCTTCCTTGGTTTGATAATTCTTTGTGGATGAACAAGCTCGAGGTTGCTGCCTCTCCATTGCTGCTCAATAACATCTCCTTTCCCCA
The DNA here is from genome assembly GCF_022539315.1 of Serinus canaria. Classification (NCBI taxonomy): domain Eukaryota; kingdom Metazoa; phylum Chordata; class Aves; order Passeriformes; family Fringillidae; genus Serinus; species Serinus canaria. The sequence continues at coordinate 10,113,575 of NC_066329.1, forward strand.
TTGTCCCTCTCTGTTCCCTGTTGGGAACAGGGTTTGGTGTCACTCTCCGGGTGCAGGTGGGGACAGGGGGTGTCTGTAGGTGATGCACAGGGAATTCTGTCCCTCTGCCCTGCTCAGGTGAGACCCCACCTGTAGCAGCTCTGGAGTCCCAGCACAGGAAGGATGTGGAACTGTGGGAAAGAGTCCAGAGGAGGCCACAGAGATGCTCTGAGGAGCCAGGCTGGGGGAGCTGGGAGTGTTCACCTGGAGAAGAGGAGGCTCCAGGGAGAGCTCAGAGCCCTTTCCAGTGCCTAGAGGGGCTCCAGGAGAGCTGGAGAGGGACCTGGGATAAAGGATGGAGTGACAGGACAAGGGGGAATGGCTTTAAGATAAAAGAGGGTAGATTTAGATGGGATTCTGGGAAGAAATTCCTGACCATGAAGGTGGTGAGGCCCTGGCTCAGGTTTCCCAGAGAAGCTGTGGCTGCCCCTGGATCCCTGGAAGTGCCCAGGGCCAGGCTGGATGGGGCTTGGAGCAACCTGGGATAGTGGAAGGTGTCCCTGACCGTGACAGGGGATGGGACTGGATGATATTTAAGGTCCTTCCAACCCATTCCATGATTTTGGAAGTTTTTCTCCTTATGGAAGTGCAGGATCCTGTTTGGGGTTTAATTTGCTCAAATTAATTTAGTTTTGGCCTCCCCACAGTAATAAATGACTGTAAAAGCCCAAAACTGAGCTGACAAGTGCTTGTGCAGCCTGGAAATAGTTACCAGTAGCTCCTCCTGGAGGATCCCACTGATTCCTGCCAGGGAGCCAGAACAGGCAGTCCCTGACATTTTGCATTATTATTGCTATTTTTCCTTTTTGGTTCAGGCCTGTATTTGTCTGTGGCCTGTCATGTGCCTTCTGCAGTTCGTGTGCTCTGCATGGTTCTCCTTTTAATTGGGTAAATTAAAATGGATGAATTCTACATGGCAGTTGGGTGTATTAATTTTTTAAATCCTATTTCACATTATGGCATCCAAGAGGGATTACACAGGCTTTAATTTTTGAATGGCAGGTTTATGGCTTTTCATCTATAACTCTTCCCCTTTTAATAATTCCAAAACCAGCTGAATCACTAAGTCTTTTTTTTTTTTTTTTTTTTTGAAGCCTAAATTTGGCCTTTTAGGAGCTAGTGGGATCTTTTGGGATCAATATCTTGTTTTGCTGTTTGTGGAGGGCTCCAGGTCAGTCATCCTCTAAAACCAATGTCCAGCATTATTCTGGTTATCAGCCTTGAATGGGAGCAGCCTCCCACATGAAGCAGAGTGGGAGGCATAAATTAAGGAATGTCACCTCCAAGGTTGGGGAATGTTCCCATCCAATGGCACAAGTGAAATTCCAGCCATTTTTTCTGCATGTTTAAGCACAAAAGAAGATGACCCCATCCCAGACCTTTCCCTGCTATGTCTCTTCTCCCATCACTCATCATGAAAAGGTCATTCCCTGGAAACAAAACCCCATGGAGCAGGACCAGGGGTGTGGCTGTGGAAGTGGAGGAGTCTCCTCCTCACCCTGTGTTATTGCTGTGCATCTTCAGTATTGTAAATATTGCTTCCCTTGTGTGCAAGGCTTGGCCAAGAGAGAGAAAGACGATGAGAGCGATTTTCCTTTTCCTTCTTTGTGGGATCAGGTGCTTCAGGATCTTCAGGGGCTCCTCAGCAAAATGTAGGCCCAGGGGCAGAGTTGGTGTCTCAGCATCAGCTGGGTTGGCATCACTGGATTTGTGCCAGTTGAGGTTTAAGTGGCTCATTAGTTCATTTTCTTGGAAATGTTATCCCTGAAGGGAGCTTGGCATGGGTGGCCTCGGTCCTCTGGCCGTGGAGAGGCAGGTGTGGCTGTCACAGTCCATGTTGGCAACTTTTATTCCTCAAAAAATATTTTCCTCTGGTCAACTGCATCCTAGAATCTTCCCATCCAAGCAAAATCCTTCTGTTTTAAGAAACCAAGCAGACCTGGTAAATTCAGTGACCAGCAATGCCCTCCAATGACATTTTTAGCTTGGTTGTCTTCAGCTGTCTCTGTTGGGAAGCACAGATGAAACCAGAACTTTGCTCTTCCCAAAAGGTTGGGGTGGAAAAAGGGATGGTGTGGCAGCAGGTGCTGAGATGTGGGATCACAATCCTGCTGTGCTGGATCTCTGAACCCTTTCCTTTGCTCCATGGGGAGTTTCTAGGTTGTTGATGCTGAAGAAGAGCTGCTGGTCTGTTCTGCTAATCCATGAGTTCAAATCTCATGGAATTCTGGATAGGAAAGAGCAAAAGAGGAGGGTTGGGAAGCACTTTTCTTCAGGATATCACAGCTCTCTTTCTTCTTCTTCTTCCCTCCAGACAGGCAGGATTGACAAGTCCTACCCCACAGTGTGTGGCCACACGGGGCCGGTGCTGGACATCGACTGGTGTCCCCACAATGACCAGGTCATCGCCAGCGGCTCCGAGGACTGCACTGTCATGGTGAGTGTCCCTTGTGGGGTGGGCTTTGCTCCCTGCTGCAGCTCCTGCTCCAAAGGACACTGGAATTCTTGGAGGTGTCTCCAGGAACCTTCTGTTCCAAGGTGAGGTGAGGGCAGAGTCATCGTGGAAGGGTTTGGGTTGGAAGGGACTTAAAGCTCATCCCATTCCAGCACCTTCCATAGACCAGGTTGCTCCAAGCTCTGTCCAACCTGGCCTTGGACACTTCCAGGGATGGCCAACCTGTGCCAGGGCCTCACCACTCTCACAGGGAAGAATTTTTTCCATTTTTCCTTCCCCTGGGCATTTGTTTGATGTTTGGGAAGAGGAATGAGAGTGCCAGTCTGTGGTGAGGTGTTGAGCTTTGAGAAGACAGTTGGTTCCTTACCACAGATATCCCAATGGATGTAGAGGTGTGTGTTGGGAAGAGGCGGGCATTGGAAGGGAATGAGCCCAGCAGGTTCCAGGATTCCTTCAACCCTTGATTTAAGGAAATCACTTGAAATTTTCCCTGTATCTCCAAGTTTTGAGCAGGTGTCAAAAGGTCTTTTTTTTAATAAATAAACAAAAACAATCTCCCAAATTCTGCACCTGCCAACCTTGAATTGAAACCTGTTTTAAGTCAGTGATGGCCCAGCCAGGCTCGCTCCGTGACGGATGTGGAATCCCATGTATGCAAACACAGCAGAATAAGTGAAAGAAAATCCTTGGAAGATGAAATAATGCCAAATAACTCCAGGGATCTTTGGCCATATTTAGAAATGCTGTAGGCTGAATGTTATATTGAAATCTTATTATAGATCATGTCAGATAAATTCTTTTGCTTCTGTTCATCGTTAAAATGTTTGGGAGGGGATTCATCCCAAGAGGCTTTTCCTGGGACAGCTCTTGCCTGTGATCTCTCAGTCTTGGAAGCTGAAACATGTTAACAAAATGGGCTATATTTAATATTAAACAGAACAACAACTTCTGTGTTAGCAACTCTCACTACTGGGCTGGAACTGAGCTTTGGAGGGATGCAGGAATGTTTCTCCAACCAGGATATAGAAGGGCTGCACATTGGGAATGTTTCTGAAATGTGAGCATCAGTGAAAGCCCAGAGCTGCCTCCTTGGAGGCAAAATAAGTCTGTAATCCAAGTGCAATGAGAAATATGTTGGGAGGCTCCAGAGGGACTGAATTGTGGAGAAAAACTGACAGAGTTCAGTTACAAGTTGTCCAAGTGGACGAGCTCTCTCCATCATACCATCCCTGATCCGCTCTCTCCCTCACACCATCCTGATGGGGACACAAACTGCAGGAATCTTCACTTCCTGCTGGACTCTGGGGGTTCTCCACACATCCCAAGGTGGGGATGAGCTTCCCATCCATCCCTGGAGGCAGCAACTGTGTGGGAAAAAGGGTGAACCTGGGTGGGGTGGAGCAGGGTGGAGCTCTTTGGGGGTTTTGCACCCTCATGGTCCTGTTTGGTGTAACCTGTCTGGAGTAGAAGGGGAAATAGGTGAGTCCTTGCTGCACTTCCAGGATCAGGGATGTGCAGGTTTTGGAAGGTGCTAACACACGTTAGCTGGAGGTTTGGAATGGGAGATGATGGATCCCAAGTCATTCAGGACAGTTGGGAACCACACCAGTGTGTAAAGAACACCCCTGGCTTGGATTTTTGGGAGTGAGCTAATGAGCTTTCCCAATTTTAATTGCTTTTCTGGCCTGGCATGGACAGTTCAGTGTCCTGTTTTCCTGGACAAAGGGTTTTGGTCCTGCTTCCTGAGCAGCCTGAGAGAATAAACCCAGGGAGCTTTTCAGGACACGTGGCTGCTCGTGGGCTCTGAGCTCTGCCGGGGGGAGACACAGAAAAGTGACGTGGGGGATTCTGTGCAATTCCAGCTGCTGGAGAAAAGACCTTGTTCTTAAAGACCATCTGTGCCCTGGCACTCAGGGATTTAGGATCTCACCCTCTGCCACAAGAAATCTCAGCTACGTCAGCCAGACGTGTATTGAGGGAGAGAATGTGGATTTGAGATTGTATTCAGGGAGAGAACATGGATGTGGGGGTGGTATTGAGGGATAGAATATGGATTTGGAATGGTATTGAGAGAGGGAGAGAGCATGGATTTGAGGTGCAAACCACTGTCTCCAGGTGGCCAGGGCTGATTCCCTGCAGCCATAACTCTGCAGACCCCTGTGGCACAAGGAAGCTTCACTTGGCCCTATCCAAAGCCAGAAACCTTTTCCTCCAAAGAAATTCACAGATTTTTACAAAACCTGCCTATAAACCTTGAAGAGGCTTGGTTTGGGAATACCAGACAGCATTGGAGAGGGGACTGGGAAAGAGAGGACCTGCCATCCCTCTCCAAAGGCTTTCTTGCAAATACCTTCTGTGGCCTCTTCCCTTGGAGGAATTGTTTCCTTGTGCCAGCAAATGAGGAATTACTTAAATATTCCTGCTTGATGTTGTGCTGAATGGCTCTGATGTACTGCAGGCTTTTTGTTCAGCTGGAAAATGTTTTAGTGGATAAAGATGTGTAGATGGTATCGAGGCCCTTCCTCAGATATGGAAAATTTTCTTCATCAGAAGGTGGATTTTAAGGAATTTGTGTGGAAAGGTCAGAGCAGAGCTCATGTGATCGAGCAAATTCCTTTAAAAATTAAAAAGAGCCCTTGCAGTGACCTGAGTCACCAACCAGGAGAGGGAGAATGAGGAGAAGGTCTGACCCTGCAAAAATGATGCACCTTCCTGCAGGGATGTGGGAGTAGGGCCGTGGATAAATCCAGGCCTCAAATTCAGTTGCTTCCTTATTTAAAGGGATAAAAATTGATAGGTATGCTGTAGGAAGTAATGTTTTTTATAGACATGGATTTAATCTCATTTTCAACTTGTGCAGAGCCAGAGGAGGCTGGGTTTGCTTCTCTTTAAAGGGGGTGAAAGAAAAGTTTGCTTTGTTTTCTTTCTCACGTGCTGTTTGTGCAAAACCTTCCTCTCCTGCCCTTCCTGCAGCCCCAAACCTCTCCCTCAGCTGTGCCACCACTCCACTTCCTCTTGCACAAACAAACAGCCTTGATAACATCAAACCCCCCAAAAAACAGCCAGACACCCAGGGGAGGGAGAGCTGACAAACCCTTCCTAAAGCCCAGGCAATCCTGCAGCAAATCAAGGTTTCCTTGGAGTCATCCCGAGTCCTCCCCCTCGGCAGGGTAAGTCCTACATCCAAAATTCTGTAATTTCCCTGTGAACCTGATTTGATCCCAGGCTGAGGCCAGACCCCCACCCTGTGCAGGAACGAGGGGCTGGGCCAGCTGGGACCCTGCCCTGACCTTTCACATTTGTTTTTTTATTCTTTTGGGGAATAGCAGGCAGGATTATTGGGTCAGTAGTCTGAAATCTGCCCAGGATTGCACTGCTCTGCAGCTGCTCCCAGCTACCAGGGCTTTCTTTACCTGACAAAAAATTCCATCGGTCCTCCAGAGGCTTTTTAAAAAAACCCCTTTTTTCACTGGGCTTTCGCCTCCCTTTCCCACCCCCTGCACTTGCTGTCTTATGTTTAAATTTGGTTCTGGAGTTTTCTGGCTCCTTTGCATTTGCTCAGAGAAATCTCAGGATCCTTCAGGGCTGAGATGGTGCAGAACAGAACTGAGTTCACCCTTGGCAGGGTAAGTCCTGCATCCAAAATTCTGTAATTTCCCTGGTTTTATCCTGGCCCTGCACAGACATCCCAACAATCCCACCCTGTGCCTTGTCCAAAGGCTCCTGGAGCTGGGGCTGTGACCATTTTCACCCCTTGCAGAGGAATCCTCTCCTGGGGAAGTGTTCCCATTGTGGTCATTCCTCCTGGGGTACTGAGGGTGCTGGGAAGGAGGGCACTGGGAGCTGTGTCCATAAAAAACTAAATCAGTTTTGGGTTATTTAGAGGTGAGTTGGTACCCACTGAGAATCTCTGTATCTTGCTGGGCTTTTTTTTCCAGTGCCAGTCATTCCTTTGAGAAGGGGAAAAACTGGGATTAGCACAGAAATCCACGTGTCCATCTCAGTCTGCCTCACTTCCTAAATCCACTCCCTCACATCCCACAGCTTGTGGGGCATCGTGGGCAGGGGCTGGCAAGCCCCGTTCTCCCAGCTCCAGGAAAAGCAAACAATGGGAAGCAAAGCAAACGTGCTCTAATGCTGCCACCTACCTACAGCAACTCCAACTGCTCCCCAAGGAGCTCTCCCTGGAATTCCATGTCATTTTTTAATACACTCTATGTAGGTCAAATTCAATTCCAAGATGCTTGTCCAGTGCTGAATTGCAGGAATAGTTTTGGTGGGGCTGATCCTGCCCTGGGGCTTTGGGATGATGGGTTTGTCTGTCCCATCCCTGGCTGCTGCCAGCTGCAAAAGCCACCTCCCTCCTGCTGGAATTCCAGTGCTCTGGCATCCTTGGGGGGCTGTTCCTCCTCCTGGTGGCCTTTCCCTGAGGAATTTTGCAACAGAAGGGTTGTGTAACCAGGCAAGAAGTGAACAGGCAGTGCTGATTTGGGCTGCTCTGACTTCTCCCAGGACCAAACCACTCTTCCCTGATTAAATGGGATCTGGACGGATCCTGAATCTAACGAGAAAACAAACTGCTGGTGTTCCTACTGTAATCAAAAGTAGGCAGTGGTAGAGCTGCAGCATCATCCCTGTGAGGGACAGGCATGGTTTGGAAAGACAGCAGCTTGTTCCCATGGAATTGGAACTCCAGGGGAGATTTTCCAGACTCCTTTGGGAGCAGGAGCCGAGTGGGTCTATGGACATGGAAATACAGGGGTTGCACCGTGAGGAGCTGTGGGTTTGTGCTGGCACATGAGTGAGGAAGAACGTTCCTCATGGATCAGCCAAGGGTTTATTGACAGCTGGGAGTGATTCCCTCCCTGATTCCCTCTCTGATTCCCTTCCTGTTTACACGAGAAGTGACAGCTCCAGCGGCTGTGGGACGTGGGAAGCAGCCAAGCCACACACTCTCCAGGGGGGTTGCCCTTGCCTGAGCAGCTTTCCTTTCCTTTCCTGTCCCTCCCAGGTGTGGCAGATTCCTGAGAACGGGCTCACCCTGTCCCTGACAGAGCCTGTGGTAGTGCTAGAAGGCCATTCCAAGAGAGTTGGCATCGTGGCCTGGCATCCGACAGCGCGGAACGTGCTGCTCAGCGCAGGTAGGAGCCCAGGAATGGGCAACAGCTCCTCTCCCTGCCTTCCTTCCTCTCCAGCCCTTCCTTCTTCCCTCTCCCAGCTGCTCAGATCCCTGTGAATCACAAGACCTGTGGCAGTAGTTGGGAACACTGAGACATGTGGCTCACAGCCCCCTCTGTATCAGACATTTTTATCTTCAGTTTACAGGGATAAGCACCAAGGAATTGTCTGGAATCGGAGTATGAAAGTTGTTCCAGACTTTATTTGATCTGGAAGAACAATTTACATCTGCATTCCCCACATCCCTGCTCTCATATACTTTTAGAACAGGCCCAAGTGTTTCTCTTTTCCCTTGATCCCTCACAAGCTCTCGTGGTCAGCATTTTTCAAATTGTCTCCTTGGCCGGTGCAGTCCATGGAATGAGATTCTTTTGACCACTGAAAATCAGTCACACCATTATGGAAATAAATTGGATAATTCATTATCCATTGACACCATCTGAGACTTCCATGGGTTGGGTCCCAAGGAAAGAAGTGAGACCTCTCAGCTGGATTGCTGGCTGAGCTGGATGTTTTCCATTGAAAAAAATCCCTCCTGAGCTCCCAGTCTGGGTTTTGGTTTCCCCAAAAAGACCTTTGGAGCTGAAGGGGATTCATCCCTTGTTCCCCACCTCTGGCTTTGCCCCTGTGTACTCCAAGGCTGTGACTGGAGCTGTTATTTCCCATTTTAGGCTGTGATAATGCCATCATCATCTGGAATGTGGGAACAGGAGAAGCCCTCATCAACCTGGATGACATGCACGTGGACATGATCTACAACGTGAGCTGGAATCGCAACGGCAGCCTCATCTGCACAGCTTCCAAAGACAAAAAAGTCCGAGTTATTGACCCCAGGAAACAAGAAATTGTTGCTGTAAGTTTGCTTAATCATTAAAGAAATAACTGGGTTCACTCCAGCAGGGAGTGAAGAAAATATGGAAGAAATATGTGGATTTTACACACCACGTTCAGTCATTTTCTTCAGAAATTACAGGAGGAATAGTAGGAGTTGGAGGATTTGTCTGGGTTTATTTGGATTAGTGTTTGAACTGGGATTTTAGGGCTCAGTTTTAAACCTGCAGGAGTGTAATTCCACATCTAATCCTTTTGTATAATTACAGTTCCAGAGTTGTGCATGCAAAGCAGAGCTTTAGTTATAGCTTACAAAGAGGTTTTCCTTCAGCCTTGCAAGAGTCCGATTGGCAAAGCTGGAATGAGCCAGGAATGTCCCCTTCTCCCATGGTTCTTCCCTCAGGCAGCAGGGAGGGAGAGCTGGATGTTGCTCCTTGGATCTCTTCCTGCACGGAGGAGCAGTGTGTCCAGAGAGGAGCCACCACTCCAAGGCTTTTTCTGTTCACTGCTGATCCTGACCTGCTTCTCTCTTCCAGGAGAAGGAGAAAACCCATGAGGGAGCCCGGCCCATGCGAGCCATTTTCCTGGCAGACGGGAACATCTTCACCACCGGCTTCAGCCGCATGAGCGAGCGGCAGCTGGCCCTGTGGAACCCGGTACGACCCCAGCCTGGATCCCTGGGCTCCTCACATCCGTGCCCTGCTCCTGTCAGCCCAGCCCTGCAGCCATGGAGTCGTGGAATGGGTTGGGTTGGATTAGGAGTTAAAGCCAATCCCATTCCAATCTGTGAGCAGGGACACCTTCCCATAGCCCAGGTTGCTCCAAGCCCCGTCCAAACCGGCCTTGGGATGGAGCAGCCACAGCTTCTTTGGGGCCTTCTTCTTCAGGGCCTCACCACCCTCAAAGGGAAGAATTCCTTCCTAAATTCATAGTTTATAGACTTGAGGTTATTCCTACTCCATCTGCTGCCTGCTCCTGCTTCCATGATTTTGGCTGTGTGGTCACTCAGTGAAGGAGCTGAGCAGGAGCAGCGATCAGCTGGGAGCTGCAGGTTGGAAGTGCCTGGGAAGATGCACAGGGAGCAGAGGGGCTGTGGGAAGGTCACTTCTCTCTGTGCATTGTGGAGAGCAGGCCAGCAGCAATCCCAGGAGGGTTCAGGGTGGAAGGGACCACCTGGATGGTGTCCAGGTGGCTTTTGAGTGTCTCCAGGGAAGGAGGCTCTGTCCCATCATCCATCCTACTGACACTAACTCACTGTGTCACATATTTCCCTTGACTTGGTGAATTTTCCTGGCTCCTGTTTTTATTTAATTTAGTGATTAGAATGCCCTTGGGGAATGAATCAGTTCATGAACATTCCCAGCATTTGTTGTAACACACAGATCCTTTTGGGTGGTGCAGACACCACTGGGAGCTCACTGCCTCCAGAGTGTTAATAATTTAGACCTTCTATCTATGAACAGAAACTTTTCCAGTCTTTATTAACATCCCTGGCATTTTTATTTCCAGAAAAACATGGAGGAGCCAATAGCCCTTCATGAGATGGACACCAGCAATGGGGTCCTGCTGCCCTTCTACGACCCAGACACCAACATCATTTACCTGTGTGGGAAGGTAAGGAGAGGCTTTGGAGGTACCTGGAGGGAGTGGGGCCTCTGAAATGTTCCCCAAAATATCAGTGGGGCTGCAGAGAGACCAGGCTGTTCTGGAATGGGCTTGATCCTCACTGCAGGACCTGGGAAGGACCCGGATGTTTGTTGGAGATGGATTAGGTAAAGCTGCTTCTAATGCAACAAGTCCCACAATGTTGCCAAAACATTTCTTGCTGGTGTTGACCTGGATGATTTTACACTGGTATGGGAGGAAGATACATTTTGGGTGTTGTCCTCCTTGTCCTCGGAGATGCTGGAGCGTGTGGCGACTCTCTGTAATTTATGGGTTAAATAATAGAAAACTGGAATTAGGTGCTCCTTTTTAAAAGCAGTTTGTAGGAATTTGGTGCCCATGTGTGATGGACTTCTCCAAGTAGGAGCCCAAGCCAAGATGAGCAAGGAATTACAAAGGAAGATCCATACAAGTATGTTCATGAATCCCATCTTTGTAGCAGCTGATGAGGAACATTTGGTCTCTATCTGCCACTCCTCCTGCATTTTCAGAGACAGCAGTGTGGTGGAGTTGCTTGGAATTAAGGATAAACTGGTTTATAGCCTTTCTGCCTGATTGTGGCAGGAGGTTTTTCCACAAGAGGTGAGGAAGGGGCCACTCCCAGCCTGGAAGCAGAGCTCAATCCCTGTCCCACAGCGTTTGGAACAGGACTTGGAGGAATTGTTCAGTTGATGGACTCAGGTTGTGAAGGGGATCAGCCTTGCTTCAAAAACAGCTGTGAGCTGTCCATGACAGCATTCCTGGAAGGATATGGGAGCAGCAGTGTGGGCACAGGGAACAGAGGTCCTGCAGCTTCTCCTGGGGTTCTTTGCAGGGTGACAGCAGCATCCGCTACTTCGAGATCACGGATGAGTCCCCGTACGTTCACTACCTCAACACCTTCAGCAGCAAAGAGCCGCAGAGGGGCATGGGGTTCATGCCAAAGAGGGGCCTCGACGTCAACAAGTGTGAGATTGCCAGGTGAGGAGAGCTCATCCCAGGGCTGGGAGCAGGCTGGGAGCTGGGGCTGGGGGTTTCAGGAGTGGTTAAAGCAGCAGAGCAGTGAGCACAGGGCAGCTGTGGTTCAGAAAACCTGGGAAGGGCAGGAAACATCTTGGGATGTTGCTGCAGTGGCTCCAGAAGGAAACATTGCTGCTGGTTGGGGACATGAGCCATCTCTTCTCCCAGGAAACAAGTGATAGGACAGGGGGGAATGTCCTCAGATATTTGGAACAATTTCTTCATGGAAAGGGGGGTCAGGTATTGAAGGGGCTGCCCAGGGCAGGGGTGGAGTCCCCATCCAGGGGGGAATTAACAGCCATGTGGATGTGGCACTTGGGGACATGGGTTATGGTGGCCTTGGCAATGCTGGGGGAATGGTTTGACTTGATGGTCTCAGGGATTACTGTGGTTCCTTGGGGTTGCACCTTTCCCATCTCCTCCATCTCCCTGATCCTCACTCCCTGTCCCACCTCTCCTTTTCCACGGCAGGTTCTTCAAGCTCCACGAGAGGAAGTGTGAGCCCATCATCATGACGGTTCCCCGCAAGGTGAGCACTGCCCTGGGGCCAGGCTTTGGAGCCAGCTCCTGCCTCCCAGAGCTCCTGACTGATCCATGTCTCCTGCCTTGCAGTCTGACCTCTTCCAGGACGACCTGTACCCGGACACAGCCGGCCCAGAAGCAGCTCTGGAAGCAGAGGAGTGGTTTGAGGGGAAGAACGCTGATCCTCTCCTCATCTCCTTGAAGCACGGGTACATTCCAGGCAAAAACAGGGATCTCAAGGTGGTCAAGAAGAACATACTGGACAACAAACCTGCTGGGAACAAGAAGAGTGATCTCATAAACGCTCCAAAGAAAGCAGCGGATGCCTCAAACTCCGTGAGTGAACTCCAGGAATTTTGGGGGTGATGGCCTCAGGTGGAAATGCCAGGGTGGGACCTGTGACAGGGCCTGAGGGAATAGCTGGAGCTCTGTCAGGGAAAGGTTGGGTTGGATATCAGGAAAAGGTTCTTCCCCCAGAGGGTTCTGAGGCACTGACCAGGCTCCCCATGAGATGTCACAGCCCCAAGGCTGCATTTGGACAACACTCTCAGGCACAAGGTGGGATTGTTGAGGTGTCCTGGTCAGGAGCTGGACTGGATGATCCCTGTGGGTCCCTTTCGGCTTGGGATATTCCATGATTCAGTGATTCTAATGCTTCTGTAGATTGGAAGATTACTTGGAACTGCTTTTTCTAAATCACAGAACCATTAAGGTTGGAAAAGATTTTCAAGATCCCTAAGTCCATCCCTAATTCAAGATCCCCAAATCCAACCCTAACCCAGCACCTTGTTCACCACTAATCCCTGTCCTTTGGGACAGAGAGGAAAGTATGGCTTAAAGAGCAGGTTCTGGTCCTGGATGGGTGCACTGGTGCTGCTCCATGCCCTGAGCATCCCAACTGCTCCAGAGTCTGTCACACCCTCATCCCTCCAACAATCCCACTGGGAGGAGTCCTTTCCTTGGAGAACCCCAGGGCTCTCCTCACTCATCCTTTCTCATCTTCCAGCAAAACGACGCCAAATTGGATGAGATTTTGAAGGAGCTGAAATCCATCAAGGACACGATCTCCAGCCAGGACGAGCGCATCTCCAAGCTGGAGCAGCAGATGGCCAAGATCGCGGACTGACGGGGCCGCCAGCCCAGGCACATCCCAGCTCCCAGTTCAGCCAGCAGCAGCCTGCAGCATTCCAGTACGAGCTTTCCTGTTCTCCTAAATCCACGTCAAGAGAGCCGATGATTTCAAGCCAAGCTTTTTAGTGAAAGATCTTTTTCGTTTCCCGATGTTCCAATGAATTTCTGTGACTGTGTCAAAAACAAGAAGTGCTACTTTTACAGGTTTTTTTGGGTTTTTTTTCCCAGATGTTATTATGAATCCTTGAAAAACTAATCCATTCTTGACTTCCAATGTCATGCCCAAATATCTTTTTCTAGATTTAGGGACCAACGCCACATTGTTCTTAAACTTTTTTTTTTTTTTTAGAGTTGCCAAAAAATAGAAAAAAAAATCGCTTTTATTTTTCTTATTTGCCACTTCTGCAGTATTTGTGTTTCCATTCCAAGGGACAGGGGGTGTGGGGGCTGTTTACACTGTGCAGAGAACAAAGCTGAAGCTATTTTGTATAAATCCTCCATTTGGAAAAATCAGGTGGGTTCCCTTCCTTTCTCTTCCCTGTGGAATCCCCTTGGAGATGGGATCAGCTGCCTTTCCTGCTCCACGTGTCCCCAGCCCTGTTGGCTGACAGAAAAATACAAATATATCATTCTGAATGAGGGGATTTATTTCCTACTGAAGTTTTAAGCCAGCACCATGTTCCCGTTTTTCTTACAATTCCAAGGTTTGGTTCCATGACCAAACTCACTCATTTTACTTGCTCATTTTTATTTCCATTTCAAGGCAAAAGTGACTTCCATGCAGGAATGTTTTTGTCCATGGAGCATGGAATTCCAGGTGAGCTGTGGGATGCCAGCAGTCATTGCTGTAAATCCTTGTTCCTGCCCCCCAACACTCCTGAGCTCATGGATTTTAAGGAGCTTTTGGAATCCATCAGCCCTTCACACCAGTGCTGATAATAGGAATTTTCTGTGCTTCCAAAGCAGCATTAGCAGCAGAAAGGTGATTTTTCCATGATAATTCTCCACAAACAAAATGCCTCTGTTGCTACTTTTTATCATTTGCTTTCTCCTGTCCATCATTCCCATTCCTGCCTCCCACCCTTCCATGCAGGAAAGGATTTGTTCCCAGATCAGATGAGCGACCTCCAACCCCAACTCCCCCACCCTGCACTCCCAGCCCTTGAGAGCAGAAGGGACTGGGAGGGTGGATTTGATCCCAGTTTGGAGAACTGGTTTCTCACACAGCTCCTTTGGGATCCTGCAGGGAGACGCCCTGTGAGTGCTCTAGTCTGGTCAGCTCCTCCTGGAATTCCAGGGAAGCTCAGCTCAGTAAAGCTCTGCTCAGGCAGGGTCTGCCCTGTGGAGGAGCTGTCAGGGATGGGGCAGGCTGGCTCCCTGCTCCCAGGCTCTGTCCTTGTGCTGGGAATGGGATCCAGGACACCCCACAAAGCTGTGCCAAGCAGGATTGGTGCTGCCATTCCTGGCACGGCCCATCCCTGCAGTGCCAGGCAGTGCTGATAACCCATCCTGAATCCAAAGGTGGGCAGAGACTATCAGGTGTCTGAGAGCTCTGGATCCTTATCCCAGCTGGACTCTGTCCCTGTGGCAGCTCCGTGTGCTCCCACCCGGAGCATCCCAGTGGACACGAGTCCCTCATCCAGGCTGAAGTGATTGATTTTTTTTTTTTTATTTTCCATTAGTTTAGCTAGGAATTCTGATTTTCCATTTTTTCCAGTGTTTGCATGTTCAGAATTCCAGGTTAAGGATTCCCTGCTGTGGAGGGATGTGTGTGTGAAGGCAGAATCGGCCGGGGATGTAGCTGGAGAGGCACAAGAACGGGATGGAGGAGACAGAGGATGTGGTGGGATTGCAGAGCAGGAAAGCTTCAGAAAAGTGGAATTTCTGTGTTTTAGGGACAAGTGGCATCCCCTGCCCTGTGCCCGTGGTTCCACAATCCGGCTGCTCCAGGTTCTTTGGCTGTTTGGTGACGTTTCTGTATTGCAGTAAATGCCTGAGATGTGTATTTTTATGGATTTTTTTTTTCCTTTTGGATCCCAAACCCGAAGGTTGTTCTCCCCACAGTGGTGATTTCTGTGTTGATTTGTACATGTGACTTCAGGGTTGTGTGCTCGGGGACCTCGGGTTTGTTCCTAACATTGGAGGGAAATCAGTTTTGGGAGCCGCTGGATTGAGGTGCCCGGGGGTGGGGGTGTGGGAGATTTTAGTTCCTAGCCTGTATTTTATTTAAATGAACTGATGCCTCGCCAGGCTCAACCGGAGTCAGTGCCTGAAGCTTTTTGTAGCCGTGATATCCCGGGAGAGAACCAGCCCAGTCCGGAAAGACGCGCTCTTATAGAGCGGCCAGAGTATCTGTCCAAATATTTGCTTCCATTTTCAAAAGATAAAAGTCATTGATTATAAACTGCCTCTGCTTGGCTTTTCCTTTGGCTCTCGGCATTCCAGGTCTGGTTGATAACTGGGATATGGAATGATGGATGCTTCAGTGGGGGGCTGTGCATGAGGGGGTCCTTGGGGACCTTCTGCTCTTGTCCAGGAGAGCCAGGGCCCGTTCCTGGGGTCGCACGCGGAATTCCTCCCTGGTGATTCCCAGTGAAGAACCCAAGAGCTTGGCTGGATGTGGGATGTGATGGCACAGGTGGGCTGAGGGATCTCGGGATGGATGGGGGTGATGTGTTCCCAGGAAGGAACAGCCCTGCTTTGGAGCTACCCTGAATCCGGGGTGGGGGGGCTCACTCTGCTTTTCCCCAGGTGAAATTTGTTTCCAGGCTGCAGGAAGTCTGAAATGACACAGAGCCCGGGCTGGAAACAGCATCTCTTACTCCACCCAGGTTTGAGCTTTCTCAGGGCTGAGGCATTTCAGGCGATGTTGCACAACCACCGCCAGAACACCCTGACCCCGGCGCTGCCCCAAAGCCGTGCAGGGATGCTCCCAGAGAATCAGTGCTCCCTGGGCACCATGCAGCCATCCCAGGGATGCTCATCCCACAGACTTGAGCCCCTTTTCTTCCCTTTTCAAGCCCCCTGGCCAGGTGTTTCGGAGCAGGGACGGGCCGGGGTTTCCGAGGGCGGGGGGTTGTTGACACCCCGAGCCCGTTCCTGCGGATGTGCCTCTTGCAGCACCTTCCTGCGGCTGCGGCTGCGCCTCCTGCCCCAGAGCCTGCGGTTGGGGCGGGGGCTTTCCTGTCGTGCCAATGCCACGAGGCCGGGGCAACACCCAGGGCAATACCAGGCAGCCCCCCCGAGAGCCCCTCCGAGCATCTTGGGGTTGGTGCAGGGAGAAGGAGCCCGGCACAAGGGCTGTGCAAAACATCAAGTCAGGCCCTCACCCTCCTCCACCTGGTGTGCTAAAGCGTTTCCCGGCGCTGAGGTATCTCAGCGCCCCCTGGCCCCCTCCCTGGCCATGCCCAACCGTGCCCGCGGGGGTGGCAGCCCTGGCACCAGGTTTGCCGTCACTTCTGCTTTCGGAGCGACGCGAGCCCCGGCGCGCAGCGGCTCCAGGGGCCGCCGGTGGGGCCGAGCCCTCCGAGGAAGCCCCTTTTTGGGGTGCAGCCCACACCCTGCCACCCTCCCCGGAGGTGCCCGCAGCCCCCAGCCCTCGCTGGCCCCGCTCTCGTGACGTCCTTCCCCCACGAAACCGCAGCCGCTTTTCCGCGCTCCCTCCCTTCCCCGCCCGGCCGGAGGTGCAGGCGGAGGGTGGCCCACGACGCCCCGCGGTGCCGGTGCTCGGGCTGCCCTCGCCCCCCCGTGCCAGCCCTCGCCGGTGAGTCCTGCAGCTGGGATCCCACCGCGTCCATCGGCACAGGTGAGCCCTGGTGGGAAGGGGATGGATCGGGGCTCTGCGCCGGGGATGCTCTGGGCACAAAGGGGATGCTCAGTGTCCCTGAGGGTGCCACGCTCCGTGCTGGTCCCTGGGGGTCTGGGGAGGCTGGTGAGTGTTTTGGGGATGTGGGAGCCTCCTGGGGATGCTCGGAGCATTCAGCCGTGTCTGGATGCTGTTGGGTGCGGATCCTCGGGGACCGCGGTGGCTGCCGCCCACTGGGGCTGCCGAGAGAGTGAGGGGGATTGGTGATGGAACAGGGGGATTTGGGGTGAGTTTGGGGTGGATTTGCCTTTCCTGCTCCAGCACAGAGACACAGGCTCATGGTGGCCCCAGCCCTGGAGCTCTGTGCCAGGCCAGCGGGTGGAGGTGGGGGGGGGAACGGGCACCCTGGCAAGGGGTGTCTGTCAGAACGTGGGTGACATCCCTGTGGTTTCATTTCCACACGGAGACTCATCCCGCAACTGCCCCGTCCCGCAGCAGCCGCCTCCATCGCGGCTGATTTCCCATTTCCATACACTCAACTTCCTTATCAAAACTTGCTCCTGGAGCAGAGCCGGGCTGAGCTCCCGCAGGTGGGGGCTGTGGCAGGAAGAGGTCTATGGGTGCCTCCTCCATCCCCGCAAACCCGAGGGGGAAAGGAGGATCCTCGGTTGGAGTGTGATCCCTCATTGGGGTTCAGCATTCTCCCGCGGGGAGCAGGACCCCGATGTCACCTGCCCTTTCTGTCCCCTGCAGGTCCCATGGCGCTGGGCCGAGCCCTGCTGGTGCTGCTGGTGCTGAGCCCCCTGTGGGCCTGTGGGGCTGAGCTTCTGGAGCCGGGGCTGCCCTGGGGAGGGCAGTGGGTCTGGGGGGAGGCCAAGCCCCTGCACCTTTCCCGTGGGAAGAGGGATGACCGTGGGCAGGAGCCCAGTGCCACCGCAATGATCAACAGTGACGAGAGCAATGGTGTCTCTGTGCCACCACCAGCACCTGGCACCAAGGCCAGCCTGCTGCAGGTGCCAACCACAGCTGATCCCAGGGATGATTCCCCCAAGCCTGAGCTGCTCCTGAGCTCTGCAGCACCAGTGCCAAGCACCAACACCAGCCTGCTCCGGGTGCTTGCAGTGTCCACCACAGCTGAGCCTATGGATGAGACAGATTCCCCTAAACCCGACCTGTTGGAGGACTCTGTGACATCAACAGTGACCAGTGCCAGCACCAGCCTGCTCCGAGTGTCTGTAGTGCCCACCACAACTGCTCCCATGGATGAGACAGATCCCCCTGATCCCGACCTGCTCCTAAGCTCTGCCCCACCACCAGCACCAGGCACGGAGGCCAGACGGGCACTCGTGGAGCCAACCACAGCTGATACCATGGATGAGACTGATTCCCCTGCTCCCGATCTGCTGCCAGGCTCAGAACTCGGCACACCATCAGCAGCCCAAAAGAGCATCGCCACCACCACCCCCAGCTGGCTCACGGCACCCATCGAGGAGGGCACAGCGACTGACGACCTGGACAGCAGCTCCTCCACGGGGCCACGCTCAACAGCCCCCCCAGCCCTTGTCCTCACCAGCACGGGCTACAAGAAACCCAAGAAATCCGGAGCTCCGCCTGCATCCACCCTCCCGGCCACTTGGGACACGACGCCGGTGAGCACCGCGGTGCCCTGGGAGCCCAGCGGGGTGATGAGCAAGTGCCTGCTGGCCATCCTGCTGCTGGGGCTGGTGGCCGCCACCTTCCTGGTGTGCACGGGCGTGCTGGGGACGCTGCTGTGGCGGCGGGCGCGGACGGGAGAGCGGCGGTTCAGCCGCACCGAGATGGTTTGTATCTCCTCGCTGCTGCCCGACGCCGAGGCGGCCGCCGGCCCCCGTCCTGTCCCAGCCCCGCGGCACAAGCTGCTGCTGCCCGACGGCAGCTCCGAGCCCGATGGAGACAACCTGACTCTCAGCAGCTTCCTGCCGGAGCACTCCTGAGCCGCAGGGATGGCTCCTGCATCCTGCAGCGCTGCGGGGCCGCGTGCCCGATCCCTGATGGAGCCGCGGGCAGGGGACCCCTGTCCCCCGGTGTTTTCGCTTGGACCAGTAAGACGGAGCTGTTCCCCCGAAGCCAGCTCAGCCCTCGAGGCCCATCCCATTAAAGAGTTACCCGGACATGGTGGTCTCTTCCTGGCAGGAACGGCACCCGCCAGCCCCCTCCCGGCCCCGCCGCCTGCCCACATCCTGCTGCCAAAATTTCGCTTCTCCATCCTCCCCCTCAAGCCCCTGGGGGAGCAGAAACGAAACCCGCGGCCACCTCTCGCTGGGCAGGGACCAGACCCCGGGACCTTGGGGATGGGACCGCAGCCCCCGAGACCCCCTGCCCATGTAGGCTCGGCCTGGTGGGAGCTGGAAGGGCGGGGGGGACCGGGCGGAAACCGGGGGGACGGGGACAGGACAGGACGGGTGCGCTCGTGGCACAACGTGTTCCTGCCTGCGGTCGCTGCAGCGAGGCGGGGACGCCTCCGGGGCCGCCGCTGCCTGTCGGCCCGGGGGGGAACGGTGACCGCAGGGTCTCCGCATCATCATCTCGGGGGGGATGGGGAGAGCAAATCCATGAGAGGCCAGTGGAGGTCCCACCGTTTCACCCGCTCAGGCAGGTGTCAGTCACCCCTCAAGCCACCAACTGATCCCTTCCTTGGGGGAGTGGAAATAGGCCAGGACTGGCCCTGTCCTGCCAGGCTCAATGTCACCATTTTTCCATTTTGCTCCACCCAGGCTCCCCATCCCTGCATCCCCACATCCCCATCCCTGCTGTGACCAGCTTCAATGTCCCCATCTCTCCATCCTCCCTCCTGTCCTGCCAGATTCAGCATTCCCATTTGCACATCCCCATATCCCTTTCCCCACATCCCCAAGCTTGCAGCCTCCTCGAAGGCCACTCTGGGCTGGCTGTCCAGGGGGAATTGCCAGCGTGGTCATTCACCTGCATCCCGGCCCTGCTGCCTGTTTACATTCCCCCTGAGCTTGGGATATTTTCCATCTGGATCTTGGCAGCTGCACGGCCCTGCTCCAGCTGTGAATGTAAATGTTTATGGCTGAGTCAGCCGAGCCAGGGGACTCACAGCCGGTGGCCGTGGCTGGTCCCCTCGCAGGACACCATGACCATGGGCTCCTTGCTGATGCCACCCTGCTCTGTCCCACTGTGTCCCCATGCCAGTGCCCCACCAGCCAAAGCAGCTGGGATTGCTCCCCTCTCCCAGCCCTGTGCCGGCGCTCTCCAGCAGAAGCCCAACGAGGAGAAACTTTCCTCCACCGCGGGAGCGGAGCCGGGAGCCGGGAATCGCCCTATTTGGCGCAGTCAGCAGGTCCTGTCGGGCTGCCATCGCCCGCCTCACGGCACAGGAATTCACGGGAAGCCTGCGCGGTGTCACAGCGGGATCCTCAGGGCAGGGTGTGGTGGGGTGGCACCGGGCCGTGGTGGGTGACAGGGGGCCGGGGTGGCACATTCCCACGCACGATGCTGCACATGGAGCTCCACGCGCCCCGTACAGGATGGGCACCCTCCGGGTATTTTGCTGGCACAGCAAAGCGCAGCCCCGGGAAGCAAATTAGAAGCAGAGCAAGGCTGAAATGCCTCAAATTGCCGGTTCCCCGGGCGGGCTGTGCCGCCGAGCCCAGCCCAGCGCGGCCGCGCGTTCCTGCTGCCCCAAATTACACGGCGGGGCCGGGCGGTCCCGGCCCTGCCCAGCTCGGAGGGGCCGGGCCCGCGCCCGCTGCAGGCAAAAACGGCATCGTAATGGGATGGTGGGAGCTGGCACCGGGAACTGGGATGGGGATCCCGGCTGCGAGGGTGGGGACCCTGGGCAGGGAGGGATGAGGTCTCTGAGCAAGGAAGGGTGGGAAGCGAGGGCAGGGTGGGATGCAGGTCCTGTACAAGGAGGGATGGAGACTCTGGGCGAAGCAGGATGGGGATCCTGCCTAGGGTGGGATGGGGATCTTGGATGAGTGGCAATGGGGACTCTGGGCGATGTGGGATGCAGACCCTGGGCAGGGTGGAATGGAGACCCTGGAAAAGGAAATTGAGCCCAACCCCGCCATTACTGGGTGGGTGGGGGGAACTCAGCCCCATCCCCACCTGCAGGAGCAGGGCCGGATGCTGCTGGAACTCCTCGCCTCCGGCCTCCTCTAGCCTTTCCCCCTTCCCCTCTAAGATTTCATCACTGAGCACTTAAGGCCGGGAAAAGCCCGGCCAGCAGCTGCAGGGAGCCGCCGGGGCAGCCAGACGGACGGAGCCTTTATTTCGGGGAGCCGCGACGGCGGCGGCGACGCCGGAGAAACCCCAGCGGCGCCAGCCCCGCTCCGGCCGAGGGGACAGAATCCCTGCCCCCCACCCCGCGGGGGTCACGGTCCCCAGGCGCTGGCCGTGGCTTTTTGGGGGGTCTGGCAGGTCCCCAGAGAGGAGCAGAGGAAAATAGCAACAGGATGAGGTCACACAGCTGCTGCAGCCTCTTGAGCAACCTCAGGCCAGGCCAAGGGGACCAGGGCAGGGGGAGAGAGAGCTTGGGGGGGCTCAAGAGATGCCCCCAGACCCCAAGACTGGAGACCAGGCCCCGGGGAGCTGAGCAGCTGCTGTGTTTGTCTGGGGAACCAGGGGGACCCCTGCCTGTGTCCCTGCCTGCACCCCAAGGCAGAGGTACTCAGGCCAGAGCATTTCCAGGTTGGGATTTTAGGAAATGTTCTTCTGAAATTAAGGGGATGGTCCTAAGCCATGTTTGCCCCACTGCCTCAATAATGCCAGGGCACTGAGCCCACTTCTCTCACTGTCCCCCTTGGACCCTCAGATGGGCTTTACTCCCACCTTTGTGGGTAAAAACAACATTAAAAGCAACCCCGTCGTCCCCACTTGCACCCCAAAATGTGGCCCCTTCCGGGGTTGATGATGGGGGACACCGTGGCTCCTTTGCTGACAGGATAAGCCAGGAAACACCCCCAGCCCCAGCTGGATTTCATCTGGGAGGGGGCTGGGGGCTGCCTGCCTTTCCCTGGCCTCCCACACCCCCTCCCCATCCCGGCCGTAATGAGAACAAGCTGGTCCCAGGCTGCGACGCAGGAGTAGGAGGAGGAGGAGAAGGAGGAGGAGAGGAGGGAGAAGGAGGAGGCTCTATCCCAGCAGGCTGCAGAAAGGGGCTCGAGGTGTGTAGGACAGATCCCGTCTTCCTGGCTGCCTCCCGCCAGCTGCGGGCGAGGTGAGGATCCCACTGGACATGCCAAGCTGCTCCCCAATTTTCGGGGGGCTCTGGAGCAGGGCACAGGCTGTCCCACAGCCAGGGGTGCTGCAGTGAGGGCTGGGCATGGTCCCCAGGGTGGGACA
Source organism: Serinus canaria (assembly GCF_022539315.1). Classification (NCBI taxonomy): domain Eukaryota; kingdom Metazoa; phylum Chordata; class Aves; order Passeriformes; family Fringillidae; genus Serinus; species Serinus canaria. The sequence continues at coordinate 10,135,549 of NC_066329.1, forward strand.
GGGGATGGAGGCGGCCACATGGCTGCATTCCCAGGCGGGAATTGGAGCGTGCTGTGTCTGGACAACACCAAAATCCTGAATTTCTGGAGCGGTTGGGAAGTGGAGCTGGGAAGGAGCTGAGGGTCTGGGGGTGGGCAAGGAAGGGGCTGGAATGGGATTGGGATGGGGTGGAGGGCTGGCAATGCCCGTGGTGCCAGGCCCTGCTCTTGGCTCTGCTTTGGGCTCTGCTCAGCCGCTCCATGGCCATGGCTGCTCCTCAGCTCTGATGGCTGCCGGGGAATTGGTGCCGTCCCCATCCCGGGACCCCTTTCCTGCCGAGGGGCCCCTGTCTGGGGTGGAGAGGAGGATGAAGGGGCTCATCTCAGCCCCTCAAACCCTTCATTCTCCTGGTGCTGGTCAGTGCTGTGACCCCACAGCCGCAGCAGTGCCCATGGGGAGCTGGGAGGGTTGGGGGTCGGGGCACCTCCCACCTCTGCTGCCGTTTTTCTTTGCACTGGATTAATGGAAACCAGATTGTGCAGCCAGGAGAGAGCCTGGAAGCCAAATCCTGCTGCTGGAGTCCCTCTCGGTCTGTAGAGCTGCTGGCTTGTGTTTGTTTGGGGGGAAAATAGGATGTGGGCTGGGATTTGGGGAGCCTGAGGCTGGGGAATTGTCATGGGGGTTCCTGCTGATGTACCTGGGGAGCTGTTTCCTGAGACCTCCCCATGGAGCCGTGTGGAGGGGAAGAGCCCTGGGAATGGCTCGATGGCGTTACGTGGCATGGCACACGCTGATGTCCCTCGGGAATGTCTCGCGACGCGGTGGAGACGGTCACGTCCCTCTCCCAAATCCCAAATCCCGTGGGGTGCAGAGCCTGGCCAGGGGCTCACCCTGGTCATTGCTCCGGGCTGGGAAGCGCATGGGCGTGTCCTACAGCACACTGTGGGCTGTGGAATGGGGCAGTTCCAGCCCCATCCGGGTGAGGAGCACGGCACAGGGACAGAGCCAGCCTGTCCCCTTCACAGGGACACTCAGGGAGCTGCGACCCCGTTCCCTGCACCCCAGCTCTGGGGCTGCCCCTTTGTCCCACACCCCATCCCGGCTCCACTCAAGCACATGGTGGCACCAGGGTGAAATCCTGCCCCAAACTATTTTTAGCTGTGTTCCAGCTGGGAATTAACGGTCAGGGATGGCGGTTGGGAAATGCCTCCTGCGCCGGGCCCAGCCCCTTTGTAGCGTCGCCTGTGTCAAAGTTTCCACTGCAAACCTCCATTTTTCAGGAATTCTCTAATCAGCCAAATGACCGTTGTCTGGAGCCGGGTGCTGGCAGCAGCCCCGGTCCCCGGCCTTGAGCAATCCCACCCAGCTGGCTTCCAGCTGCGCCCTTGGAAAACAAACGGAGCCCCCTGCTCTGTCAGGGCAAGAAAACCGGAGCTGCCTTTCCACTTCCATAAGGAAATTCAGGCGGGTGAGGGCTGGCTTGGGGGGCTCGCTCTCTTGGGTTATTAACGCGTCTCCCACCTCTCTGCATCCCACAGGTCTCCTGCAGGAATCCTGGGAATGGGCTCAGCCATGGGCACGTGGTTGCTGCTCTTGGTGCTGCTGGTGGCAGCCCCGGCTCAGGCGGCGGCGCCCCGGCACCGCCCGGTGCTGCCGGACACAGCGGGCAGTGGGGACGGGGATGAGGCATCAGCCACGCTGCCCGCCCAGCCCGTGACCCCCCGGATCAGCCCCACCGTGGGGGAAGCACCGGGGACCACAGTGACCAACAGCTCAGCGCCGGGCGTGCTGGACGGGCTGGTGGACTTCTTCAAGGAGTACCTGCTGCTGGTGGTGGTGGTGGGCTCGCTGTCCTTCGTCCTCCTCTTCATCATCTGCGCCGCCGTCATCGTCCGGCAGAAGCACAAGGCCTCTGCCTACTATCCCTCCTCCTTTCCCAAGAAGAAATACGTGGATGAGAGGGACAAGTCAGGGGGAGCGCGGGCCTTCAGCGAGGTGCCCGACAAAGCCCCCGAGGCCGGCGCGGAGGAGCCGCTGGATGGCGGCCGGCAGCTCCAGGCGGACATCCTGGCTGCTGCCCAGAACCTCAAATCCCCCCACAAGGCACCGCTGGCCAACGGGGCCCAGAGCGAGCAGAATTCCCCTCAGGAGGAGGAGAAGGAGGAAGAGGAGGAAGGAAAGAAGAAGCTGGGGGATGAGCAACCCAAGCCCCCCACCCAAAATCCGGGTGCGGAGGAAGCAGTGAGCACAGGAAGCAAGGAGAGCCCTGATGTGTGCCAGGATGGCTCCCAGGCTCCCTCTGGAATCTGAGGCAGGGACACGGTCCCGGGCAAGCCTGAGGAGCTGCTGGCTTGGGACACACGATGGACATGGTGGATCAAGCTCCGTACGTACGTGGTGGCTCGAGGAAGCCCCGATGAAGATCCCATTCCCTCCCAGCTCCCCCGACCCTGGTGCTGATGGGATGCTCATAGGGGGGGATTTGCCAGCTGGTGGTTTTCCCCAGCACTGGAACGCTGTCAGCCCCAGCTCCTGCTGCCCAAGGGGCTTCTTCCACCCCAGGCACTGGGGGTGCTTCTTCCCAGTTGCAGCTCTGCCCCTCCGTGCCACCAGCTTCCTCCCAAATGTTATTTTAATCAGCAGCAGCAGCCTGGTCCATGCCAGGCTCCTGGCTGGGAACTGTGTCCCTCTGGGAGAAGGGATGGGACCAGGGCTGGAGGTCTGTAGGACATGGGTCAGCTTTGCCCATGGCCACCCAAGGGAAAGAGGGATGAGGATTTAGGGACAAGGACCTTCCTTTCCTTCTTCCACCCCAGAGCCCAGCTGGATTTTTGCCTCACTTCCTGAACCCCTTCAGCTAAAAATAAACATTTCCTCTGCACAGCTCCTCTCCCGTGTGTGTCTGCAGCCGTGGGGTGGTCAGGGGACAGTCCCCGTGTCCCTGTGCTCCTCCAGGGGCACATCTGGATTGGACTCCAGGGCCAGTGGAACCCTGGGCAGGGTGTTATCAGTCCCCACATCAGCACATCACGTGCCCTTCCAGGAAACCTTTATCTTGTACCCACAGCTGTGGGGCTGAGGAGGGGCTGAGGGGACTCAGCCACGGCCCTGGGGTGCAGCTGCTGCAGTGGGGACAGCAGGGAAACCTGGAAGGTGAGTGAGGCTGCTCTGCCCCAAAAGCAGCACACCCCTGCATCCCTGTGTTTTATCCCATTATGTCCTTGCCTCAGGACAACCTTCCCTTGGGAAGCATGTACCACCACAAAGAGCTGATTTTGCCCCAAAGCAGATGTGAGTCTGTGAAGTTTCCCTGTTTTGGTTTTTTTTTTTTTTTTAAACCTGGAAATAGCAGGATTGCTCCATGAGGGAGAGGCACTTTCCTCACGGCTGGAGGGTGTCAGGAGCTGAGGAACCACAAGAGGGACCATGTGAGTGACAAACTTGCAACAACGTGTGACCTCTTTGTTAAAAATTACAAATATTGTGCCTGGATGGAGCAGAATGAGACAGTTTTTTTTTTTTGAATGTGGTTTTAAATATTTAACAACACCCTCAGTATGAAAAATGGGAAGTGATGCGTCTTGTGGGGGGTTAGAAGGTTAAAAAGTGAAGTCTGCCAATGTGTTGTCTGCTCGGTTTGGAAATACTCCTCCAGAAAAGAGGAACTCTGGGAGCTCCCCCTCAGCTCTGCATGCCAGTTCTGCTATTCCCCACAGGGGTTCCAGTCTGAGGGTGAACTTTAGAGAATCATGGAGTAGTTTGGGTAGGAAGGGATCATAAAGGTCATCCAGTTGCAAACCCCTTCCTTGGCCAAGGATACCTTCCTCTAGCCCAGGAATTACAGCTCTAAGAGAGCACCTGGTGAGTGAAGAAGTGAAATCTTTAGAGAAAACACGCCAAAATTCAGGCTGTTCCTCAAACAAAAGCTTCAAAAATTAAGTGGTGACAGGATGGGAGCAGAAACCACCAGTGTTTCCTGGTCACTTTTCCCTTTGGCACCTGCAAAAAGTTCCCAGAATTCCAAGAGCAGGAATTTGCCCCCGGATTGCAAAACCAACCCTGACGCAGCCAGAGCCAAGGACGGCCCCACAGCTCTCACACACACATCCAAACCAGGGCAACACTTCCCACTAAATTCCATAAGATATTAGGCAAAACTAGACATCTTCCCAAAATACAAATGAAAAGTGCAGCCCTTCCAGTACCGGACAGCGGGGTTTGGTCTCCGGAGCGGAGTCTTCCCGCGGCATTCCCAAGGGGACAGCAGCCCCCATCCACGTGAGCACTACGGGGTGGCTGGAACCACAGGGACACGTTGTGCGTAACTTGTGCGTATCTTACAGCTCGAGTAGTGCACAGGGTCCTACAACAGCTCGGGAATTGCACTGCAGAGTGAGGAGGGACTGAGCAGGGGAAGCTGCGCAGGCGGTTCAGGCATTGTCGGCTTTTTTGTCGGATTCTCTCTTTGGATCCTGCTTCAGTTTGTAATCGGCCAAGGCAGCCTTGATGGCGTCTTCAGCCAGCACTGCAAAGCAAAAAAAAAAAGCATTTTAAGGACAATTCAAGAGCTTTTAAAACAAAGGATGAAGTAAAAACAAAAGCAGGCAGCGGTGAGCAAACAAGACCAGCAGCATTGACTGGTCTGAGGAGTAGAATCTGAATGGAATTCCTAAAATACTGAATTCCTACGATGCTGATTTCATGTAATATAACCTCAGATAATAACACAATTCAGAATCTGATTGTTTATTATCAGTCTGCTGAGCTACAGGCTCTAAATGTTTAAGTGATCTGAAAATTCTTGAATTAACCCTGAAATCTGAACAGACTTTCTCTTAAGGACAACATTGTGCAGAAACTGTTTGGAAAACAGCATCCAGAAGCATCTGTGCTATTTCCAGAGTATGTGAGATGCAGGGTTTTTACTTACTGGAGCAGTGCAGTTTGACAGGGGGAAGGCAGAGTTCCTTGGCAATATCTGTGTTCTTGATTTTCAGCGCTTCATCAACCTGAAACACAGCAGAGGTGGTCAAGGGCCCTGCTGTTTGTGTTTGCTAAGAAGGTTTAATGCTCCAGAGCCAGCAGAATCCACAGGGGAGATCCTCTCAGCTGCCCAGGGCAGTGAGGGATGTGGGAATTAAGCCATGTCTGACTGACATATCAGTGTCACACACTGTCCTCACTTGGCCTGTTTCAAGTCTGATCCTCTATCACAACACTGAGGTGCATTTGCTGCTGGCAGAAATGATCTAAAGGTTGTCTATAATTAAAATTTCTTCCATCAGCCTGGTTTTGCTCATTCCATAAGACACAAAGTAATTTCCTGGTGGCATTGTTCCGTGTGGATGTGGCACTTGGGGACACGGTGAGTCATGGAGCTGCCAGTGCTGGGGGAATGGTTGGACTTGATGTTCTTAGAGGGCTTTTCCAACCTTAATGATTCTTTGATGGTTGTTGAAAAAGACAATTACTGCCCTTCAACTGAAACCCTGACAGTGCTGGCAGTCACTAATATAGCACAGGGCAGTGCAGGGACTCCCTGGAGAGCACTTTCTACGTGATCCCAACAGAGAACACAGGCACGTGGGAAGCCCTGCAGCCTCACGGAGCTCCCTCACCGTTTTCCCTTTGACCCACTCCGTGGCCAGCGAGCTGGAGGCGATGGCTGAGCCGCAGCCGAACGTTTTGAAGCGAGCGTCCACGATCTTGCCGTTCTCGTCCACTTCCACCTGCGGGAGCATTTTGGGGACACTTCAGAGCCCGGTTCAGCTCAGTCAGGTCCCCCCCAGCCAGGCCCGCGGGGATCGGGCCTGGCCCTGCCCTGGGCACAGGGCACGGGAAGGGCGGGCATGAGGGAAGCCCATGAGGGGACAGGGGCAGCTCTGACCCTGGCAATAGCCCCGTGTGACCCCACCAGGTGCCAACGGGTCCCCAAGGTCACCTGCAGCTTCATGACGTCGCCGCAGGCCGGGGCGCCCACCAGGCCGGTGCCCACGTTCTTGGCATTGCGGTCGAGGGAGCCGACGTTGCGCGGGTTCTCGTAGTGATCCACCACCTGCCAAGACACAGCGTCAGCGAGGGTCACCCCGCGCTCCCCCGCCCCTCCCCGTGTCACGCTTGCCCCTCACCTTCTTGTGGTAGCCCAGCACGGCCGGGGCCGGCCCGGCCCGGGGCCGCAGCAGCGCCGCCCCCGCCGCCCTCAGCGCCGCCATCTTGACTGAGGGGAGGGGCGGTGTCCGCCTCCCTTTTATAACTTCGGTGTTGGCCACGCCCCCAGACACGCCCCGGCCACGCCCCTTCGCCTCCGGAGCTCGCGTTTCACCCCGGTCATACGTTGGCCGTCCAGACGGCGCGAGCGTTGGAGGCCGCGCTGCGGCCGCACCGATCAGTAAATAAATAAACGAAAACTGAAAAAAATGAAACTGCCTTTCAGTCGTGCCAGGGTTTCCATCGCGACGGACGGCTCGTGTGCGGCACGCGGCGCCACACTCAACATGGCGGGCGAACGGCGCCGCGCACGCTACGGACCCTCTCGGAGGCCCCCTGATGGCCACACAGCGGGGTGCCCGCAGCGCTGCCTGCGCCACGGACCAGAAGACAAAGGGTCGCGCCGCGGCCGCACTCGGCGCAACACGGCCCCGGTGCGCGGGCGAGCGCGGGGCGGGGCGGGCTGAGGATCCAGGTTCTTCCCGCCCGGTTCGGCCGGTGGTGGGGCGGAGCAGCGGGACGGGCGGCGCGGGGGCAGCCACGGCGGCTGGCGGAGCGCGGCGGGCGGCGAGCGGAGCTGCATAAGATGGCGGCGGCGGGAGCTGAGGCGGCGGCTGAGGAGGAGAAGCGGCTGCCGGAGGGAGACCCCGAGTCGGGCGGGGATTCGGACGATGAGGGCGACTCGGACTCGTCTGGGGACGGCGAGGATGAGGAGAAGGAGAACGAGGCCGAGATCCAGCGGCTGGAGGAGCAGGTGGGCCCGGCGGGGCAGCGGGTGTGGCGGGAACGGGGATAATCCGTGGCTGCCCCGGCAGTTCGGTGCTGGGAACTGTCAGGGTGTGAATTTCCCTGCTCCTTATGAGTTTTCTCCGAGTCGGGATATTCATTGATTTTATGCCGTGAATGTTTGGAGTCTGAGGTGGAAATTGACCAGCTTGGGATTTTTTTTTTGAGAGGAGGGAAGTCCTAGTAAGCAGTTTGTGTTCATTGAGAAATCTGAGCCGGCTGCCCGCGGGTTTTTATTGCCTTAAAAAAAAATAAAGCATAATTCTGTGGCGGGACCCGAGGGAGTGGCCGGGCTGTGTCAGGGCTAAAGTTAAATCTGAAAAAACTCTGCGTTGTCTGGCTCTGTGATCGCACCGCGAGAATTGTATCATTTGTTTTCTGACTTCTTCGCGTCCATCACTCAACACGGCTTTTAAAATGGATTTTTTTTTTTTTTTAAGCTCTCCATCAATGCTTTTGATTACAACTGTCACTTGGATCTGATCAAGCTGCTCCGGCAGGAGGGAGAGCTGGTGAAGCTCCGCAGAGCTCGGCAGAAGATGAGCGAGCTCTTCCCCCTGACTGAAGGTACCGAGCATCCTCTCCACAGGTGAAGCATCGCCTGTGCAAGAGGCTTCAGCAGTGAAATAAGACATTTAGGCCAGTTTTCAGCACCCTCAATCTGGGAATGTGATCCAGAGCTCAGCGAATTCCTGCTAAAAATTTCATAGGCAGGCAGCAAAGAAAATTCCCTGTTGGTGGAAATTGTAGGGATATCTCTTTTTGCTCATAACTCAGAGGTGATGGAAATATTGCAGAGGCTGTGGGATTTTATTCTTGGAAAGGGATGGCACAGGGTGCCCAGAGAACCTGTGGCTGCCCCTGGATCCCTGGAAGTGCCCAAGGCCAGGCTGGAAGGGCTTGGAGCACCCTGGGATAGTGGAAGGTGTCCCTGCCCATGGCAGGAGGTGGAATGGGATGATTTTCAAAGTCTGAGAAATTCCAACTTCTCCCTGTAGTAAAAAAGTGCTTGTTTAGCACCAATTTAAGAGGTCTCTGCCCAACTTTTATTTGAAATTAATTAGGAATTGTGGAGGTTAAAATTCGTCTCTTTGCCTTGCTCCCCCTCCTTTGTTTTAAGTCTGTTGCTAAAAACTCACCAAGTGGACATAACTTATTATTTCTGAATATTAATGATGTGTTCTAAATGTTTTCCTTTCAGAAATCTGGCTGGACTGGTTGAAGGATGAGATAAAAATGGCCTCAGAGATCTCTGAGAGAGAGAAGGTTTATGAGCTGTTTGAAAGAGCTGTCAAAGATTACATCTGTAAGTCATCCAAAAACGTTATAAAATGGGTTTTGTTGCATCCAGATTTGGCTTTGTAGGGAATTCTCCTGTTTCTGTTGTAGTGAAGAAATTGGGTCAAAATTTCAAATTAATTTCTAAAATCTGAGTGTGAAGTGCTGCAAGGGAAGGATGTGGTGTCTGGTCTCTATTCCTCAGGAGGTGCTGCACCTGTAGCTTAAAATTTTGGGGATAAATCCCTGAGTTCTTTGGGAACTAGGGTAAAGAGCTGGAAAAACAAAGCCTGAAGAAGTGGAGGGAATATGGAGGTAAATCCCTCTCAAAAGCTGTGTACAGAAAGTCACATCAGTGACGTTACCTGGTGTTGGTGATCCTTCAGGAAGAAGGAGTGGAGAAGAAGGAATTATCCTGTGGATCTGCTGGATTGTATTTGGGGTTTGGGGGCACCTCTGGAAGCCAGGGCAGTCCCAACCTGGGGATCCTTAAATGGAATTTGGTATTGGTGGGAATAGTGCCAGGCAGCCAGTGCTCTTCTCCCATCTCTCCTTCACCTGCAGGATTCAGCTGCTTCAGGAGTTACTGATCAGGGAAGTTCAGGAGTTTGGAAAGAGGAGGAGGAGCTGCTTTAATCTGAATTATTCCAGAGTGTGACAGCTCTGTGGTCCCAGCTCAGGAAACGGGAATTTGCTGTTCAGGCATCTTGGTGTGGTTTGTGTGGCAGAGGTGACAGGCAGCGCTGGTCCCTGTCAGCAAAATTCCAGGAGTGACACCATTCAGAAGGAAACTGGGGCTGCTGCTGCTGAACCAACAGCATAAATGCAAATATTTTAACTTTTTAGGATAAAAAAAGAAGATAGCCACGTGTTTTCCTATTTATATGCAGCACATCAGTTATTTGGGAAAGCAGAGCTGCATTTCCTCGTTATTATTTTTGAAAAAATCAAATCACCAGGTTCTCCTAACCTTGTTTAGGTCCTGAAATTTGGCTGGAATATGCCCAGTATTCCATTGGGGGCATTGGGCAGGAGGGAGGCATCGAGAGGGTCCGGTCCATCTTCGAGCGGGCTCTGACGGCCGTGGGGCTGCACGTGACCAAGGGCACGGCACTCTGGGAGGCCTACAGGGAATTTGAGAATGCCATCCTGGAAACAGCACAGGTGAGCCCATTCCTTTGCTCCCATCCCAAAAAAGCTGTGGTGCAGCTCCTGGAATCACCTGGAGTTGTCTCCTCCCTGTCACATCCCAGTTGGTTTTTTTTTTTCCCAGCTGTAGAAACCAGCCCTGTGCTCCAGGAAAACCATTCTGTGGGTTTGGCTGATAAAGTAATGGATTTGTGTTTCTGTAAAATCCTAAAATCATCTTGAATCAAGGAGCAAAGTTTGGCTCTGCTGCTGACTGAGGTGCCAAGAACAGCTTTAAATTGAAATGTTCCATTATTATACAACAATCTGTGGCTGTTTTTGCACAGAGTCAACCAAGTTTAAATTCCTAGATTGTTCAGCTTTTAATTCATTCATTATTCCACAATTTGTGGAGGATGGTATTTTATCCACAGACTTTTGGCTGAGGGTATTTTATCCCTGGAAAGTACAGTTTGATATCTGCAAAAGTCACCTTTCCAGGATAGCCAGAATGGGAATATTTCCTTATATTTGATAATTTGCTACATAAGAGATGGAAATTTAAAGATATCCCTGCTCAGGGTGGCAGTGGGAACTATTTGGTCTTAAAAGGTCCTTTTCAGCCCCAAACAAAGGAGTAACAGGAGGATGTTCTTTCATTCCCAAACACAATTAAGGCTGGAAGTTTTAGATCCTCTCCCCACACCCCAGGGATTTACTGAAACCCTCTTTGGCAGCACGGTGGGGTTGTGAAATGGCACAGTCACCTGCTGGTTTCTTGTTCTCAGGTGATCATTTCCCTGTGCTTGTGTCAACTTTCAGTCAGGAATGCTTTTCCCATTTATCCATTTTCCAAGGGCAGCAATTCCCAAGTTTTATCTTTCCCACCAGTGACCGAGATGCAGCTTGGCCATGTGTGCCCTTCAAGGATCATGTATTCACTTGGATCTCAGTTCCCTCAGCTCATAAACAATTCCCTCTCATGCCCATCAGCTGGATGGACTGGAGAGGATGGATTGAATTTCCCTGTTTTTTTTTTTTTTTTTTTTGCTTGCAGCCAGCTCCTGGCAGCATTCCATCCCCAGAGCAGCAGCAGGTGCTGTGCAGCCAGCTCGAGAAGATCCACACGCTCTTCCGGCGCCAGCTGGGGATCCCGCTGCTGGGTAAGGGCTGCAGTGCTGGGACACAGGGCCTGGAGCAGCTGGGGGATGCTCCAGGCATCAGGATTCTCCTGGCACAGCCACACCAAGTGCAGCTGGAGGTCTTGTGCTCTCTTGGATGAGGCAGAGATCCCTCTGGATCAGGAATGTTCTGAGTTGTTGGAACTCGGGTCACCGGGTTGGGAGTTTGAGGATGTTCAAAGTGCAAGCAAGGAGCACAAATTGTGACTTAAAAATTAGTTCAGCTGTGATTGCTGCATAAAACCCTTGGTAGGGAGAAATATCTGCCTCCTGGATTGTTGGAATTCTGCCTTGTCTAGTTCCTGCTTTAAGCTCCTTGAGTTCCTTTTTTTGCTCGTGGGAGAAAGTTAAGCCCAGTTCTTTTGACTTCATTTCCATCTGGAAAGAATTTGGATTCTCTTTTCTCTAAAGCCTTGGGGAAAATTTTGCCACTTTGGTTTTCTAATTCCAATTGAGCAGCTTTAATACAACTTGCCTGAGTTTGTTATAGGACACTGTGTGAGATGAAATGTCTGAATCCTTTAAGAATGCAGCAGTGTGACAGCAAGGACCAAAAGAGAGTAAAAATTTAAATATTTGTTCCAAATAAATTATTAATATTATATAAATAAAACTAGGAATTTGTCTTAGAACCGAACATAGGTGGAAATCTGAATTTTTAGTTTCATAAGTGCATTATTGATGGGATTTCATGTTTTAATAGACATGGAGGCTTCATATGCTGAATATGAGGAGTGGTCAGAAGAGCCCATTCCAGAAACAACAATAAAGAACTACAAAAAAGCTCTACAGCAGCTGGAGAAGTGTAAACCCTACGAGGAGGCACTGGTAATGCTGGCACTTAAACCTTCCTTCAAAACTAAGAGGGAATTGCTTTGAGGGGATTTGGGGATTTTTTTTTTCCCAAATGTAGTATTTTTCTAGTCCCCAGCTGGGGGACTTTGTCAGCAGTGGGTGTACTGACAATTATATACTGGAAATGATGAAAATTGAGTGTGCCACACCACCCTGAGGTGCACATGAGGACTCTGGGTGTCTTTTTCAGGATTGGGTTAAGGGGAATAAACCCAGGATCTGACAGATTTCAGGCTCATTCAGAGATGTATGAAAATCAACAGCTGCTGATACAGAGACAAATCTCTTGTGTGAAATCTTGCACAAGAGCTGCTCTGAGGAGCAGCTGAACTGTTGAAGTCTTGCTTTGTTGAAGAGTTTGATGTTGTGTCTCCCTGGTTGTTTTCCAGCTGGGTGCTGAAACCCCAAAGCTGGCAGAATACCAAGCTTACATTGATTTTGAAATGAAAGCAGGTGACCCAGCTCGGATTCAGTTGATCTATGAGAGAGCTCTGGCTGAGAACTGCCTTGTCCCAGACCTCTGGGCACGCTACAACCAGTATTTGGTAAGGAAATAAACCCAGGAATGTTTGCAGATTTGTTTTCTTGTCTTTACTTTTGTTTGTATCTTTTTAATCTCAGTTGCTGATAAACAGCCATTAAGTTCTACTTCAGTCCTGTTCTTTATTCTGTAAATCTTCCAGAAACAGATTTTCACCTCACCTTTGGTTTCCTCCTGTTTTTAGAGATGTATTTATTGCTCTTGTGAGCATTTCTCTCTTTTTCTCTGCTCTAGCTGTGTTTTCTCTGCAGAATAACAGGGTGTGGGCACTGAAGCAAACCCAGATGTTCAGCCCCTGTTTCCAGGGGGGTTTGTTAGTGCAGTTTGAAGCTGATGCTGAGCTCCAGAGGCAGGACAGAAGGTGGCTGGATTAAGGGATCAGGGCTGCCTCCCTGCAGGAGCTTATCCAGGCTCAGTTTTTCCATCATCTCTTTCTCTTCCCAGCTGGACACAGCAGGTTGCAGGTGGAACAACACCTCCACAAATAGGCTGGGTGTGCTCCTTCTTTGTATCCTTGACATTCTAGGAACAGTTGGGAATTCACTCAGTGCCTTTATTATATTTATTTCTTTGGCAGAAGACACCTCACTGGCCTGGTAGTTCTTTCCTGAGCATGCTCTTCCTCACTGGAAGGTGCCACTGGGTTTTTAGGAATACAGAATTTAAAATACCCATCTGACCTTTTTGAATATAAAATGAAAGTGCTGGGGTTTAGCTGTTGGCTCTTTATAAGCTGAGGTTTGTCTCAGGTGGTCTCTGTGGCTGACAGGAGCTTCACTTTTCTTGTGTGATTCTTCCAGGACAGGCAGCTGAAGGTGAAGGAATTGGTTTTGTCCGCTCACGACCGCGCTGTCAGGAACTGCCCCTGGACTGTTGGGCTGTGGATTAGGTACCTGCTGGCCATGGAGAGGCACAGGGTTGAGCACAGCATCATTTCTGGTGAGGAAAGAACCAGCAATTGCAGTTCAGAGCTGCTCTCTGCACTCCAAACAGCCTGGGACCAATGGGACTTGCAGGATCTCTTCTCATCCTGCTGCTGCCACGGGCAGCAGGTCCTGCAAGGGCAAAGCTGCTTTGGTTGAGCAGCTTCACCCTGAGCAAGCAGTGAACAGCTTGGAATGAGTATTCCTCAATTCAGCTTCCTTTAAGTTCACTTCTCAAACCAATTTATTGTGTAGGATTTCTTTTCCTAGAAATCAGTGGTGTTTCTGTAGGTATTTCTTTGTGCTGTCATTGCAGCTTGCTAATTTTGACACTACATGGGAAGTAACTGGTTTTTTCCCCATTTTTATTTCAGAAATGTTTGAAAAAGCTCTGAATGCAGGTTTTATTCAAGCCACAGACTATGTAGAGATCTGGCAGGCCTACCTGGATTACCTGAGGAGAAGGGTGGATTTTACACAAGGTCTGTATGATGAATACAGAATAAATATCTATACTCTTTTTCTTTGTACTTCTTGGATATTACATTCTTAAAGAAAATTAACAGCATTTTCATCTTTCACAGAAATTATTTTCTGGCCATTTAATGTCTGTTAAAAATAGGAATTTGGTTGGTTTGCTATTGCAAAAATGCCCTGCCTTATATTTTTGATAAATTTTAAAATTATTCATGTAGTGAGTTTTACGCATTATAAAATCATAAACTTAAGCGATAATAACACCGAGGAATAATAAATTTAATCTCCCTTTGCTACCCAATAAATTCATTGTGGGTGTTAAGGAAATAGTTTTGTTGGGTGGGAAATGAAAACTGAATTATTATTTTAAGGCTTTTCTTTCTTTTTTTCCCTGCAGACTCCAGTAAGGAGCTGGAGGAGCTGCGCTCTGCGTTTGCACGAGCTGTGGAGTACTTGAAACAAGAAGTGGAAGAAAGTAAGTGAAATCATCTCAAGTAGTATATTCTCCTCTTCAAAATCATTTTTATAAGACCAGTTCTCCACACAATGTTTGTCTTCAAGAATGTTGAACATTCTAGAAAGCTGCAGATAAAGATTTCATCTCCTTGTGGGACCTGTTTTATAAACACTTTTATTTCTGAGAGCCAAGTGCAACAAACAGCCCTTGTTTTTCTTCCTAGGGTTCAGTGAAAGTGGAGATCCATCCTGCACCATCATGCAGAACTGGGCAAGAGTTGAGGTGATGTTTCTAGCTGCTGTATTTAAATTGCTGAACCTGATAAAATGGATTTAAAATAAAACGTTTTAACATTCCAACTGTGCAATGCATTCCTTTCCCAATCCATTTCCCCTCTTCCCCTGCTCCTCTTCTTAAACACAAACCAAGTTTTCAGTCTGACATGTTATTAGGTACATTCATCAGAAACAAAAGGAAAAATTCAGAAACAGCTCTGTAATTTCTTTTATAATGACCAAAATCAAATGGATGTGGGAGCTAGAGCCAAGACTAATGGGAGAGGTGGGCAGGGAAGGATGATTCAGCAGTAGGATTGTGTCAGGTGTTTATTTTGACCACTGCAAGGCTCAGATGTGTCTTGCTGGGTCTGTCTGCAGCACCTGTGGGGTGTTGGTTTGGGGTTAATGATGTTGTACAAAGAATGCTGAAGGATATTTTGGATGCTCCGTTGCAGGCCCGCTTGTGTAACAACATGCAGAAAGCCAGGGAGCTCTGGGACAACATCATGACTAAAGGAAATGCCAAATATGCCAACATGTGGCTGGAATATTACAACCTGGAAAGGTAATAATTCACTTTTTAGTTACCTCTTCTGTGGGAGAAAACAGTTTAGAACAAATGTGTTTTGTCTGGGTTTACAAAACACCTTCAAGCTTCTTGGGGTGGCTCTGCTGTGGCTTCCAGGAGTGTCACAGCAGCTGGGGAAGGAGAGGAAATGTTTGCATGACTGGAATTGTGTGTGGTTTGTCCCCTCAGTGTCCTGTCCCCTCCTGCAGGGCCCATGGGGACACCCAGCACTGCAGGAAGGCCCTGCACCGGGCAGTGCAGTGCACCAGTGACTACCCCGAGCACGTCTGCGAGGTGCTGCTCACCCTGGAGAGGATAGAAGGTACCTGGGCACTGCCAGGGGGTGACTAAGTGACAGCAGGTCACTGAGTGACAGGCAGGAGGTAATTAATTAACAGAAGGTGACTCAGTGGCTGGCAGAAGGTAATTAATTACTGCATCTCTTAGCCTGGTTAGGCAGAAGTGGCACACAGGCTTTTCATCCTGTGTTTTGTGCTCCACTGAAGTCTCACTTTTCACTGCTGTCAAATCCACAGACAGCTCTTTTCTTCCTTCCTTTTCTGAAATCACTGGATTTTTCCATGCCTTTTTGGAGTCTTGCATTATTAATGAGAGGTTTCTGCTCTGCTTGGCTCTTGTTTTTTTTTATTTTTTTTTTACCTTGCAGGCTAGTTGTTATAAATAGAATTTTCATGTGTAATGTTAAATATGAACAGCTAGTGCCATGAACTCGGCGACTCTTATTTTTCCAGAATGGTATCTTTGAATTATGAGGAAGCTAAATAAAAGCCTTTTAAATTTTATTTTTAATTTTATCCTTTAGGAACACTGGAAGACTGGGATGCAGCTGTTCAGAAAACTGAGAACAGATTGGCTCGAGTGAATGAGCAAAGAGCAAAGGTCAGAACTTTCTGTGAGCTACCAAAGCATTTTATACACCTAAATAAAGTCCATGCCTCTGAATGTCACATTTTTTAATGTGGCTTCCCCCCCAGATAAGCCTGAAATGCCTTCACGCCCTAGAACTATTGATTTTTACTTTAAAACTATGATGAACAACCTCTTGCTGCTTTTTATCTTTCTCCTTTTGCCTCTTGGATGGCCACAAGAGTGATGTGCCCTCCAGGAAAGCTGTGAGAGCAAAGAATTGGGATGAGCTTTAAATGATGTCCCCGTTAGTGCTGGTTGGGAGAAAACCCTCTGGGCTCAGTGCTCTGGAAAATGCTCTGCAATCTGCAGCCAGTGTGGAAAAAAAAGAAATAAATCTTCTGTGTTTTAGGCTGCTGAGAAAGAAGCTGCTCTGGCAAAGCAGGAGGAGGAGAGAGCTGAGCAGAGAAAGCAAGCAAGGGCAGAGAAGAAAGCTTCCAAAAAAGCCAAAAAAACCAGGACTGGGGACAAGCGCAAAGCAGATGAGGATGATGAGGGTGAATGGGGACAAGAAGAAGGTAAAAATAAAATTAAATTGAAACTTCAGAGCCCTGGCAACAGGGTTATTGGTTGTCTTGTGGTAGAGGGAGCTGAGGAATTGCCAGCACTGGTGTCTTTCCAGGGCTGCTTTCTCCTGGGAAGTGTTCAGTGTGGGAGTGAAATGCAAACAAGGCTAAATGGTTTTATACCAAGAGAAAAACAGGTTTATAAGAACTTCCAGAGTTTTCTTGGGGTTTCTCATTATGGATATTGTGATTTTGGTTTTTTTCTTCCTTAGTTTTCCTTTAAAGTAATTTTTCTGACTCATCCTATGATACTGAGCCGTGTGTCTAAATTAGGTTATTCAGAATTGTAGCAGCTTCTTGGAGGTGGGAACAGAAGACTTTAATAGGTTGTTGCCCCTGGGATTTTTGTGAGCTTTTAGATATCTTTTTTTTTTTTACATAAAGAGCCATTAGACAAAGAAAAGAACGTGAATCAGCAACTGTCAGTTATGACTGGCTGAACAAAGGAACAAATATTCCAGTTGCTTTCATCTAAAGCTGTCTTGGTGGAATAATCTGTTGTTATTTGTTCTTTAAAACCTGAGGGAGGTTTTTTTTGTGGTGTCTTTAAGACCTGTCATTGTATTTGTGCTTCCATGTGCCGTTTCCAAGCTCCACAGTAGGAATGGAGGGTAGAGGAGTTTCAGTGGGGAAGGGAATGGGGTAATTTTTTCTAACAAGGGGTAAATGGGGTAATTTTTTTCTTTCAATCCCATCCATCAGAGCTGCCCAGCAAGAGGCTCAGGGGAGAGGGTGATGGGGTGCTCCCTGAAGAGGACATGGAGGTGGAGACTGGGCTTTTTGGGAGGAGTGAGAAGCCCGATGGCCCCGCAGCCCCAAAGGAAAAGGCGTCCACCAGCCGCAAGGACATCCCCAAAGTGTTCCACGACAGCAGCAAGGATAAAGTCACTGTGTTTGTCAGCAACCTCTCCTACACCATGGCAGAGCCTGAAACCAAGCTGAGGGAGCTCTTTGCGAGCTGTGGGGAGGTCGTGGAGGTCCGAGCAGTGTTCAACAACAAGGGCATCTTCCGGGGCTACTGCTACGTGCAGTTCAGGGAGGAGGAGGCTGCTCGGCAGGCCCTGGCCTTGGATCGCACGGCCGTGGAGGGCAGGCCCATGTTTGTGTCTCCTTGTGTTGACAAGAACAAGAATCCTGACTTTAAGGTAAAGTTTTGGTGGTTCCTGTTGGACAGTGGATGTGGGGAAGGGAGTTGGTGGAATCCGTTGTGTCCAATTAATTCATGTTGTGCTTCAAGCTCTTTTTTTGGGACTTTTTGCATCTTCTGTTACGTTGCCACACACCAGGACTGACATAATTTACTCAAGGTTTGCAGAAATCTGCTGATCTGAGCGGTTTAGTGGTGGGACCTCCCCAGGTTCAACCTCTGAAGAGCTTTCTTGGTCAGCATTTGTTACCCAATCCCCTGGCTGGAGATGTTCTGTACTAGAACTCAGTTGTGTAATCAGGGGATTTCTGCATTCTGGAGTTCCTGCACAGTAAAATTCAATGTTTCCATAGTGATAACTGAGTAAGAAGGCAATATTATAAATACATTATTATAGGAATTGGGCTCTGATCCTTCTGGATCCCTTCCAGCTCAGGATATTTTATGATTCTCAGTGTCTGTCCTCATTGGGAAGGGGTTTAGTAGCATTTAGTTGAAAGTCCTTGGTGTTTATATGCAAATGTTTTCCAAAACACCATTGATGGCTTTGAAGCAGTTTTATATTACTTTTTGGGGTGTGAAATCCTTGAGATTTCTGGCTGGTTTGTGAACCAACATCCTTTTTGTTCCTTCAGGTGTTCAGGTACAGCACCACCCTGGAGAAACACAAACTCTTTATATCTGGTTTGCCATTTTCCTGCACTAAGGAGGAACTGGAGGAGGTGTGTAAAGCCCATGGGAATGTGAAGGACATTCGACTGGTCACCAACAGAGCTGGAAAACCCAAGGTAGGCATCCTTAACATACTCCTGGTTTTAAGGAATCCTTCAAAAAGAAGCTTGTCATGGAGTCTGGAGACAAAAATGTTGGGTTTATTAAGGTGCCAGTGTGGTGTTGTATTAATACTTGTGGAAAAGCTTGGATTTATACAGCCTAGTGTACCTGTGTGCAGAAAACCAAAAGGAATTTTTCCAAAATACTTCTGAAATTGCATGAGGAGAATGGGATGAGGGGGAAATGTTTACAGCACTTTCAGTATTGTAAAAACAGGCAACTCTGTAGAGGATTGGTTTTTAAATAACTGGCTAAATTTGGTTTACCTGGTGCAGTCAATTTCCATCCTTTCCTCAATTTCCTGAAGCTTTTGTTCCTAACATCTGCTGCAGGAAGGGAATTGCCAGTGAAAAATGAGCCCCCTCTCTGACAGGGCTCATTATTTCCATCCCTCAGTAAATGACTCCTTGTTAAGAGAGGGATTCTGAGCTAGCTACTGCTCTGCCAAAATTCTCTCTGACACCTGGGCTGTGTCTGTGTGGTGGGTCCTGTCCACAGGGACATCCTGGGAATGCTGTTCACGGATTTAAATTGAATTTGCTTGCCCTCAGGTGAAGTTCCTGTGGTGTGCACACCTTGTAATGAGTGCTCTTGGGAACCTCAGCCCTTGTTCTGAGCTTAGTTTGAGCTGGGATTGTGTGTAAACCACAAATAAATGTATTTTGGCAAAGTTATGTAAAACCTGATGCCTCTCTTGTGAAACTGGATAATCCGAAAAATGCAGCTTAAGGCTTTGAATGTCATTTAAAAGAGTAACAGCAGGGAGAGGTGATGCCCTTCTCTGTGTGAGCCTGCAGTGGTACCTCATTATATTTGCTTTAATAGCATTTTTAGAGTGGTTCTTTCCTTTTTTAATACTTTTTCTAACATCAGGAGTGAGAGACAAGAAATACAGGTGGTTGTAAGGAGGATGATGATTGGGAGTGATGAACATTGGGACTGAGCCATGTTGAGTTTCTTTTAATTTACAAATTCCTCATCAGCTGTTACAGAAGCACTAAAACCTAATGTAGGTTTTTTATTTTCTTAATTTAGGGCCTGGCTTATGTGGAATATGAGAATGAAGCCCAGGCCTCTCAGGCTGTGCTGAAGATGGATGGGCTGACAGTGAAGGACCACGTCATCAAGGTGATGATCAGCAACCCCCCGCTCCGGAAGCTTCCGGAACGGCCCGGCCCCAGCTATGCCCCCCTGCCCCTGCCACGGCAGAGCTATGGAGCGTGAGTCAGGGAGGGCCTGAGGGAGGGGTGCCTGGCACTGCCTGGAAAGGAAATGCTGTGTTTCTTTATATGCTGAAGGACTCTTAGCTGGAATATGGGGGTTTAGGAAAAGGAGGGAGAGGGGTTTTTTTATATGGGCAAGGGGGATGGGCTTCCTACTGTCAGAGAGCAAGGTTAGGTGGGATATTGGGAAGGAATCCCTGTGAGGGTGGGGCGCTCCTGGCATAGGTTGCCCAGAGAAGCTGTGGCTGGCCCCGGATCCCTGGAAGTGTCCAAGGCTGGGTTGGATGGGACTGGAGCAGCTTGGATAGAAGGCATCCCTGCCTATGGCAGAGGGTCTAACTTGGGTGATCTTCAAGGCCTCTTCCAACCCAAATCAGTGCAGGACCCTGTGGATCTGAAAGAACATTTAAAAGGTACTGCACCATAAAAAATGGGTTGTTGGATTGCTGAAGAAAAGCAGATTTTCCCTCTTTACCCACAGAAACAGCTCTGTAGCAATGAGAGGATGAGGCACTGGCCATCCCCTTGGATCTGATGTTGGCACTGATCCCTAGTAACCTCCAGATCCTCTCCCTCTGGAGAAGCAGCCATTGTTCCTAGCAAACATTAAAGCTGCTCCTTCATCTTTTAGTGCTCCTGTATTGGATGAGCTCCTGTGGATAAACAGAGCTTCAGCCCTGGGGACTGTAGGGCAGTTTTTGTCCACCAGAACCCAGGGGTGCTTCAAAGACGCCCATGAAAAGCTTTATCCCTGAAACAAATGACAGGAGTGATACTGAAATGGGCATTCCTCATGGCAAACAAGTCCTTGTTGTTCCCCCAAGCTAAAAGAGTGTTTTTAATGGGAATTTTTTCCCTTCCAGGCGAGGGAAGGGAAGGACACAGCTCTCCATGGTGCCCCGGGCGCTGCAGCGTCAGAGCAACCCCGTGGCCAAGGCTGAGAATGGGATGGTCCAGAACTCACCAGCAGCATCCTCTGAGCCCCCTGCAGAGCCTAAAAAGATGTCCAATGCTGATTTTGCCAAGATGCTCCTGAAAAAGTGAACGAGGGTTGTGCACTCAGCAGGTCTGGTCCAATGTGAAATGCCTTTCTGGAAGCCATGTTGTGTCCTTAAGCTTTGCAAGGAGAGAACGCCCGTCCCAATCCCGTGTAAATACTGGACTGCTGCATTCCTCGGGATCAGTGGAGGATGGCACAAATCCAGGTGGTGGTTTTTTGGTTTTTTTGATTTTATTTTTTTCCTCTAAGAGCAAAGAGTTACACTTTTGTTCTGGTGAAATGGCGTTAATGTGATCCCTCATATTGAGGGTAACGAGGGGGGAAATATTTCCTGCATGGCTCGGATGCCACATGGAGTTTTTTGGAGTACTTTCCAACAATTTTCTCTTTCATTAACGAATGAGATGCCATGGGAGGACCTCAGCAAGCTCCACTGGTCAGCTCAGATTGGGATTGCAGACATTCTCTCTGCCAACAGCCCCATTCTTCACCCAAACCCACGCACGCAGGGACTGTCATCTCCTTCCATGCAGAATCCAACAGCAGATGCTCCAACTTCACCACAATGGCCTCTTTTAGTATTGGGAGAGTTTCTATACATATGTGTGTATATGTAGATACACAGATATACATATATATGTATCCAGTTCCTGTTCTGCTCCAGTTGACCTGTTTTTTATATGGTGTATTTGTAAAGGACATTGAGCTGATTCTTTTTAAGTGTCAGGAGCTGATCCTTAGGTGGTAATTTTTGTTTCCCATGAAGCTGGATGTGCTGTTGTTGAGGACCAGGTTTTTTGGTTGTTTTTTTTTTTTTGGTTGTTTTTCCTAGCTAGCTCATGTCTTTTTGCAGGTGGTTTCTGTATGGTTTTGTACAACTGTGAAGTGCAAGCTGACGTTTCTCGGTTTATTAAACTCAAGTTCTCAAAGGTTTTCTATAAATACTGTTGCTTTTGTTTAAATGTGTGTGTTGGAACTGCACTTCTCCTCTGGCACCTGGGTGATAGTGATGTACCTCACCTCTCAGGTGTGCTCAGTGTCCCTCAGGCCTTGAAGCAGCTCATTCCATCTGCTCTGAATATCCTGAAATCACTTCAGTCATCACCTCAGACTTTCCAACAGTGGTGTGACCTTGGCTAGAAACATCCCTGCTTGTCAACTACCCTGGAAGTCACCCCCCAGAGGGGTGGATGTGAGGGGGGACCCCAGTGCTGAGTTCACTTGGACCACACGAACACTGCTGCAAATAAACACTATTTTCTGTGCTGATTTCACTTGGCTTTACTTTGAAATGATGACTCTGCTCCTGTTGTCACATGGCTGAGGGAACCAGGATCTCTCCCATGGCCTCTCCTCCTCCACAACCACTTAGTTCACTGCAGCCAAGTGTGCTCTGAGAACAGCCTCTTCCAAACCAAGACTTTCATATTAAAATAGTTTATTAATCTGTTACTAAAATAACATTTCCCCCCCACACAGAGCTCTAAAGTGCATTATTTATACTCAGGTTGCACTACAAAAATAACATGCTTTGTAAGGACAGGACACCTTTCCTCCTCTATTGTCTGCTTTCCCTGGCAGCAGTGCTCAGAGAACTCCCAGTCTCATCCTGGTTCCTGCTTCTCTAAAACATGACCTAAGCTCCCTGTCAGGTGAGAGAGAGTTAAAAGGGAAGAAAACCAAGCCTAGGACAACCTGGCAGCTTTTATCAAGGGGCTAAATTGCTCTAAACTGGGATTTTAAATGGACGTTTTGTGAGCTTGGGGGTGGTGGGGTCAATGATGCTGTTACAGACCTGGCAGGTTTGGGGTAGGGAGATCTGTGGGTACTTTTAAGATAAAAACCAAGGAAAAAGTGATTCTTAGAACTGCTCAGCAGCTCCAGGCACTGCACTGCCCCTGCAGCACACAGAGGCCTCGAGTGATTCTTGACACATTTACCAGAGTAATGACATGACCAGTGATTAATTGTGGAAGTTCCCTTACCTAGACTAAGGAAGTGGAAGTTTGCCAAAAATTTCCTGTACACCTTCTTCCCAAATTGGCCCAACTGGTGTCTCCTGGCTCTGCCTGATGACCTTTTCTGCCCACAGTTCTGCAGACAAGCTCCTTCCAACCCCTCCACTGAAATGTCTAAGGACAGTTGTGCTTTCCTAGGGCTCCTCTTGGCTGAGATTTTCTGACTCCTCCCTCAATAAGTCAGAGCTTTTTTCCTCTTGTTCCCCTCCTATCACCTGTAATCTCAAACCAAACACTTCCCACTGGTTCAAAACTCACCCCAGGAAAGGCAGCTGAAAGTAAACATGCAAAGTGCCACAGAAACAGAAATGGGGGGGGAGAGATGCCTTTGGGCTGGAGCTCAGTCTCCTTCCTCTTCAGTACCTGTGTGACTGATACTAAAGTGTCTGGTGGACACAGCTGGGAGTGCTGTTCCTTCAGGGATGTGTTTTGGAGCTACAGGGAAGAGGCCACACAGAACCAACTCAGTTTAGGCTTTGCTGAGGTCAGACAGTACAGTTGACTGCCTGGGTGAAGGGTTATAATTGAAGCAGCTCCTCAAAGCTTAGTTTTAAGGAGAAATTACTTTTCAGTTCATCTTTTTTAGCCCTCTGACATCTCTCCCCACCTCCTTCCAGTGCACAGCCACCATCCCCACTTCTGTTTGGCATCACATATATAAATAAGTTATATTAATTTAATAAAATTTAAATAAAACGCTCAAGTGACACCTCCCATCCAGTCACTTCCCAGCAGGGAACAGCTTGGAGTTCTGCTCTCCCACAGCTTCCTGAGTTTGCCCAAAACCCTCAAGTCTTGACGGGGATGGTTTGTTTGCAGCCCGCCTCGGGCAGGCCCACGGAGTACTCGGTGGTGGCGATGAGCAGCATGTCCAGCGTGGTCTCGGCGCACTTGGCGATGAAGCGGATGAAGGGCCGCACGTCGCCCTCGTTGGCCACCTCCAGCACGTGGTAATACTCAGCCCGCTGCTCCTTGCGGATGGTGATGGGCGGATACCCCGCCTGCATCAGGATCAGGTTCATCAGCAGCCGCGAGGTGCGGCCGTTGCCGTCCACGAAGGGGTGGATGTAAACCAGCTTGTAGTGCGCCAGCGCCGCGAACTCCACGGGGTGCAGGCTGGTGGCGTCCTCCGAGTTCATCCACTGCACGAACTCCTCCATCTGCTTCTCCACGTCCTGCGGGTGCGGCGGGATGTGGTGGCCCACGAAGACCTGCGTGGCGCGGAACCGCCCGGCCTCCACGGGGTCGGCGTAGCCCAGCACGCGCCGGTGGATGTCCAGGATGTCCCTGCTGGTGACGGAGCCGATGCGCGACACCAGCGTGGTGTTGACGAACTTGAGGGCCGCGTGCATGCCCAGCACCTCGTTCTGCTCCGCCAGGCTCTTCCCGGGAACGGCATACCTGTGTCACAGACACATGGTTTATGAAAAATCCTTTTGTTGAGATTTTTTTCTTCTGAGAGGCTGACGGAATTTGCAGGCAGCCCCGCCATGGGAAGAGATGAGAATCCTGACTCCACGTTTTGGAAGGCTGATTTATTATTTTATGATAAATATTATATTAAAACTATGCTAAAAGAATAGAAGAAAGGATTTCATCAGAAGGCTAGCAAGGAAAAGGAAGGAATGGAATGATAACAAAAGCTTGTGACTCTGAGAGAGTCTGAGACAGCTGGACTGTGATTGGCCATTAATTAAAAACAACTATATGAGACCAATCACAGATGCACCTGTTGCATTCCACCACAGCATATAATTGTTTTCTTTTCCTCTGAGGCTTCTCAGGAGAAAAATCCTGGCAAAGGCATTTTTCAGAAAATATAATGACTACAAGAAACGAAATGTAAGCATTAATTACCTGCTGCCGTGGAATACAACAGGTTGATTGGTTCATGTTGGTTGTTTTTAATTAATGGCCAATCACAGTCAGCTGGCTCGGACTATCTGGGAGTCAAGAGCTTTTGTTATCATTCTTTTCTTTCCTTGCTAGCCTGATGAAATCTTTTCCTCTATTTTTTTAGTATAGTTTTAATATATCACTCTCTTTTAATATAATATATATCATAAAGTAATCAATCAGCCTTCTGAAACATGGAGTGAAGATTCTCATCTCTCCCCTCCTCCTGGGACCCCTGTGAACACCAGCACGTACCTGGTCTCGATGATGTGCCGGATCTCGGACAGCGTCAGCGTGTTGCCCTCGATGGCCACCGTGTGGTAGATGTGGTGGTAGTAGGATTCCTCCATCACCCGGCGCAGGGCGGAATTCCCTTTGGGAATGGCCATCACCTTCTTGACCTTGCTGTCGATGATGCTGAAATACCTCTGGTCGATCTCCTCCACCAAGGGCAGCGTCCGGCCGCGGTTGCTCAGAGCCTTCTCGTTGTGGGGGGAGATGGTCAGAGCTTTGGAGTACAGGTAGTCGGCCTGGAGGATGTCCTTCTCCTCCTCTGAAAAGATCCCAAACTCGTTCAGGGCGTCCACATAATCCGGGTCCATTTTGAGGGCGTACAGGAAGAGTTTGTGGGCCTTCTCCCGCTTCCCTTGGCGCTTCATCTCCAGGGCTTGATTCAGAGCTGCTCTGGCTTCCAACTTCACCTCTGGAATGAAGTGGTAACATAAAAGGTGGTGAGTTTTACTGGAAACCTCTGGAAATCCAGATTCCGTGATCCTTGTGCCTCCCTTCCCACTCAGGATATTCTATGACTGTTCACTGATATAAAAACTGAAGAACTGGAACAGAATTTGTGTTCCAGGGGTTTATGCCACGTTTCCAGGCTGAGCATGAGGCAGCAGAGCCATTCCTGGCAGCAAGTGTGGGGAGGTAGGACCTGCGGGCAGCAGGCTCAAGGTGGCCACAGGTGGCTACCAAACTGCTTCATGTGAGAGGAAACAGTGTTTTAACAGTGTTCCCTTGGCATTCTTTTAGGTGAAATTATAATCTTAACATCACTATGTTGGTTGCCAACAGCACTTCTGTTTTTCCACTGTACTATCCAATGTTTTCCCAGCATTAAGAGCTTTAATGCAAACAAAGATACAGTGCTGGAATTGTAATAATTCCTTTAAGTGTTTTCCAAATTAATGTCCTGGCTGATACTGGCCATGGCTATTGCCTGAAAGGCTGTTCTGTGCCAGGATTTTGGGATTAACGCTGTGTAACCCAGATTTCTGTGCATTAAACCACCTCTCTGTGTTCCAGTTGCCTCCACAGAAGTTACTTGTACTGAAAACATGAGGAAAGACTCTGGAGAGACGGAGCAAGGCCAGCACAGGGCCCTGGAATGCAGTCAAGGAGCTGCAGTCAAGGCAGGTGAGGGCCTGCCTGACCCCGGGGGCATTTACAGCCAGTGTTAATTGCAGTTAATTACAGTTTGTTACCATCAGGGTCCAGTGTCTCTGCCATCAGGGGTACAGGACATGGTCAGGGTTGGGAGGTCCATCTGGAAGTCACCCACTCCAAGCCCCTGCCAGCAGGGTCACCTGGAGCAGGAAGGTGTCCAGGTGGGTTTGGAATGTCTCCAAACCAAATGGAGGGAGATTCCACCACTCCATGGGCAGCTGTCCCTCGTGGAAAGAGGCTGCTCCTCATGTTGAGGTGGAACTTGTGTTTTAATTTACTGCTCCTTGTCCCCACTGAACAGAGCCTGGCACCATCCTCTGACACCCCCTGGAGATGTTTGTGTGGATTGCTGAGATTCCCTTCTCCAGACTGACCAGGCCCAGCTCCTGCAGTATCTCCTGATCACAAAGATCCTCCAGACCCCAAATCACCTCTGTGACCTCTGCTGGACCCTCTCCAGCATCTCCTTAACCCAAGGAACTCTGCCCACCCAGCACCTCTCACCTGGGGATGCTTTTCCCTTCAGCACCAGCAGCTCCAGCCCCCGGGAGGTGACACTCAGCTCCGTGCTCTGTCCCGTGAGCCTGCTGATTCCCGAGGAGGAGCCCAGCTTGTTCCTCAGCAAGGACAGGCCCTTGAGCACAGCCTGGCACTGGTTGTCCAGGGGCAGCAGCAGCATCACCAGGGAGCTCAGCAGCAGCACCAGCACGGCCGCCCAGCGCACACGGAGCCACAGGGACACCCACTGGAGCTCGGGATCGGTCGCCATCGCCACGAGACTCATCCTGCGTCCAGCACCGACACCTGGAGCATCTCCCCTGTCAC
Organism: Serinus canaria; assembly: GCF_022539315.1. Taxonomy (NCBI): domain Eukaryota; kingdom Metazoa; phylum Chordata; class Aves; order Passeriformes; family Fringillidae; genus Serinus; species Serinus canaria. Next base: position 10,162,089 of record NC_066329.1, read on the forward strand.
TGCTCCCACCTGGGAACGCACAGCTTTAGCCACAGCTCCGCGCCGGGTAAGAATTGTGCTCTGGGTTTGTCACAGCTGTCCCTGCCACCCCCTTCTCTGCCACCCCCTAGCACCATATGGGATCCGCTCTTGCATCCACTCCCATGGATGCCCGTGAGCAGCGTGGGCACGGGGCTCTGCCAGCCGGTTCCGTGGGCACCACGGAGCTTCCCGTGCCCTCTCCACCCTCCTCCAGGCCGGTGCCCCCCGCCAAGCCAAGGGTTCCTGGAACACCTCCCCGTGCTCCGCTTCTCCTTCAGCCACTGCTCCTTCATCGAGCCCGAATCCGGCCGGAATCCCCCCCAGCACCCCGGGCCTTCCCCCCGATCCCCCTCTGCCCAAGACCTCCGGTGCTGTCCCAGCCCCCTGCCCGGTCCCCCCCTCACCTTTGCCGCCTCCCGGAGCCGCCCGCTGCCGGCTCCCTCACCCCGCCCCCGTCCCCGCCCCCGCGCGCTGCCATTGGCTGAGCTGCCCCAAGCTCCTCTGCTATTGGCTGTCGCAGGGGCGGCGTCCCTCGCGCTCCTCCCCTCCCCTTCCTGCACCGGCTTCCGGGTAGGGCCGCGCCCCGGGCGCGGGAGAGGCTCGTGGAGGGTGAGGAATGGCGACCGCGCACGTCAATCATACGGATACAACCAATGAAAATGGAGTACATGGAGTGGGCGGGCCCGGTTGCCAAATAAGGGCATGGCGTTCTGTTGCTAGGCGACGGGAGGGCGGCAGGGCTCGCAAAGGGTTAAATTCCATTGCCTTCAATTTCTGGCCATTTCCATGGAAAATCACCTCGTTCTGTGCATACAGAGTTCCCGTCGCCTCTCCGGGAGTATCTCTTCTGGATATTTCACTCTTTATTTTTGGCCTTAAGCAGCATACAATATTATATTGTAATATATTATAGTAATTTAGAAATCAATTATTTATTGATTTATAAAAGGAATACTTGAAAATTAATCAGAATCATCAAGCTGTGACATGTAATGGGCAGGAACCCGCTGTCCCTGTCCACCCGGTGGGTTTGGAAGCGGCGGGGTCGCTGCAGCCGGCAGATGGCACTGACTCCTCTCGCTGCTCCACGGCAACATCCCAGCCTGCTGCATTCCCCCGCCAGGACCTGCCCAGCGCCGATCCTGGAAAACATATTTGGAGGTTGAGTAAGGCCCTGGCTGCCTTCTGGAACTGTTTGTGCTGGGATGAAATTCCCTTGTGCCTGCGCTCAGGGATTCCTGGGTGTACCAGCAGCTCGGAGCTTGCGCTTCCCAAAGCCTGCCCATCCTTGGGATAATCTTCCCGGGCCTCCCTTTGGAGGATGTGATCAGCCAGACCCATCAGTGCTGCTTCTTTCAGGCCGGGTTGGAGCAGCCTGGGGTAGGGAATGTGCCCTGGGATGATCTGGAAGGTTCCTTCCCACCCAAACCATTCCCCCAGAGGAGCAGTGGGAGCAGGGTGGGCGACTCTCCTGCCACAGCCACACCAGAGGGGACATCCCCCCGTGTGCTACGTCCTGGAGCAGCCACAATTCCTCCCATTTCCCACCTCCAGGGCTCCAATGTGGGACAGGGAGGGCTAAAACGGGCAGGGGGTGGGAGTGCTGAGGGAGCAGATTACAAAAGGAGCTGTTTTTCCTTTCAGCTTCTCAGCTCGCCCCCTGCTCAGGTCCTGGCAGCTGTCAGAGCTCAGCAGGTGTCAGGGCAGATTTGGGAGGGCACAGAGGCAGCTTGGCACACTCGGGGGTGGCACTGCTGGTGGCTTCCCTGGGGCTGCCAGTGCCACCAGCCACGGGGACAGTGCTGGCCCCACGATTTTCTATGCTCAAGGATGCTCTGCTGGTCTTGGGTGGCCTCAAGCTCTTCCCTGCTTGGATTTCACTTCAAACCCTCCTGTTTTGGTGTGGCTCCTCCTGGATTTTTTTTCCTTGGTGATGGTCAGCTCTGGGCTGGAGCCAGCAGGGAATTCCTCATGGGCTGCAATCCCTGTCCTGGGGTGTCCTGGGTGCAGGATGGAGCTGAGGCCACCTGGGAGTGCTCTGGGGGGACATTTTCCCTTAAAGGCGGCAGGAAAGGGGACAATGCTCAGTCACCATGGCAACGGCAGTGCAGGGATGCTGGGGACACAGCCGTGTCCTGGCAGAGGTGCTGGGGAGCTGCTGGAGCTCTCCTGGGCTGAATTCCAACATTTCAGGCAGTGTGGGCTACCTGGGAGGGGCTCTGCCCAACCAGGATGCCCCAAGCAGGATTTGCAAACAGGAACAATAATATATAATTTTATATATATATATATATACATATAATATGTATATACATGTATTAATATGTATATATACATATTATATACATATAATAATTATTTTAATAAATATATTTTTATAGATACAGACATATACATATATAATATATTAAATATATTTTATATATTTTAATATGTACACAATAGATATATAAAATACATTTTCTATATTATATTATATATTTTTACCTATATACATATGTATACTATATGTACACACATACATAATTATAATATATATACACTATATATATATATATATATATATATATAAAATAAAATTCCTGAGATTCAAGAGCTATTTAAGTTCCTAAATCCCAGGAAGATAAACAGGAGCTCTGGAGCAGAGGAGGCCTCAGGAGCCACCTGCCACTCACATTTTGCTCCTCCATGGATCTAAGTTTCCAAAGGCTCCCAGAGGCTGGGATATGCAAATAACTCTTGATATGTGCTGATTGTGATAAATGGGAACCAAAGCAGGAATCATAAATCCCCTCTGTGGTTGGTGCCCTTGAGGAGATCTGGCCTTTGGAATTCTGCACCGCTTTTTCCTCAGCATGTTCACTTGGGAACAGGGCAGGAGTTGGGAAAAAATGGGTTTGCAAGTGGAAGAAATGGGTTTGCAAATGAAGAAATGGGTTTGCAAATGGAAGAAATGAATTTGCAAACCTGTGCTGTTCAGCAGAGCTCAGAGAGCCCTTTTGGAAATAAGGAGACAGAGCCTGTGCCATTCCCAGTTTTCCAGGGTGCTCTGTTCATTTTCCTGCATGCTGCTGGATAAAATGGATCCTGTAAAATTCCTCTAAGTCCAAAGCTCCCCTCTCCCCCTGTCAGCAGGGAGCAGCCCCTGTTTGTGGAATTCTGTGGTTATCAGGTGCTTCCAGCACTCTGAAAAAACTCAGAGTTGGGAAATATTTCTCTTTTTAAGGCTGGGTTTAATTCCTTTGGAGCTGGAATGTCAAATTCCCCCAGCTGGGCTTTGCTTCCCACAGGAAGAGGCTGAGCTGGAGCAGGAGCTGGGAGGGGGCAGTGCCAGGCTCCCTGTCCCTTCCCAAAAGGAATGCCACTGGCAGCTCCCTGCTGCTGCTTGGCACCTGAATTTGGAAATAAACCCAGCAGATTGGGGGGGAACCCCAGAATCTAAAGCAAGCAAGAGAAATCTCATTTTCTCCTGGAATTTCAGGGGTCTGAGCAGCAAACAATGATTTCCCTGTGCCTTTGCTGGGTAGATCCATAATTCCTGAGAGACAGGGGAGCTGTGCTCCAAACACCAGCTGCTGGCTGGTGGAAAACTGGGAAAATGGCCCAGATAAATCAGGAGAGACCTGCAGGGCCTCCAGAGGTGCCTCCAGCCCTGCTCTGGGAGCTTTGGGAGAGCAGGGCTGAGGTCTGGCAAGGCAGGAAGGAGCAAAGCTGGGAAGGGAAGGAGAAGCAATTCCATGTTGTGCTCCCTTGGTGTGAAACCTGTTGGGATATAGGAACTGGAATTTTGGCTGGGATTTGGGCAAGGCAGTGCTGCTGAAGATAAATCAAAAGGAATTGGTGTTTATTTCCAGCATATCTTGGATTTCTCCCTATTCCCATGGCACACAGGAATTCAAATGTTCTCCTGTTGGGAAGGAAAAATTCCCTTTCCTTCACCTCTCACAGTCATTTCACAAACTGGAGATGAACCAAGGGATTCCAGGAGGCTGCTGGGGGTGGGAAGGGGCTCAGACCTCCCAGGGAATGGCTCCAGCTCCTGCCTCCAGCAGCCTGTGGCAATCTTAATTTCCATGGAAAACCAGCCCAAGCCTTCCCAGCTCAGCTGGCATTTTTCTGGTATTCCAGTGATGTTCAAATCAATTCTCTGCCTAATTAGCTTGTAAATATTATTTCAAGGGAGATTTTTTTCCCCCCCCTCTTTTTTGGTGTGTTAGGCTGTGAAAGGAGAAATGCATTGGAAAAATGACAAGGGAAAAGCATCTGCTTCTCTCTCTTCCATTTCCAGCACAACCTGCTGCTGAAATGGGATAAAGACACAGCCCAGGAATTGCCTTTTCTTGTGGGGAGGGCAGAGAGACTCTTGGGGATGTTAAAATTGAGATTTTTCTGAAGGATTGGAGCACCAAAAGTGTTGGGAATCAGAGGCAGAGGGTGGGAATGGATCCCTTGTGGCAGCAGGGAGGCTGTGGGTGCACAGGGCAGGAGTGGGATTTGGGAAAAGTGTCTGAGGGTCACATTCCAGCAGGAATCAGGGAGGTGTCCCAGCATCAGCTGGGTTCCCTGTGCCTGGCATTCCAGGAGAATGGATCAGGATCCAGAGCCAGAGCACAGCTTCTGGAAAAGGCACCCAAATAAGGGCAGCTTTGACAGCGGCATTATTTTTTTTGGCCAAGTGTTTGTGGAAAATCCATCAGGAATTTGCCTTTCACTGCGATTTTTTTACTGCACCTTTGGGGTCTGAGCAAGCTGTGCCCTCTCTCCAGGACCTGCCTGGGTGGGATAAGATCCAGGGAAAGCTGGAAACTTGGCAAACTCCAATGGCAGAAAGTGAACCTGGTGTTGCTTTTTAAAGGCTGAGAGTAAACACATCCCAGGAACTGCCAGTCCATGGAAAACTGAGATAAGGGAGTCTCTGGGTGCCTCTCCTGGTTTCCCATATTTATTTGATAACTGGTGAATGCAGCAGGCACTGGTGGATAAAAATAAATGAGGGAGCTGCTCCATGGGATCTGGGACAGGCTGGATTGGAGGGGAATGCTCCTTGGTGCCAGCTCAGGAATCCACATTCCTGGTTTTTAACATGGATTTGCAGCAGGATCATATCCCAGGTCAGTGTGGGTGTGCCCCACCATGCTGCTCTTACTGGTGTTACTGGTCCAGTGCTCCTTTTGGGATCCCTGTCCTGGAATTGCTGTGATTCCTCTTTCCCTGGCACTCCTTGGAGCAGCTCACGGAGCCCACCCAGCCTCAGCACCATCCTGGCACTGGTTTGTACTGGAAGCACTGGGAGGGGGTGGCTGTGGCTGTCTGGGATGGGGTAGGGGGCTGATCCATAAGCCTGGATGTACCTGGGGGATTTGTGTTCCCTGTGGGAGTGATCTGGGTGTTGGGGACACCCAGGAATCCTTGGATCGGCTGGGATGAGCTCTGGATCCTCCACCCACAGGGCTGATTCCTACCCAACACAGATCCCTGGACAGGACCAGAAGCTTTTTCCCATTTTTTTATCAGTTTCTTTCCCTCTTTCCATCCCAGAGCAGCTCTGGGCTCCGTTTGGCTGGAGGATCCCACACTTTTCCTTGGCAAGGGATGGAACTTTTCCCAAAGGAAGGGGAAGGGAAGGGAAGGGGAAAGCACTGCTGCCATAAATCCCAGGAATGCCAGGAGCCATGCCAAGAGCTCTCCCATGGCAAATCCACTGCCAGGGCTCCTAAGGAGGAGCTGCACTTTGGATGTGCCAAAGTCTAATGAAGGAAGAGCCTCCAGGCTTCCATTAATTAACAAATTAGCTCATCAAGAGCCTCCCTAATTTGTCGAATATAAAGCTGCCCTATTAATTAAACAAGAGGACAGATTTTAATTTGCCAGAGCACACATTTAATTGATAAATGACTCGTTTAAATCCTTCATGGTGGAATTTTCCAGGAGCAACGATGGGAGAGGAGCAGGTGGGATCCTCAGAGCAAGGAGGGATTTGGGATCTCCAATATCCCATCACCTCTCTCTTAATTGACCCATCCACTAATTGGGTCTGCTGACATCCAGCCTCTCATTCCTCTTCCCCTAAATCCCATTAGCCCCCTGTTTTCCACAGGGGAATTGTTTTGCAGGAGCTCCTCACCAGCAGATCCGAGGATTTGCTGGGTTGGGAAGATGCCAGGGTGAGGGTGAGGAATCCCCCACATTCCAGGTGGGATACCCAGGGAAATGCTTTAGTTTTAATCAGTTTTTAGTTTTAATTCCCTTGGGGATTATGGCTCCTTGAAAGCAGCTTCTGCTGGTGTTGGAAGTGCCCAGAATTCCGTGGCTAGAATTAATTCCTGCACTTGAAGCCTGGGGATAAATGAGAGGTCCCCTGACATTCCAATGATCTCCACACAGAATTAATTCCTTGGACATCCTCTCCCCAGCCAGATGTGCCAGGGAAGCCACATCCAGCCAGGGTACCTCCAATTCCCTTTTCCTAACCTGTTTTTTCCTCAAAATTCTTAAGGGAGAGTGGGTGAATGATGTGAAGTCCTGCCCGAATTTTCAATTTATCCCCATTGATTTATAAGGTATTCCCAAGGTCTGAATCCTTCTGGGAGCAGCTGGATGTGAACTCCATTCTCCACCAGCCAGGAAGAGTGCTGGGGACTTTCTGCACCCACTCCAGGCCATGGATAACAGGGATTCCCTCTGCACTGTTTAGGGAATAAAAATCAGGAATTCATTGGAGTTAGTGGGTCTGGCTTCCATCAACATCACCCTCTGGATAGATCCCTACATTTCTGGATCTATTTAATAATTCTGAAATAACAGCTGGGTTTTGGGACTGGGCTCCTGTGTGGGACAGGGCTGTATCCAGCACGTGGCTGAGCTCTGGATATTGGGATCAGTGATCCAGATCCATCCAAGGGAGATGCTGTGGGGAGCCCCAGTGAGGGCACAGGTACCCCCACATCTCCCTGGCTCCACTGAGTGCTCCCTCATTTCAGAAATACTCCCAGCCTGGCAAAGGCTCAGGAATAAAATAAAATATTTTGCTGTTATTTTTACAAATTCCAGGGCAATTGGAGCCCAGGGAACCTGCACCAAGGCCACCCCCAGCCAAAAAATCCCCGAAAAAGGCATGGACTGCTCAGAGCTGGCAGGAATGCTGAACCTTCCCACAAGGAGCTGCTTCCCTGCCCAGAGCTGGGCAGTGCATGGGGATGGGAGCAGGTGGGTGATGCCACAGGTGGGGGAATCCATGGAACAGGGCCCAGCTGTGCCCTGGGAATGTTCCCATCAGTGCTCCTCTGCCAAGGGTGGGGTTTGGGAGCTGAGAACTCGGAATTCTCCCCTGGCCTGTGGGTGTGCATCGCTCAGATCCAGCTCTTGGCACAGCTCTGAGGGAAGCACGTGGGAAAATGGGGGGAATGATGCAAGACTGGAGTAAAGAGAGGCTCTGTGAGGGTGTTTGGGGGTTGAACCACCCGGAGATCCCTGACCTGCCCATCCCAGGAGTGGGATGCAGCGGGATAAGGTGCCAGCCTTAGGAGCACAGCGGGGTTTGGCCACCCCGTCCCAGCCCTGGCTGTGTTTCTGGGGCTATTTATAAACTCGAGTTGCACAAGGTTGGGACTGGGTTTTTGGGTTTTTTTCCGTGGTTGTATCAAATCAGCGAAAAAAGGGAACGGGAGCCGTCTCCCGAACATCCTGTCTGTGGCTTCTTTATTTGCGCAGGGAGTTTGCGCTCGGATCGGGAGGCGGTGACGGGATCCGGAGCTCCGGACCGCAGCGGGTGTGGAGCCAGGGATGAGCTCCCTGGGGGAAAGGCTGGGCAGAGTTATCCCTGGGCATAAACTCAGCTCTAAAACCTGGGATTTGGAGCTGGGATATGCAGTGGGAGCTTCCTGTCTTGTCCTCGTAGCTGAGCTCAGCTCCTTTTCCAGCCATTCCCATTTATCCCCACGGCTTTGCCCGGGGCGAGGGAAAGTGCTGCTGGATGCCTGAGAAAGCTCTCCCGGAGAGGGAAAACTTCCAAACTTCCTCCAATTTCTTCCCCATTGACTGCCACATCTGTTTCGGGATGAGTCAGGCGGGTTCCCAGCCCCTGTGTGGGAGAAAAAAGGGCGAGAACCGGAGAGGTCAGACCTGCTGCGCTCCGGCCGCTCATCCCGGCCCCACCCGCGCATCCCGGCTCCATCCGCGCATCCCGGCTCCATCCGCGCATCCCGGCCCCACCCGCGCATCCCGGCTCCATCCGCGCATCCCGGCTCCATCCGCGCATCCCGGCCCCACCCGCGCATCCCGGCCCCACCCGCGCATCCCGGCTCGGCAGGGAGCTGCTCCAGGGAGTTTAATCAGCCCAAATCAATTTAGAGCTTTAATTGCTTTGCTCGGTGTGGGTGGCACTCGGCGCTTGCCAAGGACGTGACAACTGCCAAAGGCTGCGGCGCCTGGAATTGCCGTTCCCGACGGCTGCTCCTGCCCGGATCCTGCTCCATCACCGGCCCTGGGAACGGGGTTTGTCCTTCCGCAGGCGCTGCTGCCGGCAGGGCTTTGCTGAGCAGGCGGTGCCAGTGCCCCGGAGGGAAACCCCAACCCACAAACGCTCGGGATGGGAAATCACATCCCAAGTCAGCGTGTTTTCCTTTCATCTGGCTAAACACAGGGATGAGTGTGAGACCAGGATCCTGCATCCTGCCTGGACGAGGGGAAGTGGCAGGTGCCTGGGAAAGGAGGCAATGCCAAGGGATGGGCTGGTTCAGTGGGGCTGCAGAGCTCGGCCTTGCTGGGAACACTGGGATTGTGCCGGGTCTTGGCTCTGGACCCCTCGGAGCTGCCGGGATTTTGGTCATTGCTCGATGTCCTGAGGTCAGCCCTTGGCAAGGCCACGTGCAGGAGCATCTATGGCCAAGCATTCCCAGCCCCAGCAGGCCCTGGGGTGGTTTTGGGAAGCCCAAAGATCCCCACCAGGTCCCAGCTGGTGCCATCCGGAGCTTCCTGGGCTGAGCATCTCTTGGTGGCACCGTTGGACTCCGGACACACAAAAGGAAATCCCATCAGTTTGTGGTTGGTTTTGTCCCTTGCTGGCTGGATTCAGGATGTTCTTTGCTCTGTCTTTACAGCTGAGAATAATTAATTAGCCTTAATTAGTATCCTGTGGTAGATGAACTTCCTTTCTGCTGGGGAATGGCTGGTGACAAAGTCAGGACAGTGTTGCTTGAGCTGGGGTGTCCCAGTGGGGCAAATCCTGCTCCTTTTCCAGGCTGGAGGAGGGTGAGGGGGCATCCCTGCCAAATTTTCTTGTCTTTCCTTGTGCTTCCTTTGCTCCCAACCCCTGCACTGGCTCTTATCCTGCTGGGCTGGCTGCTGGGACTGGGATGGCTGCTGGGACTTGGATGGATGCTGGGATTGGGATGCCTGAGGCTTGGGAGCGCGGGATCTGCGTGGGGAGGGAAGGAATTTTCCCGGTGCCACATCAAGCCAGGGGTTATCCAAACCTCCTGCTCTGTGTGGGTGGGGGCTGTGCTGCTCAGTGCTCCCAGTCTGGGGGGCTGCCCCAAAAACCCCTGAACCCCATCCCTGCATCCAGCCTTTCCCATCCCTCTCACCCAGGGGACCCTGGAGCCTCTCCCAACCCCTCTGTGCCCCCCATAGAACTTTTCTTGCAGGTGTCAAAGGGGCTGGGGTGACAGAGCTGCCACCACAGAGGCTCTGCGGGCTGGGGGGGCTGCCTGGAAGCAGCTGCAGCATCCTGGTGGTAATGAAATCCATCGGGAAAAAGCAGCCCCTGAGCAGCAGGAGCGGCGTTTGGGAGCCAGATTTTGCCTGAAGGGAAGTGACTCAACGTCTTGGAAGGAGTTGGGGGCGGTGGGGGGAACAGAGGACAGCGGTTGACCCAGGGTGGGGACAGCACAGCCAGGGGGGCTGGCAGCCACCTGCCTCCCGTTGTGCTCCCGGCTGGAGCAGCATCCCCGCGGGGCGCTCTGGGCTCCGTTATCCCTCCGTGGGACGGTGCGCTCCGGCCCGGGGGGCGGCACAGGAAAGGAGGCCCCTCGGGAAGCAGCTTGTTGCTTCCTCACGCTGGGTTGTGATCCAGGCCAGCGTTCCCAGCTCCCGGCGTCACACCCTCTCCCAGCTGTTGCTCGCCGAGCATCGCGCTGCCAAGAAAACCTTGGTGATGGATGCAACTCCCTCCCCGCTCCCTTAAAACCGGCGGGGAGCGGCACCGTGCCTGGGTCTGTCCCGGCACGCCGGGATCCGCCTGGGAATGGGATCCCGCTGGCACCCAGGGCAGCCCGAGCTCGTCCTGCCCAGCGCGGAGCAGCAGGACAGCGTTGGCACCGCACGAGGTATCGGGAAAGGTCACTTGGTGGGGGACACTGGGGGAGCAGAAGGTACAGGATGGGGCGGCAGAGCGATGGGGCAGATCCAGCCTGTGCCACTCCCCAGCCGGCTCCGTGTTTCTCATGGTTTTTATAATCCTGGGCTGCATTTCCCACTGTCCTGGGGCAGCTCCTCTGCATCCTGCTGGGGACCTGCCACAGGTGCCACAAGTGTGGAATATCCCGGAGCTGCCACCCCATGCCGGGGGTCCTGGGAGAGAGGGACCCCTGGGAGCCGGTCACGAGTCCCCAGCCTGGTTCCACAGGGGGATTGGCACATCCCTGCCCGGTTCACACTTCTGGGGCTTCTCCTTTCCCCGTAGCAGCCCCACGAACCGGCACATCAGCATTTTTTCAGCCCTGATTCAGCTCGGGGATGTTGCAACACGGAGTTGTGCAAAGCTGGCGGTGCCTCCGATTCCTCTTTTTCGGCTCTCACGGGAGCTGCTCCGCGTGGGACGGGGGCAATGTCCCCACCTCAGGGGACATGGGGGCCTCGAGCTCCCTCTCACCTGCCACCGCTCCCTGCTGGCATCACCCTCTGTCCCCTGGTGACACGTGGGTGGTGCTTTTCCAGCTCTGAGGGAACTGGGGTTTGTCCCCTGGAAAACTCGTGGATCTTGGTGCCGGAGAGCAGGTGGGGGCTCTGGTGGAAGGTGAAGCTCTCTCACAGCACGGTGCTGCTTTTGCTCCAGGTGTTTTGCATCTCCCTCTGGATGAGCTGTCCTGGCTCAGGACAGGGATTTGTGTCCATCCAGGCTCAGCTCATGCAGGATCACCAGCTGCCACTGGCAATTTCCAGCTCCTGGCGGTCACAGGGCTGAGGTCAGGATGGCTGGGGACAGCTCTTGGCTGGTGACCCTCTCTTTGGGGGTACAAACAAGCCAGGCTGATTTCCTCACTGGGAATGCACTGTGGGATGGGCAGGACCTGATGAGCAGCTTCTCTTCTTCCCTGCACCCCAAGAATGGCTTTGGGTTCCCCCTCTCCTGCGTGTGTGAGGCCAGGAGCCTCTCAGGAGCAGGGCATGGATTTGGGGTGCTTGGGGAGCAGGGAAGAGGGGCAGCCAGGCTGGAGGAGCCCGAGGGGACCCTCTGGCTGTGCTTTCAATGAGGGATACCCAAACCCTTCCCAAAGGCTCCCAAGAGATTCCCAAGCCACTGTGGGCAGCAGAGGAGCCGTGGTGGACGGGACATGTCACTGCTGCCACATCCCCTTCTGTGTCCAGCCAAACTCTGCAAATTCAACATCCTCCCCCAGAGCTTCCCCCTTCCCCTTGCAGCTCTGCTGAGGCCAGCAGCTGGTTTATTCCACGGGCTGCATTTATTTTCCTCATCCTCCCATCCCATGTGCTTCTCCTCGGGATGAGAACGCTCGGCAATATCCGTGTCAGCTCCAGCTGGATGCCAAAACCACGAGCCCAGGGTGATTCCCATGCCAGCCCTAACGGGGCTGTAGGAGAAGCAGAGATGGCTAATGCAGCCCCTAAATGCTGAAAATTCCTTGGGGATTTATCCAGCTCAGGTAAACACCTCTGGGTTTCTATGTATTTGTTAATTTGTGTTTTTATAGGGATTTGGGAAGAAGGGTTTGCTGGAGATTTGCAACCAGTTGAGGTTTTTTGCTGCCCTGTTGTTACACAGCGGGTTTGGGATCTCTGGGATCCCACTGCCCTTCACCACAAAACCCCCCAATTTTCCCTAAAATCCCAATCTTTTTTGGAAGCTGGGCTTTGCAGCCTGCAGGGTGGGAAAACAGCACAGAAGGGAGAGGAGCTGGCAGTGAATTTGGGGGGGTTGATGCCCTGACAGTGTGGCAGTGTCCCCTGGCTGGGGACAGGGAGAACAGGGTGGCTTTTCTTTGCTGTGCTGATCAGCATTCAGCTGGGGACACAGAGCACAGCTGGGAGGATGCTCCCATGGATCCAGGGTGACTTCCTCACCCGGGGGGGGGGCTGAGCCTGCTGTCCCCAGCCATGCCACATCCCCTGAGGGGTCACATCCCTCCTGCAGCCCTATTTCTGTTTCCTTGGGTTCCTTTCCCTTTGTATGCCCCGAATCCAGAGCGATGCCCCCAAGGTTTTGTCCCCTGACCAAGCCCAAGCTGTGGTTGGGGACAGCATCACTGCACTGCTGGGATGTAGCAGGGAGGATGCTCTGACAAAGGGAGGTTTTATTGTCTTTTTATTGCCTGAGAAGTGCCAGGAGAAAACCTTGGATTATTAGAAGAGAGTAGAGGAGATGACAGAACTTTCATTATCTTTGAAGCCAAGTCATTTCAAGCAGCTCAGAAGTACAAACTGCCCCTTTTCAAGGAAATCTTTGCCTGTGTGGGTGCAAACGCCCAAAATTTTCTCCTTTAATCCTCAAACCTTCCCAAGAGCAGAACAGATGGAGCAAAAGGCCGGGATTTTACGATCGGTGTGGCTCTTTCAACACTTGGTGCCAGGGAAGGCCGGGTTGCTCTGCCAGAGTTTCACCCTGGGAGGGGCCTTTCATAACCCAAATTTTGAGGTTAAACCCCTTTTTCTGGCAGGATTGGGGCGCTTTCCCCATGAGTGCTACCCCACACTGTGGCCAGGAGGATCTGTGGGATCCATTCCATCCTATCCCGACCCGTCCTGCTCAGCCTGGCTGGCTCTGCCCAGATAAACACTGACTCATGTTTTTCTGTCCCACCCTGGGCACAGCAGCTTTTTTAAGGCTGCCTATTCCAGCTATTCCCTTTTTCCTGTGCCGTTCACACGGGCGTGGTGCAGCCCCAGGGATGCAGGGACAGGCTGGGGATGCCAGAGGCTGCCGGCTGGGGGGGTCCCAGATCCGGGATGGAGAACTGGGATGTGTCTGAGTGGATGCAGGTAGGGATTAAGCTTCCCTCTGTGCCTCAGTTTCCCCCATAGCCGTGCCTCCTCCCTTTGCCCTGAGGGTCTCCAGGTGCTGGGGGAGGTTTGGGAGAATTTCCAGCCTGGATCCTCGCTGGCAGGAGCTCATTCTCAGCCTGCTGCTGCTGCTCCCATGGCCTCCCACATCCCTGTGCCTTTCCCAGCCTGCTGGAGCGGGACAGAGGGGTAGGGGGTGGTGACAGGGCTGGAATCACAGCCAGGAGCAGCTTTTGGGCAGGCTGGAGCTCGGGGTTTGGGAGGTCTGAGCTCCCTCTTGATGGGCTGGTGGTTGATTTACACCGAGGAATGGGGGCTTCATCCCGGGTGTCCCGGTGGGGAGTGGGATGCTGGGCAGCCTCATTCCTGTGGCATCTGTTGCCATGGCAATCACCTGCTAGAATAAAGGGGAATTGGAGCTGGGTACCCAGAGCTGCTTTGCCATTTGGGGCCTTGCTCCCTGAGATTCCTGGGAGCTGGATCCCTGCAGAGATGTCCCTCCTGCGTAACCCTGGGCTGAAATACGTGGGGATTGATGGGGTGGCCTCGGCTGCCAGCTTGGGATGGGGTTTGCATCTGCCTTCCCTGGGCCATGGGATGCCGTGGAATTCTCAAGGATGCTGGGATTCAGCCCGCAGGGTGGGACTCAGCCAGAGCTGTGACCCTCCACGGAATTGGGACCAGCACCTGCCACATGTCCCCAGGGACATCCCTGCCCTCCAGGGACACCCAGGACTGTGGCAGGGCTCGGTGGGGGCCGGTGCCAGCAGCTCCAGAGGGACGTGGAGATCCCGTTTTACCCCCAGCCCTTCCCACAGCTGAGCTCCGAACATCTGCCGGCAATTCCCCTCTCCCGGGAAGCTGCGCCGGAGCTGCCCGCGCCTCCCACGCCCAGAGGAAGCGGGTTTGGGGTTTGGGGTGCGCTGGGAGCTCGGAAACCTCAATGGGAAGAGGAGAGGGAAGCGCTCCAAGGAAGGAAAGGCAGAACAGCTGCCGGGGAGGAGGCGGCAGCAGGGCGGGCACGGACCCGGCTGCTCCGGGGGGATTTGTTTGTCCCGTGCCGGGGACGAGCATTTTCCAGAGGGGACAAGCACCGACCCAAGGGCTGCCCCAGTGTCCCCAGAGCTGCAGAGCCAGCCCTGGCAGGTCCCAGCCCGGATTCATTTCATGATGTGGCTCAAAGCGTGATGCACTTTGACAGCCCAGGCAGGATCTGATGTACTCAAAAGCTGCTCTGCTGGTTTGATTTAATTTAATTTGATTTGATTTGATTTGATTAGGTTCTATCAGTTCTCCTCAACCTGTCCCACTAAAAGCCTGGCCGGCGGGCAGGAGGCAGTGCTGGCAACCTGCCCATCCCTATAAACTCCTGGAGCAGGGCTCTGGCACCGCCCTGCCCGCTGGGATCGGCTGCCCGAGCATTCCCTGCCCTCCCCGTGTCCCCGGGACGCCGATCCCGCCGCCTTTCCCCGCTCACATCCGTCCCCCGCCCGTCTGCCTTGGCCAGGGCAGAGTTTTTTCGCCCAGAAAAGCTGGATTTGAACATTTTCTGCTGTTCTCTCGGTTTCCTGTTGCCTTCCCAAGAACAACATCCCTGACCTCATCCTCCCCCGGTATGTGCCGGGATGCTGCCGGTGCTCGAGCCGCCCGTCGGGAATCCCACCCGGCCTTCCCTGGGTACCAAGACAAACACAGCTGCGGGAATGACGGAGAAAAGGCTATTTTGGGTAAATCCTCTGCTCCGTTTTGTTGAGATAGGAGGACAAAGATGAATAGATTGAAGGGAGAACAGTGGTTTTGGCTTGAGCAGGGAATTTTCAGCCCGGAGAGGAGCAATGAAACACTCTTAGTATTATGTGTTTTGTTTGGTTTTTTTTTCTTTCCTCCCAGACTTTGGAGTTTTTTTTTGCTGTGAGAAATGAGGAGGTTTCATGCAGCTGCCTCTGATATTCTCAATTTTTGGGAGAATTTTGGAGAGGCAGGTGGGAGTTTGCTGGATGATTTTCCAGCAGGTCTGGGCTCCTGGTGCCCATCTGGAATGTTCATGGTGGGATTGGCAGCTGCCTGCTGCTCCTGTGGAGTTTGGGATTGCTCCTCATGAGCCCTGGAAACAAACCCATCCTCTGCCAAATCCCACAGGGAAGCAGAGTCCTGGTGTTCCCGTTGCTGTCTGCCATCCTCACCCTGCTGGGAACAGAGACCAATCCCTGCCCAACCCGGCAGAGCAAAATTAACAGAGAATTCAGATAAATAACCCAATAAAAGGAGCTTTGGAACGAGCTGAAAGTCATCAGGCCCAGCAATTAAAAATAATACTGAAGGGAGGATTTTACATTGAAAACCTGGAAGTGGACGCAGTGGGAAGAGGAGTGGGAATTTCTCCTGTCCCTCTGGAGCAGGGGCTGAATGTGGGGTAGGAGTGAGGGGTGGGAGTGTCTCACTTGCCCCATGGATGACACCAGAGTGGAAAAGGTGGCTGTGGAACAAGTCCAGGGAGCTTTGGGGTTCTCTGGGTGATGGGATGGGGTGGGATGGGATGGGATGGGATATGATGCAATGGGGTGTGGTGCCATGGGAGGCAATGAAGTGGGATGGGATATGAGGCAATGGGGTGGGATGGGATGGACATGGGGTTCTGGGCTCCCCCACCTTTCTGGGGCTCTGCCTTTGGGAAGGGGATGACCTGACATCCTTGTTCCATAAAGCAACGCCTCATTAATCAGCATTAACATCTCTGGGAGAGTCAGTTCTGCTGATTCTGTTCCTTCCACCAGATCATTGACTTTAATTCATCCCTGTGGCCATCAAGGTTTTCCTGGGACAAGGCCTCTCCCCAGCTGATTCCCAAACTTTGCATTCAACCCTCATTTGTTCTGGCTGCTTATCATGCCCAGGAGCTGGGCCAGGGGGAGGTGACAGGGAGGGATTTCACCCCTGGCTGGGGACTCTGCAGCAGCAATGGCAGGAAGGAACAGCAGGAAAAGCCCAGGGAGAAACAATAGCTTCCAACACAAACACCATGGGAATTTCAAAGCAGGGCTGGCGGGAGGGTGACGCTCAGGGACCTTTGGGGTGAAATTCCTCGGGAACAGGGAGGGTCCTTCAGCGTCCCCACGTCCCTCCTGTGAGGACACGTCTGGGTGGGATGCTCTGTGCTCCTCAGTCAGACCATGGGGGGGGTTTAACTCTGGATTTGTATCCTGGATGCTCACAGGGGAGAGGTTGAACCCCCTCAATCCAGGCTCTGGAGTCTGACACTGGCAGGTGATGCTGCTGGTTTACCACAGTTAACATGTTTAAACATACAGGGCATCAATTGAATCAGGAAAACAACCCTGTGAGAATGGAGGATATAAAATAGATCATGCAGATAATGTGCATCTCATTTATACCTTGAGTTAATTATTATTTAATTATTAGTAACCCGTGGTCGGTTGGTTCTTTGTGTGCACCTGAGGATGCTGCTCGTGTTGGGGGCTTGGTCAGAGAGTACAAGCTGGGATTTCTGTCCTGGATTACCCCAAAAGCTGCTGGGATCATGGCAGGACCCCACCTTCCCCAGACTGGAGGCGAGGAGGGTCCCCAGGCCAGCCCAGTCCCCCGAGGGAGGCTGCACAGGGTTAATTGTTGCCACACTCTGTCTGGGTTTCCTCCCTTAACCCCACATCCGGGGGTGAGTGGCCTTTCTTTGATCCTGGCTTTAATGTTACAGCTCATGCCTTAGGCCGGTGTGGAGGGAGCTGCCGCTGTGCCCTGGGACACTGAAGTGTCACCTGTCCCCCATCCCGACAGAGAGGAGAGAGGTGAGAGGGTGCCTGGTGTCAGTGGGGGGTGTGGGGAGCTTCCCTCTGGGTTTTCAGTCCACCTCAGTGCAAAAAAAAGAAAAAAAAAAAAAAGGAGCCATACTATGTTTCAGATTGGAAAGTCAGAGCTGTTGATGAGCTGTTAATGAGCATTATCCCGGTTTTCCCCCTGGAAGTAGGAGGCATTCAACGATTTCTGCAGGATGAGGCTGCAGCCACATCCTGGTGGAGCTGAGGGACTGAATCACGTCCTGATGTCTCACGGATGGGGGAGGAAATCAGGGAGGAGCTGCGGGAGCATCTTGTTCGGGACAAGTGGGGTTCTCATGGGATCCCCCATTCCTGTGCTTGTCCCTTCTCTCCCTGTCCCCAATTCCCACAAGTGTTGGGGGCCGTTGTCCCTCCCGCTCTCCTCGCCGCAATTAACACCAAGTGTTTGCTCAGCAGGGGAAGATCCCTGGCTGCAGACCCCAGCATCCCAGCTCCCCGGGACCACACGGATCAGCTGCCATTCCCACAGACCATGGCTCTTCCCAACCTGTCCGATTACCTGGACGGCCTCAACAACAACTACAGCGACTACCCCGACTACACCTACGAGGACACGGGCAGCGTGTGGGCAGACCCGGCCCACGACCCCAAGGACATCACCAGGATCCTGTCCGTCATCATCTACAGCGTGTCCTGCGTGCTGGGCATCCTGGGCAACGGCCTCGTCATCGCCATCATCACCCTGAAGATGAAGAAGTCGGTGAACGCCGTCTGGTTTCTCAACCTGGCCGTGGCCGACTTCCTCTTCAACATCTTCCTGCCCATCAACATCGCCTACACGGCCATGAGCTACCACTGGATCTTCGGCACAGTCATGTGCAAGCTCAACTCCTTCCTCCTCATCCTCAACATGTACACCAGCGTCCTGCTGCTCACCACCATCAGCTTCGACCGCTACGTGTCTGTGGTGTTCCCGGTGTGGTCGCAGAACCACCGCTCCACCAACCTGGCCTACGGCGTTTGTGTGGTCATCTGGACCCTGGGCATCGTCATGAGCTGCCCCTCGCTCGTCTTCCGGGACACGGCGCAGACCCGAAGCTCCGTGATTTGTTTCAGCAACTTCTCCCTCTCCAGGAATAAATCCTACGAAGGGCTGGCTCTGGTGAGGCACCGCACCGTGAACATCACCAGGTTCCTGGCCGGGTACATCCTCCCCATCACCATCATCACCTTCTGCTACGTCGCCATCGTCTTCAACCTGCGCCGCAACCGCCTGGCCAAGTCCAAGAAGCCCTTCAAGATCATTGTCACCATCATTGTCACCTTCTTCCTCTGCTGGAGTCCCTACCACCTGCTGAACCTGCTGGAGACGGTGCCCGACGCTGTGCCCTGGTCTGTGTTCGAGATCTTCATCCCGCTCACCACGGCTCTGGCAGCCTCCAACAGCTGCATGAACCCCGTCCTCTACGTCTTCATGGGCCAGGACTTCAAGAAGTTCAAGGTGACTCTCCTTTCCAGGCTGGTTAACGCCCTCAGCGAGGAGACAGGACACTCCAGCATCGTGCACAGGAGCTTCTCCAAGGTCTCCTCCATGACTGAGAAAGAGACAACAGTTGTCTAAACTCAGCCCGCGGGAGGGACAGAATCCCCTGGTGTTGGCACTGTGATGGTGACCAGCCCTGGGGTGGTCAAACATTGTCCTGCACTGTCCTACAGCCCATTTTTGACTGGTGTTGCTGCCTGGGGGCTGGCAGGAGATGGAGACCCCCAAGGTGTGGAGAAGACACAACCACCCTTGATCCTGTGTGGGATTGCAAAAATCCTTGCGCCAAACTAAGAAAATATTTTTGGGCATTCCCATCCAAACTGTGCATTGCCTGACCCGGGAAGGGCTTTCCTGGTGTTTCCAGAGGCACCGTGGTGGGGGGCAAGATATAAGGAAGGCACCTCCTGTGCCATGGCCAGATTGGTGACACTCCTCTGTCCCATGTCTGTGACTCCTCATGGGAAATTCCTGAGGTATTTTGGTACCAGAACAAAGTGACTTTTTTGGGAAGTGTCCTTAGGAGGGTTTGGATTATCCCACCTCAAATGTCTTCTAAGTGACCCAGATCCAGGGCCACCTTCCAGTGTGGGGATTGGGCTCATGCACAGGGCCACCAGCATGGAAAACTGGGAGAAGAAAGAGGGAAAGGTCAATTTGAAATGTGTTTTTAACCCTCCTTTTGATGGGCACATTCCACACGGTACATCCTGCAGGAAAGGTGGGTGTTTGGGACCAGGAACAGGCCCATGAGCTGGGAATGAGCTTCTGGGGAGAACCTGCTGTCCCCTCATGCACATCTTGGGATGCTCTGGGAATCTCCTGGGAGACTCTGCAGCAAAGGATGGGCTGAGCCACCACCTCAGTCCAGTTTCACACCCAGTTAATTTGGGAGATCCTTCTCCATTAGAGCTCCTTCACCACAGCCCTGGTGTCCCCCTCATTTATGTGTCACTCCCAGGACAGCGAGGAATCCCTGGAGCTGGAATTAAGCAGTCCCCAGTGGCCCTGGGGACATTTCAGGAGGTCCCTTGGGAAGCTTTGTGCAGATTTTGGCAGCTGAGAATCTGCTCCGAGGTGCCCACAGAAGCTGAAATATTTATTTATAGCTTTCCTTGGATTTCAGCAAACGGAAAATAAAATGGAGAGACATCTCCCAGGAAAAGGCAGGGAGCTATTTCCAGGCAGCAGATCCTGAAATCCTGTGGCAGGAGAGGGATTTCAGGATGCCAGGATTTCAAGATTTCAAGATTTCAGGATTTCAGAAGGATTATCCGGCATTCTCTCCGCCCCGGTGCTGCCCCACCTCCATCTCATCCCCTCCTCTGTGTGATGGGACACTCAGCACCTGGATTGTCCCTGTGTCTCCTGGGGTTGGGGTGCACCCACTCCCTAGGGAGCACTGCTATGTCCCTGCACCACACCACATCCCATGGCCAAGCCCAGGGCTACTCCCAGCCCTGATCCACAGAGATTTTTCCCCCCAAATCCATGCTGGCTCCATACCCATGGAAGATGCATTGCCTGAGGAGGCAGCAGGGCCTCTCTGGTGGTGGGAGGAGGCTCCTCTTGCTCATTTTCCCCAGTATTTAATTAATATTGCTGGAATGTTGCCAGGATCCCACTAGGAGTGGGATAAGACAGATGGGATGGACGGGACAGATGGACATACAGGGACACACAGAACTTGCAGAGGATCTGTTTAGGGAGCAGTGGGAATGGGATGGACCCAGAGCCAGCAGCCTCTGGGGCTTTTTGGGCTCAGGGTTTGGAGAAGGCCTGGATGTGGGAGCAGTGGGATGAAGCCTCAAGAACTGGATGCCATCCCACAATCCCACACCTCCTCAGGTTGGTGCTGGGATGTTCATAATGGATTTTCAGGATGCTCCTCCCTAATTCTGGGGTCTGTTTTTTCCAAGCCCATCTGCTATTACTCCAAACATCAGTGCCTTGGTACTTACCCTGGGGGGTTAAATCATCCCTGTAATGGCAGCTTGGCAATCCCAAGTTTCCCAAATATTTGAGTGCATCTTTGTAGCTGTTTGCTTATTTAATAAAACCTCTGTTTTCCAGGCAAATACCTCCAAGTGTGGAGTGGGAAGGATCCCAGGGTTTTTCCCTGAGCAGTCACTTCCCTGTGTGTATTCCTGAGCCCTGGTGTCCAATCTGGAATTGTGGAAAGAGCTCAGGAGCAGAGGGATGGGGCTTGTGTGACTGAGGTGGGATCTGAGCCTCTTGGGTGGGCTTTGGGAGGTCTCCCATGGATGATCCAAGTGCTCCACCCCACCATCCATCCAGACACCAGTGCTGCTGCTCTGTTCCTCCTCCTGATCCTGATTCTCCTCATCCTGCCAGGGTTTGGGAGGAAAAGGGAAAAATCCACTGAGTTTTTTCCTGCTGGACCCTGTTAGCTTTGAATTAAGCTCCCCGAAGAATATCAGTGATTTCTGTTCCCGTGTCACCCACTGAGACAGGCAGCAAACAGCTCACCCAGGCAGCATTAAAAAAAATCACATTTTTATATGTCTATAAAATAGAAGCAGGGGGAAAAAAATAACATTCCTCAGAAAACTTCAGCCTCCTCAGCCAAGTTTTTCTTCCCTTTTTGGCAGAGTGGCAAAGAAATGCAGCTCAGTATTGCCCCAGTTCCTCTGATAGTCCCAAAATACTGCAGGAGCTGCAGCTCTGGGATCTCCCAGGGTGCTGAGGATGGATCCTGTCAGCATTCCTTGGGTTTTTTGCAGAGCTGGATATTTTGTTGGTGGAGGGGAGGGGGCTGCACTCCCCCAGAGCGTTGGGAAGCTCCAATACATTAAATCAAGGATCCTTGGATGTATCCAGGTGACCCCAATCCCACCCCTGCACTGCTCAGCTGGAGACATCCTTAGCTGTTAATTAACAGAGTCCTCTTGATTAACGGCAGCAGGAGGTTAATGACCAGGGGCAGCTCCAGGGGAACGTGCACAAACTGGAATTAGCATCCAAGGAAAGGGCTGGCTGGGAGCTGCAGCTCCAGGGCTGCTGGTGCCGGGATCTGCTGCCCCTTTTGGGGCAGAAATCAATGAAATTGGGATGCAGCTGGGTTCAGCACCTCAGAGCCCAGGGGTGAGTGGGATGCAGAGCCACCACCATCCCATGAAATCTGGAATTAAGGCAGTTGTGGGGATTTTAGGGTCAGTCAAGACTTGTGGTAAAGAGGAATAGCAGGTTTTGGAGCTGGAGCACAAACCCCCATCCCAGAACCCCCATCCCCAGCCTTGGAGCCCCAACCCCTTTCCAGGCCCTTTATCCCAAACTCTGGGACCCCAACCTTCAGCCCAGAATCCCCAGCCCACACACTCAATCCCCACCTCCCAAATCCTGTTCCCAACCACCTCCCTCTCCCTCCCCTAGTTCCCAATTGTGCTGTGTGCTCCAGGGATGTTGGTGCAGCCCACTGGGAGCTGTGGCAGGACTGGTCCTCACCCAGCACATCCCAAACCTATCCCATTCCCTCTGCTGCTTCCCTGGATTTAACCCCCCACCCCAAACCCAAGGCTGGGTCTCATTTCCTGGGAGAAATTACTCTGGAATAGAACAAACCCTGCTCCTGTGGAACGTGTTACCACCCTTTATGACAGCTCTTTTTCACTTGGCTGTCACGGCCCTAAAATAAAGCTGTGTTTTCCCTCTCCCATAAATCACTGCCTTTATTCCGAATTGGAATGAAATTTAAAATTAAGAGGGGGGAAAAAAAAAAAGGACAAAACGTGTTCCCCTCTCCCTTTGCTCAGAGCCAGGCAGGTTGGAGCTGGGTTTAAATTATCCCTGCTGTGTTCAGGCACGTTGTCAGCTGTAAATTTTAGGGGAAATAGCCAAGCTGACACATAAACCTGTTGGTTTTGTCAGGGATGGAGGTGGCTGCTCTCAGATTTATGGCCCATCTCCCCGTTCTGGGGTTTTTATGGAAGGTCTGCTGCTGAGGGCTGTGTTTGTGGGGGGATTTCCCTTTATTTTTTAACACAGTTTCATGGGATTTAATTTGGGAAGAAGGGGAACTCCTTCTCTCCGAGCCCCCCCAGCATTGTTTGCATCACTGGGGGCATTGGGGGGATTCCTGGATTCAGGAATTCCTGCGTTCAGGAATCCCCTGAATCCACCCCAAAGGAGCATCCAGTCCCTTTGCCAGGAAGGGATCCCAGACCCGAGCCACACTCGCCATCCCCTCCAGCATCACCGCGTCCAGGGAGCACCGACCCCACCCGGAATTGGGGGAAATGCGGGAGTTTTTGGTGCAGACGCCGTTGCCACGGCAACAGCTGAGCAACCCCTGCAGCCCTGGAGGGAGGAACGCTGCAGCAGCACCGGGAGGCAGGAAAACGCTCCGGGGGATGCGAGATTGCCAAAAATAGATGATTTTTCCTGCTGGAATCCAGGGAGGAGGGGGGGTCACGGTCCTTCCAGCAGGGCAGGGCGAGCTGTGCCCACCCAGGGATGCTCAGGCTGAGTCAAGAGGAAAAATCCCATCTTTTCAAATCCTCATGGAAAGGCTGAGTGCTGCCTCCCCCAGGCAGCCGGGCGGGCTCTTAAATGTCAAGAGCTTTTCCCAGGAAAATGATGCCAATCCTTTTTCCAGGGGGAATAGGAATTTTGTCCTTACTCGCCAGTTCCACGTGGTTCAAACACAGCCCAGCGTTTAATAAATAAATTTAAAAATCAGAGTACGAAGCTCCGGGAGGGGGAAGCTGCTCCTGCATCAGTGGGATGAGGGGAAGAGGGATCCCAGAATCCAGAGGTGCAGCCAGATGTGCAACACGCCCTGACATGGTCATAACATCTTCCAGCTGCTCCATTTCGGTGCAATTTAAATGTGTTAAAAAAAAAAAAAAAAAAAGAGAGAAGAAGAAGAAGAAACTGTGGTGCAATAAAAGCAGGGAAAATAAAAGAGAAGATGTGAATTGGTGCTGCTGGAGGCTGGAGAGATTCCCAGGGTTTTTTTTTTTTTGTGGGTTTTGTGGAGGTGCAGATGTGGGGTCCCTTCCCCACCCTCCCCTCCCTCCTCCCAAGCTGCAGCCCAGGCTCCGAGCGCCGCACGCCACCCGATGTCATCCCTTAATTGTTTTCTCTCGGCCATTAATTGGCTTTGAGGGGTTAATTACTTCCGAGGGGAGGGAGGGAGAGCTGCCCCTTGGGCGGCCGGGGCCTGTCAGAACGAATCAAGGCCGAGGTGAGGCTTCATCCCTGCTTAAAAAAAAGAAAAAAAAGGGAATTTCACCAACTCCAGATTAGAAATAAGGGATAAATTGCACCCAGCTCTCTCTCTGGTGCTGAGGAAGGTCAGGAATAAATCCTGCAGTGAATCTCCCCCTTCCTAGCATGAATCCCATTAAATCTGTCTGCAAGGACACTCTCAGGGTACTGAAGCTCCCAAAAAGGAGCAGCTTTGGTCCTGTTGTCAAAGCAGAAATGACATTAATGGGATTTAAATACCTGTTAATGGGTTTAAATACAGAAATGGATTAATGGGATTAAAGGGGAGAGAAGCTGTTCTCCCTTGGCTCCCACAACCCTTGTCTGGGATGGTGGGGACTGCTCAGGTGACCCCAAAAACACAAAGGGGGGGGGCAGAGCAGCAACAAAACCTCTCCTTTAATTCTTGGGTTACCCTGAGGGCTTGTTCTGACATGACAACCCCGGGGCTGCCATGGGCAAAGAAGAGTGGGCTCAGCTCCAATCCCACTGCCATGAATCCCAAGAAAACCTCCAGCTGTTTGCCAAGTGAAGAGTTAAAGGGTTAAAAAAGAGTTAAAAAGGGGGCAGCTGCTCCCTCTGAAGGCAATCTCGCCCTCCTTCAAAAAAAACAAGGAGCAGCCCAGCTCTGCTCCACACACACGTTAGAAAAATAGATTTTTATTGAAATTCTCCTTTTTTCTCCAGGGAGTTTTCTTCTCTCTTGGAATAGAGACCAAGCAGGGTCTCTGGATTGAACCTGTGCCTGCATTTCTATCAGGATCAAGAGTTAAAAGCCAACTGGTGAATCTCTAACTCTAGAAAAGGCTGCGTACAATATATGGCTTTTGCACCTACATCCAAGGGGTTTTGCGGGTCGGGAGCTTTGGGGAGCTCGTCTGGGACAAAGCCAGGATGGGGAGGGTGGCGTGGGATGAGGGGACAGCCAGGGACCACATGCAGCTGTGCACAAAGCCAGCCCGGAAATCGGCACATTCCCGGCGGGTGGGATCCTTTGGTTTGGCTTTGGGACACCCCAAAGCTCAGCCCCAGGGTTTGCTCCCCACGGGGGTTGGGTGCAGCTGGGTTGCAGTGTGGACCCTGCTTCTGGTCCCCCAAACTGCTCCTGGCTCCCCAAAATTGCTCCTGAGGGGATGTTCTGGCTCTGAAACGTGGCCTGGATGAGCTCGTGGGTCCCAGCAGCTCCAGGGAAAACTTCCCCCCTCTGGAATTGCATCTACAGGGAAGGGGAGCTTCTACCTGTAGCCACACTGGTGGGGTCATGGGCCCCCCCCAAGGGCTGGAGCAGCAACTTTGCCTGGTGCTGTGGCTGGGGAATTCCAGGGAATTCTCAGGGAGCCATAGGATAGCTCAAGGGGCCACAGCCAGCAGGTTTGGGGGCATTGCACAGCATGGCCTTGCCATCCCATAACCTCAGGCAGGATCCACACGGTGCCACGCCCTTGGTCCTTCCTGTCTTGGAAAGGCTGAAGATTCCATCCAAGGACAAGTGGAATCCTTGCAGGGCTGGGATTTTGGGGACGCCCACCCCAAGGAGCTCAGCTCCGGGTGCATCAGCTCCATGTCCCCAGGAGAGCCTGAGGGGACACAAAACATCCCACTGCACTTCCCAGGAGGGCTGGGACAGCCAGAACAGGAG
Organism: Serinus canaria; assembly: GCF_022539315.1. NCBI lineage: Eukaryota > Metazoa > Chordata > Aves > Passeriformes > Fringillidae > Serinus > Serinus canaria. The sequence goes on from NC_066329.1 coordinate 10,187,551, forward strand.
CAGGGACCCCAGGGTGAGGGAGGAGCAGGGAAGGCACCCGTGTCCCCAAAAAAAAAGCTCAGCGGTGGCTGGGGACCTGTGGGGACCTGTGGGGACCTGGGGACCTGTGGCGGCTCATGCAGGGAGTGACCGACAGCTACAGCAGCACACGCAGGGTTAAAAGAGGAGCCACCCACTGGGTGGAATTAGGCAGAATCCGGGAGGACAGAGCCACCCCTGGGCACCATCCCCCCGCTGTGGTCACCATCATCTGGGGTAATAATCCTCGGGGACCCCCGAGAGGTTGCGGAGCTTCAGGGCGGCGTCGACGGTGCGGATGTAGCCGCTGATGGCCTTCCTCATCTCGGCCGTGTAGGGGTCGTACTCCAGCTTCCTCAGCCCCGAGCGCTTGAAGTTGCCGTCCTTCTGTCCTTCCACGCACAGCAGCCTGTCCTCGCAGGCCGGGACACCCAGCAGGGCCACCATCCTCTGCAGCTGGGCGAACAGGTCGCGCTTGAGGTCCTCGAAGTGCACCACCAGCACCTTCTTGCCGTAGCGCAGCCAGTCCAGGGTGTGGGTGGCCCACCACGGGGCGTAGTTGGCCACGAATTCCGGCCACTCTGAGGGGGGAAATGGAGCAGGGGATGTGTGTTGGGATTTCAACCGGTTGGAGAAAATGTCGGAGGTCAGGACGATCCTCTGGCTGCCCCGGAGGACTTGGGAACCCGGCAGGGGGCTTGGAGACCTTGGCACGGAGTGAAAGTGTCAAGGTCTCCAAGTGCCTTGGATTTTAACCCATGGAAAAAACTAAAAACTACCAACTTTGTGTGAAGATGTACAAACATCTTCACACAAGGGTTTGAGTAGTGAATTTATCATGAGATGAAAAATACAGAATTTTGGGGTTTTGGACACGCTCAAAATTCTCCATCCTGAGTCCCATCTGTCACCAAAACCCCAAATCTGAGATTTTTCACACACTTCTAACAACCCCACACCCGGAACCCCAGTGCTATTAATCCATTTTGGAAGCCCTCTCCACTGCCCTTCACTACTCAAACTCCACAAGGGTTTGAGTAGTGAATTTATCACGGGGTGAAAAATACAGAATTTTGGGGTTTTTAGAATGGGGGTTCAGGAGGCAAGATGGAAGAATCTGGGCGTGTTCTGTTTTTCTCCTTCTTCTTCTTCTTAGCCTCCATCTTCTGCTGTGATGGTGGCACTTTTGGATTGGTTTAGAGATAAACTGTCTAACGTAGGTGATAGGTATTGGGAAATTGTTGTAAATAATGTACTTGTAGTTTTTAGTATAAAAAGATAACGCTGTCCTAAGGTGGTCAGTGTGCCTCAGACCGACCTGCCGGACAGGTCAACAAAGGAATGTTGTGGATAACAGAAAATAAACAACCTTGAAAACCACAGCCAAAGAATCCTGACTCCTTCTTCGATCTCAGGGCTGGGAAAAAGAGACTTTCTAACACCTCGGGGTCATCTTGACCACAGAGACTCCGAGAAGGAAACGACCCAGATTCGTGAAGAAGAAGGTGCAAAAAAGACACCTAACCCACGCCCAAAATTCTCCATCCTGGGTCCCATCTATCACCATGCACTGAAACCCCAAATCTGAGATTTTTCACACACTTCTAACTGACTCCACACCCGGAATCCCAGTGCTATTAATCCATTTTGGAAGCCCTCTCCACGGCCTCGGGTCAAACGCAGTGTTCTCGTGTGGGTCTGTGCCTTTCAGCACAGAAAGTTCAAAATTCTCAGCATCCAGGGGTCCAACAGATGTGAGTGGATGTTCCCTGTGTCCTCTCCCATCCCTGCTGGAGCATCTCAATTAACCTTCTGGCTAATTGATCCTGCCATTCGGATCAGGTGGTGGGAGGGATGATGAGACACCGATAATCAGCCGCCTCTCTCCTGGCAGGGCTGCGTTAAAGCTCCAGGCATCTCCCTCTTCCTCGTGTCCTCCCCACAAAACCCAGGCCTGATTAACAGCTGGACTGGGCTTAATTCCCTGAGGAATCGTTAACCACAGGATGTGTTCCATTAAACAGATCCAGGACAATTCACCTTGTGTAATCACAGCACATAAAACTTTGCTTTGGAGCTGCTCCAGGGATGTTGTAAAATTAACGCCACGGAACCAAACAGGGGTTTGGCCTCTGCAGGGCTGGGAATGGGCTGGGGGAATGGGAAAACACCCCCTCAGCACTGGGGGTGAGGCTGGAGAGAGGGCCTGGGGATTTTTTTTCCAATTTTGCCCCAAAATTAGTTCCTGGGAGAAGAAAATGATTTGAAGAGCTGGGATGCAGGGAAGGCCAGAAATGGGACCCTCATGCTCCGTGTTCAGAGGCCTCTCCAGCTGGGAATGGGGTCACCAACCATGAAATGGAAAATCTCCATCTTTCCCAGTAGTGGTTAATTAACTTGAAAATTAACCCATCAGCTAATTACTCCACACATCCTCTGGAAAGAAATTGGTGATGTATTTGAAGTGCATCCAAACAAGGCTGTGCTGGCATGGTCCCCTCTGGATCTCCCTCCCCTCGGAGACACGAAGCCTGGGACAGGCTGAGGAGGGGGCTGGGATTGGGATGGCTCAGGGGGCTCCCTGGACAAGGATTGGGAAGGCTCAGGAGGCTCCCTGTGGTCCTGGGATACCAATCCTTGCTCTATCCACAGATAGATGGGGAAAAAAAATCAACCAAGAGGCTCCTGTGCCACCAGAGTGGGGACAGTGCCAGCCCAGGGACACCAGCTGAGGAAGTGGGGGACACCACACCCCGCTGGTTTTATGGGATGGGGAGAGCAGGGCTGGGCTGTGCCCAGCACTGTGAGCACATGGAGATAACGAAATCCAGGCACATCCCAGCCACAGCAGCCAAAGCTCCCCTTAAATAAACTCAGAATTAAGGGTAGCAGATGTTCAATCAAGCTAAACATTTTAACTCTTTCCAATGAAGTCAATCCCACAACAGCAATTTGGAAATTGCAGTAATTAAGCAGCCTCTGGCGCGCGCCTGTGCGTGGGAAGGGTGGTGGCTGGGGAGCAGCTGGACACGTGGAAATGACACCTGGATCCCACAGGGATGAGCTGGGGACTGTCACCTCGCCCTGTGGCCACACTGGGGACAGGAGATGCCCATCCTTGCCCGGTCCTGCTGTCCTGTCCCACCCTTTCCCATCTTGTCCCACCCAACACGGGAACCCATGACCAAGAGGTGACACCAAGAAACGTCCCCAAAATGGTGGCACAGCCCAAAATTTCCCCCATGGACACCCATGGGTTGGCTTTCCCAACCAATTCCCAGCTCCAGCAGCCGGGCTGGGGCTCTCCCAGAGGATTCCTTGCCCTACCTTTGCCCTTCCAGTGGGCGTGGGCGGCGAAGCCGATGTGCCCCCCGTACTTGCGGTTGAACTCGGCCATCAGGGCCTTGTAGGGGTTGCGGATGAGGAGGATGGCTGAGTCGAAGGACTCGATCTCCTTCTGCCCACTCTCGTGGGTCTTGATGCAAATGGTCCTCCCACTCCTCCAGTGGTCACGCTCGCCCTTGAATCCTGCCCGGAAAAGAGCTGGGATTAATGGGACTAATGGGGAGATGGGAAAAGGGCTCAGCTTGGGGAAAAGGAGGCTCAGGGGGATGTTCTGGATCTGCAAAGCTCCCTGAGAGGAGGGGACAGCCAGGGGAAACCAGACAGGGTTAAAGGAAATGTCCTCAAGCTGTGCTGGCGAGGTTGAGATGGGATATGAGGGAAAATATCTCCACCCAAAAGGTGATCGGTCCCTGGCACAGCTGCCCAGGGCAGTGATGGAGGTCCCATCCCTGGAGGGGTTTAAAAGCCGTGAGGATGTGGCACTTGGGGACGTGGTGGCCTTGGCAGAGCTGGGGGAACAGTTGGATTCAGTCTCAGAGGGCTTTTCCAACCCAAAGGATCCCACGGTTCCATGAAAGGGAACATCACAGGGATATCAGGTTGCAAAATCCAGCTGGATGATGAAAGCAGCAGGGGCGTGAAGGAGGATTTGCATCCCTTCCCCCAGATGGAAATAATTTATTTTCCCATGTTATGAGTCTCATAAAATTGATGAGTGGGTGGCTCACAGGAACAGGGGCCTCTCGGGGTGACATCTCCCTGGCCACACTCAGCTCTTGTGCCTGTTCTGAGGGGTCAAGGGCGGATTTTATGGCTATAACCTCCCTGAGCACAGCTGAAACTCTCCCAGTAATAAATAAAGAGAGGGAAATCCTTGTGCCTGCGGGGCAGTGGATCAGCCCAAGGTGGGAGTGATGCCATGGGGGGTCCAGAGAGGGGACCCTGCCCTGAGCGTGGAGCTGAGCCAGCATCAATCCCAGCCCCTGGAATGCACCTGGAGTGGGGGATAAGCTGGAAGGAGCTGTATTCCATCAATTAGAGAGGTGTAATTGGCTCTCAGCAGTGGATAAATCTGCTGGTTGCCTGGATACCTCCTGGCCCCTCTGACAGGGAATGAGCACAGCCCACGCTCGTGTGGCTCAGCAAAACCCAGCCAAGGCTTTTCCCACTGCTGCTGCCTTCCCTGGGATGCTGCTGCACCCTGGGGGCTGGGACAGTGCTCCCTCACTGAGCATCTCCCTCTCTGCAAGGCTGGATTTGGCAGGAATTGGGAAGGAATGGGGATTTAGGGAATAGCCTGGGTACAGACCCCAGAGATACAGATCCCAACTCCACCACAGCTGAGGAGGAATGGAGAATTTCCTCTCAAAGCCACAGAAAGTGATGGAATAAAATAGGGGAAGCCTTCAAGGTCTCCAGATAAAGCTGTTGTGAGTGGTTCTAAACTGGGGGAGCTGGGAATGGGGTGAGTTATTAAACCAGAATCCCAAAATGTTTTGGATTGGAGAGGATCTTACAGCTCATCTCATTCCAATCCTCCTGGAAAGGGACACCTCCCACTATCCCAGGTTGCTCCAAGCCCTGTCCAGCCTGGCCTTGGACACTCCCAGGGATGGAGCAGCCACAGCTTCTCTGGGCACCCTGTGCCAGGGCCTCCCCACCCTCCCAGGGAGGAATTCCCTCAACCAGGATACTCCAGCCCAAACCACCCCAGCAGCACCCACAACCAGCCCTGCTCCGCCCTTCCAGCAGCCCCTGGGATGTCACCAGCACTGTCCCCAGCTGGGGTGGCACCCCAGGAGTGCCCTCCCCTCACCTTTGTTGTACAGGGAGCCATCGAAGTAGTAGCTGCCGGTGTAGAAGCCGGTGGCCAACTCGATCAGGTGCCTGGCCCAGGTGTTCCCAGCTCCAGGAAAACTGGCCAGGGCCACCAACTGCTTGGCACGGCTGGGCAGGAACCTCCTGTCCATGCAGCGGTTGTCTGCAGGGAGACACACCAGGAATGTGTCATGGAAACCTGCTTGTCCCACTGGGATGTCTGAGGAAACGTTGCCTCTCCCAGGAAAACGCTGGGGAAGGGGTGAGGAGGTGGCTGGGCAGGGAAAGGTGCCCTGCCTAAGGCTTAGAGGGACATTCCAAAGGGTCCTGGACACCTCAAAGAGTCCTAAACACCTGAAAAGTCCTAAGAGGATTTTTCCCCAGAGTTCTCTGTCATTCCCAGCTCTGTGCTTAGGGAAGAGTGACTAACAGGGATTCCTGTGCCAAGAAACGCTCCTGCTTTTTCGATGAATCAATGAACAGCATTTCCAGCACAGCCCCAAACACCAAAGGATCGTGACAAGACTGACCCAAAACCACCTGAATTTGGGTCCTCACTTGCTCCCTTCAGCCCTTTCCTCTTTCAGGAACAGTTTTCCTTTCTCCCAGTGCTTCCCTGATCTCTCCCTGGCTCACTGATCTCTCAGGAATGTTCTGCCTGATCACAGCCTTTTTTCCACCCCACATTTTTCCCTGCAGCTTGTCTGGGTAGCAGACTCCCATGGGATCACAGAGAGGTGGGAAAGCCCTGGGAAGGAGGAATCCTGCCAGAGGCAGAGTCTGCTGCTCCCTGCAGCTGAGCCAGGCAGCAACCACAGCTCCCCAGGGGAGCGCCGATTTCCCAGGGGAATTAAAACCCGCTCATTTCTAACGGGATCCTCACACTTGGGTTGCTGGCAATGATCAGGATGAGCACTGCAATTAGGAAGAATAGTAGGCAAGTGAGGAATTCTGTGATGTAAGGGTCTGAGGCTCTGAAAATTGTAGGATAGACCACGATACGAACGGTGCGACGGGGAAGAAGGTGAGAGAGTAGAAGTCTGGTTTTAAGCCGATGAAAATTCATTATAAACTTCAAAATTCCCATTCTCAGGAGGAGAATGAAAATTCATTTTTTTGGGTGGGGGGGGAAAGGCCGGGAGAAGCTCACCCTGCACTTGTGTCTGGTAGACCAGCAGGAAGTCGGCGGAGCCGCAGCTCTCGAACTCCTCGGCAGCGCATTTGTGGGCGCAGAGCTGCTCGTCCTCGCGCTCGTGCAGCGGGAACAGCGTGCTGGGGAAGCCGCAGCGGCATGTGGTGCCCGCCAGCGCTGCCAGCGGGAATTCCTGCCGGGATGGGCAGAGGGAACGGCACTGGCATCGCCCCCCCCGGCCGTGGCAGAGCCTTCGCGCCCGGCACTCGCCGTGGCTGGGCAGCGCGGGGTGGTTTTTAACAACATTCCAGACCATTCCAGCATCATTCCAGACCATTCCAGCATCATTCCAGCATCATTCCAATCCCAATATCCTTCCAGACCATTCCAGCATCCTTCCAGACAATTCCAGCATCCTTCCAGCATCATTCCAATCCAAATATCCTTCCAGACCATTTCCAGCATCCTTCCAATCCCAACATCCTTCCAGACCATTCCAGCATCATTCCAGACCATTTCCAGCATCCTTCCAATCCCAACATCCTTCCAGACAATTCCAGCATCATTCTAATTCCAGCATCATTCCAGACCATTCCAGCATCCTTCCAGCATCATTCTGCATTCCAACTATCCTCCCACCATTCAGCCTTAATCCACACCTTCCAACCCAGCATCATCCAGACTTCCAGCATCCTTCCAATCCCAACATCCTTCCAGACCATTTCCAGCATCCTTCCAATCCCAGCATCATTCCAGACCATTCCAGCATCTTCCAATCCCAACATCCTTCCAGACCATTCCAGCACCATCCCAGAACATTCCAGTATAATTCTAGAACATTTCCAGCATCCTTCCAATCCCAACATAATTCTAGAGCATTTCCAGCATCATTCCAAAATATTCCAGCACCCTTCCAATCCCAACATAATTCTAGAGCATTTCCAGCATCATTCCAAAACATTCCAGCATCCTTCCAATCCCAGCATCATTCCAGACCATTTCCAGCACCCACCCTCCACCAGTTCCCACTGCCAACCTTTCCCCTCCCTACTCGGAGGCACCATGTCCCAGCACGAGACCCCTGGACAGAGCAGGACCCCATAAGGCTCCTTTAAATGTCCCTTCCAACCTAAACTCTAATTCTGGGATGCTCCTTCCCAAACTTTCCCAGGGCTGCTGCTGGCTCCACTCCCTCCCGCGGCAGGGACACAAATCCATTTTTTGGATACACAAAAATGATGTTCCTAAATTGGGTTCAGATCTCCCAGTGTGACTCTGATGATGATGATGGAAACAAAGATGAAGGAGTTTATCCCAGTACCTTCTCCGTGCAGAAATCCACACATTTATCCACGGACATGTTGAGCATGAGCTGGCTGGTGGGCAGGGCTATGGAGACGTTTTCAGGCCGGCGGAAGCACCCCCGGAATATCGCGCTTCCATCTGGGACAGAGAGAGAGAGAGAGGCCCCGGTGACACTCCAGAAATGACACTGCTGCCACTCTGTGTGACACGGCATTCCCAACTGCTCCAGTGGCTCCTGGCCCCTCCAGCAGTGCAGCCGCAATCGGAGCAAAACCCCGGCAGCAAAGTCAGGGAGATTTTATTTTCCTGGCTGTTTTTATCAGCTCCGTGGTCCCAGGCATGGAACCAGGGAGGAGAGCAGGACCAGGTTTGGTCAGGCCTGGAATCCCATCCCTGGTCCTTGATACCCTCAGCCCTTGTGCATTCCTGGTTGTTGCCATCCCCTTTCCTGTTCCTTGGATATGAGGGAAGGTGAGCAGGGAATGTGGGTAATTATAGAGCTGCCTAATTGAGAGACGAACGAGGGAGCACCCTCAGCTCTCCCTGGAATTCCCACACATCCTCCATCCTGACACTGATGGTCCTATTTGGCCATGGGGAAAGAAAACTCCACCCAAAGTCACCCAAAATTCCCTGAATTCCAGCAGGAGTCCTTGGGGCTCCTCACTCCACCCAACCCCAGCCAGCAGCATTGACCACAAGGAGATTCCTGATGTTTGCAGGAGCAAAACCACCCCTGCTCTCCACGGAGCCACGACCTGGCTCGGGAATGCCAGGATCACCCCTCCAGCACCAAGACAAGTCCCCCCATTCCAGGGCTGAGCTGGGGTCAGCCTCCCACTTACACCTGCGGGCGGATTCCTGGGCCAGCTCCAGGCGGTAGATGGAGAGCCGGTTGATCCCGCCGCAGGTGTTGCTCCGCTCTCCCTTGCATTCCATGTTGCACTCGGACTCGCTGGCGTTGGACGCCTGGATCTTGTGCCCGCAGTAGCACTCGGCCCCGAATTCCAGCCCCGCGTACAGGTACCCCCTGCCCAGGGGAAACGGGATCTCAGCACATCCCCCCCGGCTCCAGGGGGTTTGGAAGGGAGCATTCCTGCTTATCTGGGATCAGCTGTGCATCCCAGGGATTCGGTTTTGGGTTAATGATCCTTTTAGGGCACTTCAACTGAAAATATCAGATCCTATCCTATCCTTTCCTTTCCATTATTCCATCCCATTCTGCAATTCTTTCCTATCTTATCCTTATTATTTTCTAGTCTGTTCTATCCTATTATTCCACTCCACTCCATTCCATTCAATGCCATCCTACCTCCTATCCTACTCTATTTTCCTATCATATCCTAATCCATTATGTAATGTAATTTAATTCCATTTCTATCCCATCCTATCCATTATTCCATTCATTCTGCTATTCTTTCCTATCCTATCCTTATTCTTTCCTAGTCTGTTCTCTCCTATTACTCCACTCCATTCCATCCTATCCCATCCTACCTTCTATCCTACCCTATTTTCCTATCATATGATGGATCCTATTATATGATGGATCCTAGTCCATCATATAATATCATATAATTTAAATCCATCTCATTCTATCCTGTCCCATCCTATCCCATCCCAAAAGATTGATGGAACCAGTGTACAGGGATTCATGGAAATGGTGGGAAAGGACTGATGGAGCTGGTGTGCAGGGATTGATGGAAAGGGTTGTTGGAGCTGGTGTGCAGGGATTGAGAGGGACATTGTGCAGGGATTGATGGAAAGGGTTGATGGAGCTGGTGTGCAGGAATTGGGAGGGACAGTGTGCAGGAGCTGATGGATTGTGCAGGGATTGATGGAAAAGGTTGATGGAGCTGGTGTGCAGGGATTGATAGAAAAGGTTGATGGAGCTGGTGTGCAGGGATTGATGGAGCTGGTGGGCAGGGATTGATGGAGCTGGTGGGCAGGGGCTGATGGAGTGTACAGGGATTGATGGAAAGGACTGATGGAGCTGGTGTGCAGGGGCTGAGGGAGTGTACAGGGATTGATGGAAAGGACTGATGGAGCTGGTGTGCAGGAGCTGATGGAGTGTACAGGGATTGATGGAAAGGACTGATGGAGCTGGTGTGCAGGAGCTGATGGAGTGTGCAGGGATTGATGGGAAGGACTGATGGAGCTGGTGTGCAGGGATTGAGGGAGTGATCAGGGATTGATGGAAGCTCTGTCCCCGTCCCCACCGCTCGGCACAGTTGTCCTGGCAGCGGAACACCGTCATCTTCTTGTAGTCGAAGAAGGACATCCCGCGCAGGGTCCTCTGCCGGGTGTTGTCCTCGTAGCAGCCGATGTACCGGGCTGGGGACAGAGGGGACAGGGTCACAACCCTCTGATCCCACCCCTCCTGACTTTTCCCTAAATAGGGATGTGCAGCAGCATTCCCTGTTTGTTTGCTATGGAAACTCTGGGTCCCAACCAGGCAGGGACACCTTCCATTATCCCAAGGTGCTCCAAGCCCTGTCCAGCCTGGCCTCGGACACTTCCAGCCACAGCTTCTCTGGGCACCCTGTGCCAGAGCCTGCCCATCCTCACAGGAAGGAATTGCTTTCACTGTGCCACTCCAATTCCAAACCACACTCTGGGATAACCCTTCTCACCTCCTCCCTGCTTTCCACGCCTCTGTGGGGTCCCTGAGCCAGCTCACCCCATCCCATGGTGTTCCTCAAGCACAGATCCCCCATTCCCAGTTATCCCAGCACAGCACAGACCCCACCGGTGCTGGAGCCACCTTCCCAAGCCAGCCTGGAGGCCAAAGAGGAGGGAGATGGAGAGAAATGTGCCAGATAACTCCAACCAGCAAAGCCATAACTCCCAGTTGCTCCACACAGCATTCCCACAGGGATGAGCAGGGTCTGGCAGGTCAGAGGATTCCAATGGGTGTGGGATGGCTCCAGACACTTGCACGGAGCCGGTGACTAATGTGCATTTCCTTCAACCCAGTGCTCCTGACATATGCGTGCTGCCACTTATTGGGAAGCCAGCTGGAATAATTAGGGACAGACAAGGACACCAGAGAAAGGGGAGGGTGGGACTGGCACTTTGTAGGGAGAGCTGGACCTCTCCAGGAGGAATTTTGGAGCCTGTTGGAAACACGGCTGTGAAGAGACACCCACATCCACCCAGTGATTGTCATTAAATTCCCCAAGCATCCAATTTTTCCCAGAGCTGGGAATACAGAGATGGCTCCAGCTCCCTGCCTGGGGTGGCTGGTCCCTCCATCCTCATGGAATTGCTTGGTTGTGTATCACAGGTGGGAATGGCTGGGCTTCTCCAGGAAGGCACCAGAGGTGGATGTGGCTGAGGGTTGGGGTCTGTTCCTGCTTCCCTTGGCTTCACTGCCTAAAAATCCTCCCTGGCTGGAGGCAGGAGATGCCCCTTCCCACGGGGATTTGCATTCCCATGGGGATGAGGCCGTTCCCTGGCAGACAGGGCTGTTCTCCACCCACACCTTCACCTGACACTGCCACCAGAGGGAGGAGGAGGAAGAGGAGGAAGAGGGAGCTGCACATCACTCTCTGAACCAGCGCTGATTTTTGGAGCAGTATTCCCTCTGGAATGATTTCACGTGGCACAGCCTCCGCAGCCACCTCGTTAAGCTGTCCCCACTTAATTACCAACACCATTAAATCCACCTGTTCCTGCCAGATATCCCGGTGCTCCAGAGGAGCAGGGAAGCGAGGGGGAGCTCTGCCAGCCACACCAGGAACACCTGGCATGTGGGATTTCTCAAGCTGCTGAATTTCTCTCCACACCATCCCACTCAGGAGCTGCCAAGATGCTCCAAGGGGAAAATTATATTCCCAGAGCAGCTGGGAGCAGATAAACCCAGGAATCCCAAGCCCAGCATCCCATCCCTGCTGGCAGTGCTGGATGAGGTTAATCTTGGAGCGCTTGGACATATGGCCCAGGGCACGGGCACTGCTTGGGGTCTTTATAGGAACAGGCAGCCTGGGCTCAGGGACCATCTGCTGAGGCTGCACTCAAGTCAGTTTGCATTAATGGGGAGATGTGGCCACCAAAACACCCCAGAGACCCCTCGGAGTAGGGTCACAAAGGGCTCCTTTTAGCAGGACAAAATCCCGTGAGCACCACTTTTCCTCTGGCTTCCATGCCTGGACCATGCATCATTCCTGGAATGAGCACAACCATGTCCTACTGGAGGAGGAGGAGCCCTCCATGCCCTGGGAGCAGCCCCAGTTTGCTGTGAGGTTGGGGGTTCCTACTGGAGCCCAGCCACCCAAATCCCACAGAATGTGCAGCTCTGGCTGCCTCCAGGATAAATAAATGCCATTTAAAAAAAATCAATGGGAATTATTCCATTTTCTCATCCTTGATCATTAATAAAGGACCCACTTGACAAGACCCCAGCCAGGCAGGGATCTCCTGGCTCCAGAGGCCACAGCCCAGCCCTGTCTGCACTCCCATGGGAATCACAGCCAGCCCCTGCCTCAACACAAGGCCCACACAAGCCTGGATTTTGTGCTGATTCAGGCCAACAGAATGAAAACTGAATTTGGCCCCTGCCAGAGCCAAAGGGTGGGAGGAAGATGGGGCACAGCATCCCCCCAGCTGCCACCCCCAAAATCGGCTGGAACAGCAAGGGGGGGGGCTCAGAGCTCAGTGATGCACCAGGGGGAAAGAGTGAAGATGGAAAAATAAAAGCACATTATTGGCACTTGGGGAGGGAGGAGAGGAAGGAGGGAGAAGATCTTTCTGGAAATGTTCTCCAGAGTGGGCTGCTGCTCCCCAGAGCATCCCCGTGGGATGTGGGAAGAAAACCTGGGTGCAGCACGTGTGTGGTTTATAAATCAACAAACAAATAAATACACGTTTCCTTGGGCGGATTGTGGTCCTGGCAGGGACACAGAACCCAAAACTAGCTCAGACACCACTTCCCCACCTCGTGATGTCCCCCTGGAGAGGCAAAAAGCAGGGACCGCCCCCACCTCCCCGTTCTCACCTCTGTCCTCCTCCTTCTCGCGGCCGCTCCTGCTCCGGAGCGCCCGGCTCCGGGGGCCGCCGTTATCCCGGGATTTTCCCCTGTCCGACGGCTCCTTGGAAGTGCTTTTGAACCAGGCCCCGTGTCGTCGGCCCCCAGCCGGCATCGTCGCTGCCGCCTTGAAGCCGCGGCTGAGCTGCATCACCCCCAGGTAGGGCAGCCCCGGCCCCTCGGCGGCCGCGGAGCTGCGCGGGCTCCCCGGCACCGTGGGCTCCCCGGAGAAGCCGGAGTGCAGGAAAACCAAGCTACCGGCGGCCAGGTAGAGAGCCAGCAGAGTGAAGAAACGCACGGGTTTGCGCCGAAAATACCGCTGGAGTTTTAGCAAAAGCTTGGCCATAGCGTCTTCATCCCTTCCCCGGCAGCCGGCGCCGCGGGGAAGCTGCTCTGCGGCTCCAGCGATGCTCCGAGGAGGGGATTATCCCGCCTGGCTTGGAGGTGAATCCCTGCGAGCAAATGGGGTGAGAGCTGCAAGACGAGGCCGTGCAAAGCTGTTGTCCGACCCTAAAAAGTCTTGGAATGCTGGGGAAGGTGGATTTTGAGTCCCCGCGTCGTGGCCGGGGTGTTCCAGCGCTGTCACCTCCAGCCCCGGTTTATTCTCCTGCTGGCAAAGTCCCCCGGCTGTGCCCCGGGGACTGCTCTGATGGAGGGATCATGTTAAGGAAATCGAAGTTTGAAGGTGATTTGAAAGCCGATCAGCTGCCGCAGCTCCTCGCTCCCGGCGGCACCGGCTCCGTCAGGCATCGCTGGATTGGGAACGGCACCGCTGCCCTTTCAGACAAAGAATGGAAGGTGCCTGGACGCGCCTGGAGCCTGGAATGCTGCCTGGGACCCTTTGTGTAAGGAAACCCCTTTCAGCTCACTCCCAGGGCAAGAAATCTCCACCTGCAAGTCAAAGAGAGAGGCACACTCAGGAAAGCGTCCCAGGACATGGGAGGATGGTGGCCCTGTCCCTCCAGGGGGGGAGGAAGGCCACCTGTGGTCTTCATCAGCTTCCAGCCCCAGGGAGGGGCAGATCCACCTCTCCCAGGTGGGTAACTGGGTGCAGTGGGAGCGATGCTGGTGGGATGAGCCCAAATCCCAGAGCCCACACATCTCTGCCTCGTCGTGCAGGAGGTGCTCCAGGATGGCTCTGGGATGTGGAAAATTCCCAGTTTCACCCCCAGGAGGATGAGCTGTGCACACACACTTTGCATGGACACACTGCACCCCGAGATCCAAACAACTCTGCAGCAGCAGGTCCCAAGTGAAATCCATGCATGGGCAGTGGGGTGCTGCCAGTGGATACTCCAGCATCCTACAGGGTCAGGAGCACGACATCCCTGGTGTCCCTCCAGTTCCTCATGGTCCCAGGGACTGGAGATGGCCATGACAACCTCTTCCTCCAGCCAAGAGCATCCCCATTCCCACCCTGCCACCAGGGTGGTGCTGTCCCAGGAACACCAGGACCATCCCTGGTGGCTCTTGGCATGGGAAGAGCAGAGATGGGACAGTCCCCTCCAGCCCCACCAGGCTGGACTTCCCAAGAAATCCAGCTGGATTTCTCTCCTTCCAACCCCCCCAGCTATAGAAGATTTGCTCCAGCCCTTCCTGGGAAAATGCCACGTGGGAAATGCCCCTGCTGACACATCCGAGTGCCCGGGGTGTGCTGCCTGTCATGGTCTCCTCTTATTTTAGGAAAGGAGATGGAAATAAATGGAAAGACAAAGTGCCATTAGTTTAATGGCCTCTATGTTCCTGCCATCTGTCTTCAGTTGATTAAATAAAAAATATTGGTGGAACATATGGCATGAATTATACATCAATATTTTAATTTGGTTTCCCAGAGTGGTTATTCAGATCCCTCCGGCTCTGCCGCGGGAATTTTGTGGAGCTCAGGCCTGGAGAGGCTGGGGCAGAGCAGTGGAGGGGCACAACCCCACACCAGCCCTCCTCAACACAGCCAGAGTAAAGGCTGAGTAACCTCGGAGTAGCAGCGGTTTGGGTTTTGCATGTGCAGGACTGGCACCTCGGCATGGCCCTGCTGGGAGAGCAGCCCCCAGCCCGGTGATCCCGGGGGTGTTTGGCTGCTCTCCTGCACTCCCCAACCAGGATTTTCTGTTTTTTCCTTACCCAGAACAAATCCACCTTCCCGGGTTGGGATGGGAGCTGGATACGAGGTGGTTTGGGGAGCAAAGGGAGCGACCCCAGGGCTGTCCCTGCTCCCCAGTGTCCCCAGTGCCACCCCCTCCTCCTCCCCTCCCCGGCTGGGCTCTGCCAGGCTCTGGCACAGCATATAAAGAAGGGGCTTAAATTACTCTCATTAAGCCATCTGGAGCTCATCCTTCTCCATCATGAACTGCGGAGTCACAGGTCAATTACTGCGCATTTGCATATATTCCATTAATGCTTCTGCTAATTGTCTGGAGCAGATAATGGGCTCGGCTCCGGGCTCCCGGGGGCGGCGGGGAGGGCCGGCACCAGTGCTCCCAGTACGGCCACCAGTGCTCCCAGTATCAGCTGGGGGTATTGGGAGCTGAGGGATGCAGGAACCATCCCAGAGCGCTGTTCCCTGCATCCCACCAGCGCTCCCTGGGTTTTAAGGATGGATCCACCCCGTGCAGCAGCGCTGGGGTGAAGGAGCGGCCACCCCTGGTCCCCACCGCCACCGTCACCCGCCACGGTGTCCCCAGGGGTCCCATCCTGTCCCCGACCCCGCTGTCTGAACCCCGCTGCGCTCGGTGCCAGCCCAGCCCGCGGCGTGGCCGGGGGACAGCGGTGACACACTTTGTCATCCCAGCTAATGAAGCAAACGGGGACAGTCCCCAGCCAGCGCAATGCAGCGGCCTCAGCCTGGCCTTCCGGCGGCTGCTCGGATGGAAAACTGCTGGGGCAGCAGGGAACGGAGGGAATTATCCGCAGGGAATTATCTGACAGCCCTCGCTCGGGTACGACCCGCTGTGATCCGGCCCTGGAGCTGCAGAGTTGGAAAAATCCCCCCGGCTGGCAGTGCCAGGGTTGGGGAATCCCTCCCTGCCCCCCCAGAGCCAAACTCAGCGGTTTCCCAGGATGCGGGTCCAGCCGGGAGTGGGGAATGGTTCCCTGGCTACATCCATCACCACACTCCCACCAGGAGCCAAAATCCTCATCTTAGCCCGGGATACCCTGCTGAGCATCACTCGACAGCCAACCCACCTCCCTGTGTCAGCTGTCCCCAGGGCAAGGAAATCCTCGCTAATTTGCCATCTTTACCCAGGTTTATCCATCCCTCTGCGCCTGGAGAGGTGGGAACAGGTCCGGGAGCGGCGGGAGCGGGATGAATGAAGAGCCCATCAATTATGGATTGGGGGCTTGTCTTCAAATTGCTCTGCAATTATTGAGCCCCAAGGTTCGCTCGCCTTCAGGCACCACCTCCCATCTGAGCAGGGCCAAACACCCTCACGTGGCTCCCCCAGCCCGGGAGAACAATGGGCCCATTAAAACCAGCAAATGAACCACCACCAGAATTCCATTAGGAGGGGAAGGCCGCGGGAATATCCAGTTTCACCCCCTCATTAACATCTCTTATCACAGGGACGGGGAGAGAATGGGGCTGGCAAACAGAGGGGTGGTGACATCAGTGGGGTGACCCCACGGGAGGGCTGTGACGCAGGGACTGACCTCGGTCCCACGCCGCAGGACATGGGGACAGCAGGTTCTGGGCACCCTGGGAGTGCTGGAATGCCTCTGCCCAACCTGGAAATGCAGTGAAGGATCCAGGGGATTTGGGAAAAGAACGCAATCCACGGGGTGCAGGATTTATGGGACACAGGAGCCAGGGCATGGAGGTTCCCTGGACCAGCTGTCACCAAAAGCCACCCACTTGGGTGCAGGCACCACCAGAAATCCCCATGTCCCTCCATCCCAGAGCAGTTCCTGAAGCTCCACGTCTTCCCCAGCACCAAACAGGGACACCAGCACAACCCCCAGTGACACCAGCCCAACCCCAGTGACACCAGCACAAACCCCCAGTGACACCGGGCACCCTGGGCGCTGCCATCCCTCAAACCCTTCAGCCTCCATCCCCAGGAGTGCCCTGCAGTGCAAGCCTGGAATTGCTGCCATGGCAGAGTTTGGACAGCCCAAGATTCCAGGTGGAGTTGCCCATCCTCTTTTCCAGCCCTGTGGAAATGGATTTTCACCCTTTTGCACTCCTTAAGGAAGCAGCAAGTGAGATGCATGGGGCTGAATTTAAACCCCATTATGGCTGGGAATGAAGCTGAGATAAACCAGGATTATTCCATCCCAGCAGGGCAGACCTGGAGCATCCAGAACCTTCCAGTGTCTCTCCCAGGGGCCAGCCCAGCACAGGGAGCTGTCAGTCGCCCTCAAATCAAAACCAAGTTTATTTATTCAGCTTCTCTCTACCTTCATTTTGCTGAGAAATGGATTTGTGCCTCCTCTCCGCTGGGGAAGCCTTAAAAGCAGCTGACTCAGCAGGTTCCAGACTCATCCCAGGAAGCTGCACCGGGATCAGATCCTCATCCTCGAGGGTGAGATACTTCCCAGGCCTGCGCTTCCCTGTGGAGCCACTAAATCCCTTCCACAGGCCAAACCAGCCAGGGATGCAAAGGGAAAACCTCTCCTTAGGGAATTATTGGCTCAATTTGAAGATCCAGGGCAGGATTTGCCCATCTGCTGGTGGAGTTTTATGGAGGATTTCCAAGCGTTTTGTGGGGTTTGCAAATCCTCCTCCTTGCTGGGAGTCCATGGAGGAGTTTGGACTGGAATTAAGGAGCTGCTTTTGCTTATGGATAAAAACTGATTTTGAAATATTTTGGGGATTTATTGGTGGCCTCAGCACTTTCCCAGGGCATGAGGCATCGAGATCCAGAGGGATCCAGATCCAGGAGGATCCGGGATCCATTCGGGGCTGCCCCAGACTAATTGATCAAGGTCTCTAAAAGGCTCCTCTGAAATGAGGTCGTGTTAATTGCACAACCTCCTCTCAGTGCTCCCTGTGCTCTCCAGAGGACAGAGCCCACAGGGCACCAGCCCCGTTTCTGCCAGGGCTGAGCTATAAATAAACCCAGGAACATCAGGATGGATCCTGCCCTGGCTTATCCCAATCACTGGACAGAGCTACACGAGCCCAGGGCCTGCAGCCTGGCCCAGAAAGGCAATTTTGTTTAATCAAGTTATTTAAGGAAGTTTAACCCCATTCTTAATTATGACATTGAGCTGCCTGGCGTGGCAAATTCCCATTGATGTCCCAGAGCTCGACCTAAGGGATGCTGATTCCTGCCCAAGGGATGCTGATTCCTGCCCAAGGGATGCTGATACCCACCCAGGGTGGGACCACCAGGATGGTGGTGGGAATTTGCTGAGAGACTTCCCCAAACCAATCCCAGCTGGGATGAGCAGGCTGCTCCAGCCCCCAGAAGCAAAGATCTGCGTGTGGCCTCCAGGCCAGTTAATTCCCAGGTAATCCCATCTCCAAGGCTCTGCTCCTTTCCCTGGGTATTCTCCTCCACAATGGCCCAAGTGGAGCTGAAAATGGGGAGTTTTTACTTCACTGTTCTGCTCCTCCACCCACAATTCCATCAAAGCCCGTTCCAAGTATTTGGAGGCTGAATTCCCCTCACAAGTGTGAAAAGCAGCTCATAAAGAAAAAATGGTTTAAGTCATGAATCATTTAAAAAGCACCCGGTGCTGCCGAAGGCAGGGAAGGAAATAGGGGAGGAAATTGCCGTGGATTGCAGGGATTGGGGCAAGGAGAGGGTCCAGGGAATTGTGGGATGATGGAAATGAGGTGGCACAGTGGGGATCCAGCTGTGGCACTCGGTGTTCCCCTCCCAACATCGTTAGGGTTTTCATTAATTAATTAATCTGCAGCAACCCCAGGGGTCTGGGTGATCCAGTTCTCTCCAGCAGCGTTATCCCATCTGCCTAGGGTATTTTGGGTGCGGCTGTGGAAGGAGCAGGAAGCTCCCTCCTTTGGGATCAGGGTCATTAAATTTGGGGTGGGATCTCCCACCACATCCCTGCCAGTTTCCAGCATCCCTCCCTGAGCATTCCTGCTGCCGGCATCAGCCCCATCCCTGCGTCCAAGGCTGAGAAACCTCATTTTCCCCGTTAATTCCCTATTTTTTGGGTGACACAGGGTGGTATTTGGGAGAGGCCACCCCGGATTGTGGGGTCTCAGTGACACCGAGGGATGCTCCCAGACTCCCTCTCCCGTTCCTTCCCACCCTGCCGACACTCAAGCCCTTGGAAAAGGTGATGTAATTCCTTCGGAGGACGCTGAGTGTCTGTGACAGGGTTTAACCTGAGCAGTTTTAATGTCTCACGTTCGGGGGGTTTCATGCCCAGCCTGCAAAATCCAGTCAGGGATTTCAATCAGACTTGGGGAGCCGGGATGTGCATCCCAGGGAATGCGCTCCCACACGGAGCCGGGAGGAGAGGAGGAGGAGGAGGAGGAGGGGGGCGGGAGGAAGGCCGGGGCTGTTCCCTAGGGAAGCACAGCTGGATCGCAGCCAGCTGCTGGCTCAGCAAAGCTCCCCCCAGACGGAGCTGCCTGAATCCCGGAGGAGAAGGAGGTTTAGGACACACGGGATGGACTTTTCCAGAGGCAGTGCCGGGGCTGGCAGCCACCCCCGGGGGATGCACGGCCCTCCCTGCGCTCCTCATCCTCCCCAAATCCTCTGCCCATTCCATCCACGGACACCTGCTCGTCCCTGTGGCTGTGGAGAAGCATTCCCGAGCTGACAGCTCCTTATTCCAGGGAAAGCCAGGACGCCGCTGTTTTGCTCCTTGTGTTTAACAAGGAGGAACAAACCCCGCAGCAGCCGCAGGGTTTGATCCCGAGGTTTGGAGCACCAGAGCCCAGCCCTGGCTCCAGGATTCACGGGAGGGGATGAGGAACACCAAAAGGAGACTGTCCCAAGGGAAATCTGGTTGCACCCACCTGGACCTGCCTAAATCCCATCCCCGTGGGATCCATGGGGACCATCAGGGGGGATTTGGGAAGTGTGACCCCTCATGGGTGTGACTGAAAGCTCTTCCCATGGGAGCACCCAGCACATCCAGCCCAGGATGGAGCCCCCAAGGGCTCCCCAGGTAGGGAAGAGCAGAATCCAATCTCCCCATAAATCCCACGCTCAGGTCTGCTCCATGGAGATTTGCCTCAACCCTCGTTAATCTGGGATTACAGCAGCACTGGGGCAATTAACTAACGAGCTTTTCCAGCAGCAGACAATGCCTTGCACAGCCCACAGACATTAATGGAGTGAGAAGGAGGATTTCGTGCAACACTTCCCTCAAAACCTCCTTCCCCAGGAGAGCTGGTTCCTTTCTTTCCCCCCATCCAGGCAGGGATCTGCCATTCCCATGGATGCTGCAGGCTCATCCCTCAGCACGGGCACATCCTCCTGTCCCACGCTCCTTCCCCAGCCCCAGGAGGAGCTCCTGGCTCCAGAGAGAGCCAGCACTTTGGGAAGGACAAATTCCCCTCCCAGAGCTGCCTGCTCTGCCCAGTGAGTCCCTGCAGGTCCAAGGGGGCTGGGAGAAGAAGATTTTCCCAGGATCTGGACTGAGCTGGGGATGGTGCTGAACACTCCTGGATCCTGCCTCAGCCATGGGAATTGTGACTCTGGATGGGAGCCTGGAGCTGCTGAGGCTTGGCCCGGTTTTCCATGGGGAAAAGGTCCCCCAGGAAGAATGAAGCTTTTATCTGGGAGGGAAAATCCATACCCAAGTCCCCCTGGGGAGCCAGGGCTCCATGGAGGGGTTCCCATCTGCCAGGATCCAAAACATCAAGGACTCTAAAAGCAGGGACATTCACATGGGTGAGCCCCACTGGACCCAGGCACCTGCAGCCCTGATGCTGCAGCTGGACTTGGGTCCTTGAGCACCAGGATTTGGGAAAGGCATCCCAAAAACCAGAGCAAAACCCCCTGGGGAATTCTCCCTGGGCCTAATAACTGCTAAGAATACGTGGAATATTATAATATAATGTACATAAAAACCATGGTAGGGGCTAATAATATAGATAATAGAATAATGAATATAAAACCATAGTGTGTGCTAATAGTATATAAAATAGATGTAATATAATCTATATAAAAGCACAATAATTGCTAACAATATCTATAATATAATAATAAATATTAAAAACCTAACAAATGCTAGCAAGCCTGTCTTGGAGGAACCCCTGGAGCTCAACAGCTTTGGATATTCCAAGGGAGAGCTCTTTGCCAAGCCCAGGGAAGGGACAGCCCCTTATGAAGGATAACTCCCAGATAAATTCCCAGAGGAAGGAAGGATAACAGCACTCACCAGATGAGAAGGTGCAGTGGGCCAGGGCCAGGCTGGGTGGGGGCAACCCGGGGCTGTAATTCCCAGGGCCAGGCTGGGATTCCCAGCTCTGGATTGCCAGGAAAGTTTCTTTAATCCTGCCTTGACGGAGGCCGGGGTTTATAGGGCTCAGCTCAAGGTTACCTTCACGCCGTTCTGCAACTGCCTCGGCTCTCCCTGCTCATCTTTATGTTAAATTATTCCCCGAAGTTGCCAGCATGGATGTGGGAAGAGGAAAATAAACAGGGGAGAGGCTTCTGGCAGGATTACGTTCCCTTATGTTCCTTGTTTCCCCGGCGGAGATGTTCCTGCACAAAGTCTGGGAAGGAGGATGAGGATGGGGAGAGCTCTCTCCTGCCTCAGCCAAGCAAAACCCTTCCCAAACCAGCAGAAAACAGCGAAAAAATCCCTGCCGGGATGAGGCGGGAATCATCAACTCCCGCAAAGCCGCGGGGGGGACCCGGTGCCCCCCAGGTTCCCGCACCCGCAGCCGTCGCTTCCCAGCCGCAATTCCCGGCGGGCCGGGGTCCTGCCGCCCCCCGCTCGGGGAGCTCCGTGGTCCTTTTTAAAATTGTATTTTGCGCAGGGGGGCTGGGGAGGGGGGGGGTGGTGTTGTTTGTTTTCTTCTCTTATTTTTTTGGTTGTTGATTTGGTCTTTCTTTATTTTTTTTCCCCTTTAGCCCCGGTTTCAGCGCTCTCCCCGCACCGGCAGCTCCTCTTCCCCCTCCCCCGAGCCCTTCTTCCTCCCCCGCCGCCTCCTCCTCACCGTTCCCGGGCCCTGCTCCCGCTCCAGCCGCTCCATCCCTGGCTCCATCCATCCCTCGGTGCCTCCATCCGGGAGCGGCGGGGCCGGGGGGGCTCCGGGCGCTGCCCGCGGCCCGGCCCCGCTGCCGGGGCGGCTCTGACGGTGCCGGTACCGCCCGGGAGAGGTTCCGGTGATGCCGGTGCTGGCCGAGGAGAGCCCAGCCCGGCCCGGCTGCCGCTCGGCTCTGCCCGCAGCCGCTGCCGGGCGCCGCTTCTTAACGTCTCCATCCAGCGGCTCCGCTCCCTCCGCCGGCTGCCGGCCTTAACCCCTTCCCTCCCGCCGCCCCGATGGGATATTATTATTTTTTTAAATTTATTTCTTGTTTTCCCTGTTTTTTAGGCATGCGGCAGTGCCGGGAAGCGGCTCTCGGGTGGCCCCGGCCGCGCTGCTGCGCCCGAAGCGAGGGATGCTGAGGATCTGGATCCCCCCGGGAATCTGGTTCCATCCTCCGGGCACTCGGGACCGGCCCGAGGATTATTGAATGGAGCCAGCGAGGATTAAACCTACATTTAAAAAGTAAATAAATAAATAAAAATATAGACAAACGCGTACATTCCATATATGGTTACATATAGAAATGTAAACACATATAAATTATCCAAATAAGTATATATTTATTATTAATATATAAATACAAAATAATATATATAAATAATATAAAATATGTCTATTCTAAATAAATATATCATAGCTAAATATATCAAAATAAATAGATATATAAATATATCATTGGATCTATCTGTGGGTATATTTATTTGCATATGTGGATTTTGTTGTTGTTGTTGTTGTCAGATCAGTTAAAAATTAATTCCAAAACTTCCCGATCCTGGGAATAAGAAAAAATTACGACTCAAAAAGGATCAACTGTAGCGGGAATTTCCCCCCACCCCTTTCATTGCCAACTTTAATCCTTGGGGGGAATTTTTGGGGGTGCTGGCGGCAGCTGGGAGCTGCATCCCCTTCCCGGCGCTGGCTCTGCTGTGATCCCAATCCCTCAGCATTCCCGGCTGTGGCACACAACGAGTCCCTCCAGGTGAGGAGAGAATTCCAAAGGGCTCCAGAGGAAACTCCCGAGGCTGATTAGGGCAGCACCTTCTCCCACATCTTTGGGAATCTCCACTCCCAAAGCCACATCCAGGGATGCGGGCTGGGAGCGCGGAATTTTCCGGGTGCCAGGAGAACCGGGGGGTGTCCAACACGTCCACGAGGGATCCTTCATCCCGCGGGGATCCCCATTCCCGGTGGGAGCTCAGCAGCCGGGGGAGGGCCGGATCCTGCCCAGGGATGGGCCGATCCATGCGGGAATCACATCCCTGTGCCCGGAGCCAGCCGGGATGGACACGGCTGGACCGCGGCGCTCGTTTCCATAGGAAACCAGGCTGGGAATGCTGCCTCAGTGCCAGCCCGGGGGGGCTGAGGAGTTGGTTTGTGCTATTTTAATCCTCCCGGGATCGTGTTCGGCCACGCAGCGCTCCCCCCCTCCGGCTAAACTTTGGGAATTGCGGGAATGGGGGGAGATGAGACCTCCCACGGGCTGGGCCGGTGGATGCCACCCCCTCCCCCCGAGGGCTTTACAAACTCGCCCATATTCCCCCCAAACCCGGCGATTCTTCCCGTTATTTTCTAAAAACAGGGATCTCCCCTCCCTCAGCAGCTCCCCAGGGGGTGTTGGCAATTCCAGATGCAATTCCAGCTCCCCTGATGGGATCGCCATGCCCTCCCCTGGGAGCACCATCTGTTGGAATAAACTTTGGCTTCCCAGGACCCTCCTGGGACAGCAAATCTATTTTCCTTATGGACCGTGGTGCAATAATGGAAGCCATTCCCAATCCCTGCTCCCAGAGATTCTGCACCAGGAGGATCCAATCCCGCAGGGATTTCAGGCTTGTTTTTATCCCAAAAAACATCGAGGTTATTGACAAGGGACTTTTGACATTGGCCTGAAGTGTCCCCAGATAAATCCCTACGTCAGGGACGCTGGATTTGGAGCCAGAGGTGATTGTGGAGGTTCCTGGCACCAGCCTTATCCAGGGAAACAGAGCCAGTGGCTCCCAGTGCCCAGCACGGGGGTGGATTTCACTGGAAAAGGGCAAACACTGGGTCCCCACCCCTGTGGGGACACTGGAGTGACAGTCCCCTCCTCTCCACCCCTGCACCCCTCATTTATGGGCATTTAAAAACCTTCTGATTACCTGAGGGCTGGGGACAAAGGGGATGCAGTGCATTACAGTATTGAAAATCTGCATCCAATCTCATTTGGGGGATTAGGAGGTGCCAGCACACACACACAAACAAAAAAAAGCTGGAAAGATCCTCAGCAGGAAGGTCAGAATCTCCAGTTTAAATGGGATGCCTGGTGCTGTTGTGCCCTGCTCCATAACGAGCCGGGGTGTGGGAAAACTAATTTGGGACTGAAGCCACATTTGGGGCCTTTTGGGAGTGGAAATTCAACTTTTTTTTTCAGCTGTGGGGTGCAGGGTACGGCTGAAAGGGAGTTTCTCTCCTGCCATTCCCATGGCAGATGCTGGAGCAGCATCCCAAAGCTTTTCCAGAGGTTTTGCCTCCTTCCCAAGGATGAGGTTGTGCTTGAGGTTTGGGTTATTGGGGAGGGGACATCCAGGGAAGGGCAGGATAAGGGGCCTGATTTCATTTCTTGGTGGATTGCTCTCCCTGCTGAGCTCCCAGGGTGTTCCTCTGCAGGTGGAAAATGTCCCTGCAATCCTGGTTTTCCTGGCTTGGAGAGCTGGGCTGAATTATCAGGGATTAAAAGTCAATTTATCAGCTGATTAAAAGTCAATCATTAGCAAATCTTGCACTGTCTTTGCCTCTGCTCCACCTGAGCCACGTGGGGCAGGAAAGGGAGCAAAGATCAGGAAAGTTGTGGAATAAGGAGCTCCTGCTGGCCTTTCCTGCTCTTCCTTTCCACATCCATTTTTCCAGCAATGCAGCCTGGGCAGGAAGAAGCTGGAATCACTGAAAAGGGGCTGAGCAGAGTTTTCCCGATGGGTTTGAATTGCTTTTAAGGACAAATTTTGGGATCTGGAGGGGTTGGAGGCAGGAGATCCCTGCGAGTCATTCCCAGGAAAGGCAGGGCCAGCCCCTGGCAGCCGCGGGGGAATTTTGGGAAGCCTCTCTTTGGAATGGGAAACCCAACAGCCTGTGATCCCCCTGGAGCTGCTGAAGGCTTTTCCTCACTCCTGGTATTCCCCTGCTCCCCCGGGAAGCAGCCACGGTTCCCTGGGAATTCCGTGAGCCTCTCCCAGGAAGGATTCCCGGAGGGCCCCACCTCTGCTGCCCTGCTTTTCCTTAATTAACTCATTAGGATGCCACTGACAGCCAGGTCTCCAGGGGGGAGCGCCTCTCCCGGAGCTGGCAGTGATGGATGTCCAATTCCCGCTCCCTGCAATCCCAAGAAACGCCCCGGGGCTGCAAACCCGGGGTCATTCTGGGGGAAAAAAATAGGAATTGGGATGATGTAATGCTCAGGCTTTTGTGGATGCTCACGGAGCTGGGAGTTTGGACACGGAGCTCTGGAGTCTTGGTATTGGTTTTGTGATTATTTGGAGAGGGGGGGGGATTAATAAAAAACCAAGCAAGAAAGAGGCAACCGTGTGGATTAAGGCTGGAAAGAAGAGGATTAAGGGATTGAAGGGAAAAGAAGTGCTGGGAATGCAGATGGAGGGGATGTTTCCCCTTTCAGCCACCCTGCCTGTGGGAAAAGGGGGGAAAAAAAAGGTTTTGATAAGCTCTTTAAAAAATTCATGAGGTTTCCAGCCCTGTGTTTGTTTATTTGTTCCCCAGGGATAAACTCCTGGAATACAACATCCCATTTGTCAGCAGGGCCTAAATCAGAGTGTCCTGCTAATAAATTATAAAAACCAACACTTTGGGATTGTGCTGCTGGCACAGGGTGGGAGGAGGGTGGGAGCATTTTGGGTCAGGAAAGAAAGATTTAGGGCAGGAGGGGATGCTCCATCCAACCTGGCCTTGGACATCTCCAGGGATCCAGGGGCAGCCACAGCTTCTCTGGGCACCCTGTGCCAGGGCCTCCCCACCCTCCCGGGGAAGGATTTCTTCCTGAAATCCAATCTAAATCTCTCCTTTTTTTGTTTAAAACCATCCCCCCCTTTGTTCCCAGCGGCACAATCCTCTCCCTAAACACAAAGCATTCCTTAAGCCAGGCAGGAATTCCCAAGCAATCGGTATTTTGCAATCCATGCCTCTGCCTCCAGCTGATTTTGGGCTCAGGGCTTGGTTTTCCAGAGCTGCTGAAACCCAAAATGTGATGGAGATTCCTGTCCTGAGCATTCCTGGTGCTCCACGAGGATGGGAGGCACATCCCATCCCCCCAGCCCCCCCTCACACACAGCACCTTCCCTTTACACCTCAAAAAGGGATCAAATTTCCATTTCTTCCCACTAATTCATGGATCTGGGTTTGTCTCCCACGTGTTGTTGTTGTTCCAAGCTGCCCTTGGAGCTCTGCAGGCACTGGGATGAGGCTGTGCCAGGTCCTGCCAGGAGAATCCATGGATCCATCACCAAACTGGAATTTCTTCCTGCCCTGCAAACTCAGGGCTTTTGGAGGAAAAAAAAACGTTTGAAGGAGGGAATTTTTGGAGGGATGAGGGGCTTGGATCAGTGAGGGGATCCCCAGCTGCACCCAGCCTGGAAGGGCAGCACATCCTGGATGCAGGGAAATAAATCCTCCAGCAATTCCTGGGAGCCTCAGGGATGATTAAAGCCCTGGGATAAGGGTGATGGATGTGGGGAAGGGCTGGAGCAGAGGCAGGGATGATGATCTGCCCTGACCTGGGCAAGAGGCAGCTCTGTAAATCCTCATTTATGGATGGGCAGGACACAGGGCAGAGCTGGGAGTTTTCCAGTGAACACTTGGAGTTTTGGAGGCTGTGGCTGCTCCTGGCATGGCCTCGGGGGTGCTTTTGGTCTGGATCAGGACATTCCCAGCTGGAGCAGGTCCCCAAACCCTGGCGGCAGAGCAGGTGTTTGGCTGGGGGGGAGCAGAGGAACCATCTGTGTGCACAGGGATCATCCTCACGCTTCCATGGAGCTGTGAATCCAGAGGCAAAGCTGCTTCCCGTGGCTTTGCCACAGGATTTTGGCTCTTCCCTCAGCTCTGGCTGATAAATGAGCTGTGAGCTGCTCCTCACCCTCCCTGGGGCACTCCAGAGGGGGAAAAGCTGGAGAACAGCGAGGCAAATCCAGATTTCTTCCAATGTGAAATGGAGAAACTCAGGGAGACCTTCCAAAATGCCCATTTTGGCCCCATTTTGCCATCCTCCTCCTCCCTTGGCAGCTCCTGGCAGACGGATTTGCTCTGAGGATGAGGAGCATCCCAGGGCAGGGGTGAGAGCAGTGGGATGGTGGGAAGGAGGAAGTGCCACCTCACTGTGTGATGGCCCCAGGCAGGGGTGACATCTCCCACAAAGCAGGAGGAGATCCCAGGGATTCCTGGGGGGGGTTCCATCCCCTCCAACTTCTCCTCCCTGGATCTGGAGCCCACGGAGCCCTGGAGCACCTGGAAAGCTGCTCCTGGCCAGAGAGCTCCCAGCACAACGATTCCCAGCCCTGGCCAAAGGCAGGAGATTATGGAGCTTTGGAGCAGGCACGTGGAATGGCTGTGTCCTACTTTTGGAGAGCGGAATCCAGTATTTAAAAGGAAAAAAAAAAGAGAAAAAGGCAGGTTTGTGGTGAGAGCAAATATAGCAACAGGATCTTGTGCTAGGAGTGACAAAGCCCTGCCAGGGTGACATCCTCACCACAGTGACATCCCCACAGCCTGGCCCATCCCCTGGGAATATGGAAAAGGGATTGTTTGTCCCCCAGAGTCTCCTCTCCCCACTGGGGAAGCATCTCCAGACACATTTCAGGCTGACAGGAGCAAGGACTCCTCTCCCTTCCCTGGGCATGAGCAGCCAAGCGGGTCCTTGGCAGTGTCCTCCCCTTTGTCCTTGGGATCCCATCCCTGCTCCTGCCTCTATTCCTATTTATGGCCCCATCCCATTCTCATCCCTCATTCCCCATTTAATCCCATCCCAGCCCCATTTCTCATCCCCATCCCAATCCCCATCCCCTCCAGGGAACTGGAGATTCCCCTCCCTGCCTGGGAGCCCTCCCCCACCAATTCAATGCCCAAACTGGAACCAATTAACCCCTTAATGGCCGAGTGGAGGCAGAGGGAGCTGGAGCAGCAGGTGCTGCTGGGGTGCATTCCCAGCCTTCCCCCAGGAATTCTGTGACTCAGCCATGGATTTTCTGCCTGTGCTCCATTATCCCTGATCAATAGAACAGTTATTACTTAATGGGCTAAAATTGTCATTCTGAGGGCCCAGATCTGCCTGTTCTGGCACTGCTAATTGGGGGGGGGGCTTAATGAAAATGTAAATCCAGGCCCATTAATCAAACAATTATTTGGGAACCACGAGACAGCCGGCGCTGAACCTAATTAAGAAATAAACAAAGTTAATCAGCGAGCAGAAAACATTTACTAATCAGAGAGGTGCGTTGTGAGCAAGAAACATCATTTATTAAACATTCCCAAACCTGCTCCTCTCCTTAGTAACCTGAAATTCTGGCTCCCAGGAAGGCCCATCCTGGGTTTATTAAAGCATTTGTTCTGCTTTAGGGTCCACTGGGTACTGCAGAACAGAAACTTATTACTCTGCCAGAAGAATAATTGCATCAATTTCAAATAATAGGGCCAAGGCCCCATTGGGGACAGGGGGTGGCACCTGATCCTGGGGCTGTTTGGGTTTAATTATTGGCATTTAGAGTCACGCAGCTCCAAAGTTAATTCTGATAAAAACAGAAGAATTGCAACGACACCTAAAGATGGAGCTGGTGACATTTCCTTTCCTGGAAAACCTGCTTGTCTGGGATGAATGGGAATACTCACTCTGAACCTCCTCCTGCCCAGGGTCACTTCCCATCACCTCCAATATTTCCAAAAATGGGAAAAGCTTCAGGTCCCTAAGCTGCTTTGCAGTTTCCCCTTTGACCCTGCAGTAGGGCTGGGATGTGGTCCTGGGATTTTATCCATAAATCCTTGCCTGGGCAGGATTCTGGTGCTCCCATCTCATTCCTGCTCCTTTCCACCTCCAGGATGGAGAGGAGTGGGGCTGAAAGCCCCCCTGGAATTGGGGGGGCTGGGAGGAGACCCCAGCCTTGATACCCCCAGTGTTCATCCCAATCCCTTTTTCCAGAGCCACAATTAATCCCATTTTCCCCCCAGCCAGGCTCAGCAGCTGTTTATCCAAAACCTCCAGCATTAGGTTAATGAGTCTCAGCAAATTATTCTATCCACAGCCTGGCTCATCTCGAAAATGGAGCAGGAATGTCAGCAGCTCCATCAGGAGAGATGGACACCAGAACCATGGGACAGCCAGTCCATTATCCCCCCTGGATATCCCACAACGTGCAACCTTCCAGGTGCTGCTCAGGACACCAGTCCCAGCTCCACTGGGGCAGGAACAGATCCACCAAGGACTAGAGATGGTTTTGGTCTCCATCCAATCCATCCATCCATCCCATCCATCCCATCCATCATCCATCCATCCCATCCATCCATCCATCCATCCATCCATCATCCATCCATCCATCCATCCATCCATCCATCCCATCCATCCAATCCAATCCAATCCATCCATCCAATCCATCCATCCCATCCATCCATCCAATCCAATCCAATCCATCCAATCCAATCCATCCATCCCATCCAATCCAATCCAATTCAATCCATCCATCCATGGGACAGACACATGGAGGACACAAAGCTGCAGTCCCCAGGCTCCTGCTTTCCAGTGTAGTGACAAACCCTCCATAGGGATTTGTCACCTATTCCTGCACCACACAATGCTGGAAACACTCCCTGGGAATCCACAGCCAAGAGGAATCCCCGGAGAGCAGCAGGATGCAAAGGGCAGGGACAGGGATGCTGCAGGGACAGCCCGGGGTGTCTGGGCTCTGCTCCAGCCCTGGGGACACCTGGACACGGTGACAAGGACCTCGGAACAAGGTTTATTTGCTTAGCAACCCCCGATTGCTCCTTGTCCTCGTGTCCTCACTCGTGTCCCCAAGGCCACCGCACCACTTGCATTCCAAAGGAGCAGATTTCCAGCACCAGCTCCACATCCTGGCCCATCCAACCTGGCTCCAACGCACAGCTTGGTCCTCCTGGGGAGGGGACACGCCCCGAGGGTGGGGATGGCATCGCCTGGAAGGGGGAAAGGATGAATTCCTGGCTCATTGCCATTCCAGGCGGCGGGAGGGCTGCAGAGCCTGAATTATTCAGCTCCAGGAGGGACCATTGGCCTCTGGAGCGAGAGAGGACTCGGGAAGCTGCACCTGGAGCTGGCTCCTGCAGCAGCGCCCTCCCTGCATCCCATCCCGGGGCTGCCTCACCTCCCGAGCATCCCAGCGGCTCCACGGATCGGGATTTGTCCCACGGATCTGCTGCCGTGAGCTCGGCACAGAGAGATCCACGGCGCCGGTCACGCCTGCCCTGAGGAGTGTCTGTCGAAAATATCTGAATAAAAAACTGGGGGGGATAAAAAAAGTGAATAAATTGCTGTGTTTGCTTTCCACGCTGAGAGACAAAGCTGTCAATAAATCAGTGGGGGTGTTTAAAAGGCTCCTTTCTAATGCTGAAATGCATCTGCGGTTCTTCCACAAATTCACCGGCATTTAAGGGTTGAGGAGGTGCAGATTTGGGCCAGCGCATTCCCCATCAGGCAGGGAGTGATTTTCCAGGAGCTGAAGCAAGGGGATGAATTCCCACCCCATCATCCCCCAGCCGGGGCAAACAAAATGTGGAGGGAGGAACCTGCCCCAAGTGTCCTAAAGAGGTGTCAGAGCCCTTTCCAAATATCTGGAGTGTAAATCCTCCCCATCCCAGGATCAGACCAGCATTCCCCAGCCGCGTCTGTCCCAAGATCTTGGCTGCGGCTGGTTGGCACCAGGGAAGGAATTTTAAACTCC
Organism: Serinus canaria; assembly: GCF_022539315.1. Lineage (NCBI taxonomy): Eukaryota > Metazoa > Chordata > Aves > Passeriformes > Fringillidae > Serinus > Serinus canaria. Next base: position 10,218,312 of record NC_066329.1, read on the forward strand.
ATTTCAGCCTAAATCCTCAAATCCTCGCCTGAACTCCATGTCAGCGCACCCCACCTCCCTCTGCCTGTCTCCCCAGCCCCCGCCCGGGATCCTGACAACGGTTTCATGTCAATTAGGGAAAAAACACTTGGAAAACAAGCGGGGATGGATGAACGCAGCGCTGCCACCACCAGCAGCTGTCCCATGGATGGGTGGCCCCGTTGCCACCTCCTCCTGTCACACCAGTCCCGGGGACAGCAGCCAGTGGCCACTTCCACCAGCACAGGAGACTTCCCAGCACCACCTCTGCAGGACCACGAGATTCCAGAGGTTGGGAAAAGGCGGAGTGACCCCCCACGGGAGTTCCCGGCAGGTTCCCAACCTGTGCATCAGCACCTCCCCCGCAGCCCCGGGATGATTTCCAGGGCACCGACGCCGCGCCCGGGTCATTTTTCAAACAATTAAAGATAAAGAGGCCCGAGCACGGCTCGTGTTTCAGTGTTACCGCTGCTGCCAAATATCATCGCGTCAGCGGCCCTTGTAAAACAAAGGAGATCGATAAGATTCCCACCCCGGGAAAGCAGCTCCGGCCCGGGGTTATCCTGGAGCACCGGAGCCTGCCAGCTCCTCTGAGCCCTTCCCAGGGACCTGCTGGG